>NW_005360187.1:4057179-4110245 GCF_000412655.1 Myotis brandtii | reverse complement strand
GAGGGCACAGGCTGGGCTGGGGGACCCCCCTCACCCCCCGAGTGCACAAATTTTTGTGCACCGGGCCTCTAGTCCTATATAATAAAAGAGAAACATGCAAATTAGCATCCCTCTGCTACACTCAAGCCACACCCAAGCCACACCCACCAGCCACTGAGGAGTGGGTATGCAAATTAACCCAACAAAGATGGCAGATAACTTGCATACACAGAGCAGAGTGAGAGAGCCAGCAGCTTGGAGGGACGTGGATCCCTCGGTCACCGGTCACCGGACAGAGAGCAGAGCAGGAGTGCCAGAGGCTTGGGGGGACGTGGCTCCCTTGGTTGGAAAAAAACCCAGAGCGTGGGGATCACCAGGAATTCTGGGAATAGTAGTTTTGGTGGCAGCCCCAGGACCGGAAGCCCAGAGTGCAGGGAGCACCAGGAATGCTGGTAATAATAGTTCTGGTGGCAGACAGCTCTCCTAGACACTAGAGCAGTGGTTCTCAACCTTGGCTGCACATTAGAATCACCTGGGAATCTTTTTAAAATCCTGATTTCTGGGCCTCATCCTCCGGAAATTCTGTTATGGGTGGGGCCACAACATTAGTAACAAAGAAACAGAATTTCCGGAGGATGAGGCCCAGAAATCAGGATTTTAAAAAGACTCCCAGGTGATTCTAATGTGCAGCCAAGGTTGAGAACCACCGTCTTATAAGAACTCTTGTGATTATATTGGTCCCACCTGGATAATCCAGGATACTCTCCCCATCTGAAGATCCTCAAAAAAAATGCCTCTATTATTCTGTGAGCAACAAACCAAACTGGGTTGGGGGTCTCAGACAATTCGCTCATATGACTGCAAAGACAGACAGAAACTCCCGGATTGGAGAGGGCTCCCCTGAGGGCTCCCAGATTGGAGAGGGTGCAGGTCGAATCTTCATGCACCAGGCCCCTGGTACAGAATAAGAGAGAATGTCCCGTTCTCAGAAACTGGCCCACGGTGCATCCACAGGCAAAGTGAGCAACAATGAGGGAGCTCAGGGACTACACCCCGCCCAGCTGATGGGAGCTCCTGAGACGGGGGACCCTGTCTGTCATCTCTGCATTGCGGTGCCTAGCTCAGAGCCTGGCTGAGCACATGTCTGCACAGTGAACAGCGTGGACTTGTACTGCAAGGCTGGACTGGGTGCTTCTTGCCAGAGAGAAGTCTAAAAGTCCTTGCAGAGGGGACAACCACGGAGCCAAGGTTGTTCCCTGTGTGTGTGAGGAACAGAAAAGTACCAGCTGGGTCCATGTAGAATAGACCTCACTTTCTGGACGGACACATTTCCAAGTCAACTGAGCTGTTTGTCACCAGGTGCCCTTTCCTTCAGCTCTAAAGTCCGGATGACAGTAATGACTCCATTACCAGTGAGTTACAAACCTTCTCAGGACTAAGGAACCCCTGATGGATTTAGATGGTTATGGCCGAAGCTTGCTCAAGGGAAAAAACAAAGAAGGGAGAGCAGTGAAGAGATACTTTTAAACCCCGATTCTTTGGTCAAATGGAGATAATAACTAACAGAATGACAAAAGTGGCTCTGGGGTGATTTTTAAACAAATATTCCTTTCCTCCGGGTTCTAAAGCTCAGAGATATCTTATACTCACTCTACTTCATTGCCTTCTCTATGCAACCAGCCACCAAGTCGTATGTGTTTGTAATGTTCTCGCAGCCACCCTTTCCTTCTGCTCCCACTGCCCTGCACTGAAATAAAGCCTTTGCTGGAGTCCAGGGTATGGTTCAATGTGGGGTCTCTTGTCAGCGAGATGACAGCGAGGCCCAACGGTGGAGGACTTCCCTGAGATGACAGGTTAGGGCGGAGCTGGGGCCTCTACCCAGATTTCCACTCCCAGGTTTATTTTCAAATGTATCAGCCAGGGTTCTTGGCTGTAAGCAGGGAAGTGACTGATGATCTCACCGAGTGGAGATTTAGTGGAAGTCCATACAAATTGCAGGAGGTTGGGGGTCCGACTCTGAGAACAGGCAAGAGCCAGAGGGGACCTGACAGCCAGGGCCACAGTCACGCTGCCTGTCCGTTCAGGGCGTGCTGCCCTGCACAGCTGCCCCTGCCACACTGCACAAGTGATGCTCTAACCTCCACTTCCCCCCCTGCCCCCGCCCCTGGCACCGAATGCTTGAGTCCAAGGTCAATACCTGGTTCCCCCTGCAGTGGGAAGGAGACAGTAGAGAGACCACAGCACCAGGCACCCAATGGTGAGCTGACGCACACCCCCCCAACACACACCCCTCCCCACACACACCTTAGGGATCTGAGGACGAAGAGGGAGGCTGCGAGAAGGGAATGGATGCATGGATGCTGGCAGCCAGAATACCAGGAAATGTTGTAGACATTGAACACTGTCTGTTTGGGGGCTCTTCCCCAAATGATCCTCTGTCTCTGCATTTTGAACCCATCTATATACTGCTTTATACAACTTACAATATACGGCTCCAAAATCTTGAGTGCTATAGAGGTAAAACTCCATTAACCACCATTCAAAACCTCCTTCATACCCTCCCGACTTTACCCTTATCCCCAGTAGGACCTCACCATAGCTGTTCTCACCTCGTATTCTCCACTTCAGTTAGGCTAGTCTGATAGTTAGCTATTCCTCTCACCTTCACCTCTTTCCTCAAGCTGTTCTCTTTACGGGAAAGCACTCCCTTTTCTCCCAGCATCATCCAAGTCCTACCTCTAATTCAAGGGACACCTTGAGATTTACTTTTTACAAGATCTTCCCAAACAGTCTAACCCAGTGGTTCTCAACCTTCTGGCCCTTTAAATACAGTTCGTCATGTTGTGACCCAACCATAAAATTATTTTAGTTGCTACTTCATAACTGTAATGTTGCTACTGTTATGAATCGTAATGTAAATATCTGATATGCAGGATCGTCTTAGAGTCCAAAGAGTCGTTCGACCAATACAGATGTCTCCTCTGAACTCTTCCAAGCACAAGTTCCCTTCCTCTTTGAGTTTCCACAGCATTTTCTCTATAGCTACACTATAATACTTATCATGTCTGCTAATAATTTGCTTGTCAGACTGCCTCTCCTCTAAACCATAAGCTCCCTATAAATGGAAATTAAACTTCTTTTATCTATTGTGTCTGGCACATACTACACCTGTCTGTCCAGTATGGTCGCCAATAGTTACATCGGGCCATTCCCCCAAGCACAAGTTCCCTTCCTCTTTGAGTTTCCACAGCATTTTCTCTATAGCTACACTATAATACTTATCATGTCTGCTAATAATTTGTTTGTCAGACTGTCTCTCCTCTAAACCATAAGCTCCCTATAAATGGAAATTAATCTTCTTTTATCTATTGTGTCTGGCACATACTATACCTGTCTGTCCAGTACGGTCGCCAATAGTTACATCTGACCATTCAAATTTCAATTGTAATTAGTTAACATGAAATGAAATGAAAGATCCAGTTCCTCGGTTGCACTAGCCACACTTTAAGTTCTCAATAGAGGCTAATAGATACAAATGTTGAACATTTCCATCATCACAGAACTCTAATGGACAGCATTGTACCAGGCATTCACTGTATAATAAAAACAGCCATCTTTGCAGAGTTCATTATGCATCATGCATTGTGCTGAGGGCTTTCTGTATATTATCTCATTTAATTCTGACAGCTACACTCAGAGGTCAATAATAGGATCATTCCCATTCCACAAATGAGAAAACTATGGCACAGAAAGGTTAATTTGGCCACAGTCATACAACTAGTAGATGGCAGGGTCCAATTTTACTATTCTCATGGGCAAGTCTATGCCTGTAACCACGGTGCTATGTCTCTTTTGTACAGTACAGAGTAAATACAATGGACTCAAGTCCAAATTCAAATCCCGCATGTTAGCTATGAGACCTAAAAAGTTAATTATTTTCTCCCTAAAATGAAGATAATGATGGTTATTTCTTAGGGTCATTGTAAATATTGAATATGTAATGTACATGGTGGACCACATATAGTGCCCAGCACATCATAGGTATCCAATGAATACTAGTATTAGCCATGTTCTCACTTAAACTTTTACCTTTCAGGATGTCAAAAATGTCTTAGTTGAGTTATAAGTGCACAGTAAGGCTTTATAAGTATTATTTTAAGAGATTGATTCTGATTCTGAGATATTACCCTTTGCTCCTTCACAGTATTTTTTACTTTTACAAATCCTTTGACTGACTGCCCACTCAATTTGTGTCCTGTTATTACTATAACATGACTGGGCAGGAAGGTGAAAATAAATGCTGCCTGCCACAGCTACGAAACAAGAGCTCTGTGGAAAGGATGGAACCATCTCAATCAATGTAAACAGAGGGAAGTGGCATAGTTTTAAGAGGAGAATTTCAAGCATCAACCCCAGGAGGGGTACAGGGCCACCCTTCCCAGCTGAATAACTTAGTGCCCTGGAGTCCTTGAAAGAAGGCAAACCTGATTCTCACTGACCTGAGAAGAGCTTGCAGTGAATAATAAAGGCCACAGTTTGATCAGGACATTACCAGACCAGCTGGAAGGTGAGAATGAATCAAATTACACAAAAGCAAGGAATAGGTCTGCCACAAGGGAGCAGGTGGTAAGAGGAAGGATGGTTTGGTTTCCTAAGGCAAGCATTTGGAAAAGGAAACTATCTCTCTAGGCTCATTGCATTGCTTTTCCCCAGTGTGCTGTTTATCCACATCTCTGGGCCTTTGTTCTTAAATGTTCCAAGATAGTTCTGAATTGGGAGAGTTTCAGCTGCAAGTAACATAAAATCTACCTCAAACTTGTTTGAATAATGTCAAACTTGGCCAACATTACTGAATTCCAGAGGTCAGCTAGAACTTCAGGTTGATTTGATCTTGTGGCTCCAGTTTTCCTGGGGTCCTATCAGAGCCTCTGTTCTCTCCGTGTGTGTTGGCTTTATCTACAGGCTGAAAGGGAGGTGGGTGGCCATTCTTCGGGGTCTCACTTCCATGCATGTCCCTGTGCTAGATTAGATTATTGCTCAGAAATATTCATCGCCCTCCCCATCATTCCCAGGAAGGGGCAGACTTCCTAATCCTTGGATGTTGGTCTTGGCCATGTGATCTACTATGGTAACTTAGTGGGCATTCTTGATGCTAAGCTTGGTCATGTGACTCTCGCCAGTGAGGTGTTGGAATATGTGATGGAGCCCAGGCTTGCGATAAGCTCGTGCATTTCCACTGGTGCTCTTACACCTCGGCCATTGTTTGAGAAGAACATGCATAGGCTAGCTCACTGGTTCCAGAAAGGAAGGGGAGACTTAGATGTAGAACATAAACTAGCTCAGCTGATCCCCAGACTCATTAGTGAGCCCAGCCAACATCAAGAGAACTGAATTACCCTAACTAGAGAGGCCTAGATAAACTAAATAAAAGCTTATTGCTGCTCTATGGTGCTAAGATTTTGTGAGATTTTGCTATGAGGCATCGCTTCTGAACATTTTCACATAAGCACAAAGTAAAATTGTTTCATAAGCTCCCCAGAAATCTTCTTACATCTCATTGGGGCAAATTGAATCACATGCTCAGTTACTGGCAAGAGGGATAAGTTTATCCTTAGACAAATAAGGTCTTTTCTTAGAAGTCAGCCACCCCTAGCACATGGACCACTTGGGGAAGGGATGGATATAGGACTATAAATCAGGGATCTATTTAAAGGAGAAAATGGATGGTAATATGATAACATCCTCCATCTCTTTCTTTCTCTGGCTCAATTCATCCTGACTCATCTATGAAAAATTCCAGACCCTCTAACCTACCTTATTTGCTTCTTCCCATAGATTCTTAACTAGACTGCTCTCTAGAAGTAATATTCTCAGGTAGCATTCAGAGTTTGCTTTCAACCATTGAATTTTGGTTTCAATCCAAGTACAACAAAATGATTGAAATCTTGGATCTGTAGTCACATCTGGGCCCAAGTCTTGGCTTCACCATTTACCAGCTCTGTGACCTAAGAAAAGTTATTTACCCTCTCTATGCATCAGTTTCCTCATATGTAAAGTGGGCCAATACTAGTATTGACATTACTGGTTGTTAGGTGACTGCATCAGTTAGTAAATATAGTGAGGTTTTTAATTTTTTTCCTATTAGGAAAATTGGGATGATTTTTCCATGGCAGACTATTCAACACTCACTCAGTTTGGGCTATATTAAAATTGTCTAGATGTTGATGAAATATTCTTTAAAAGTCAAGGAGACATGTCATCTAAAAAAATTAGAGACTTCCATAGTGAGTCCACAGGAATAGAAGACATGGCTGTGAGCTGACCAACTCTCCCCGTGCAGCCATTAGTTCTGTATTTGGTTAGGCCCCTTTTGGTGGCTGGCAATGAAAATCTACTTTAGCTAGGTTAGGCAAAAAGAGAACATGTACCACATAGGACATACACTGTCTCAAGAAACTCCAGGGTGGAAATGCAGAGACTGAAACCAGAACTAGAGAATCATTGCAGTGTTTGCTTTTACTCTCAAATCTCTAAGAGCGTACCTGCTTCTTTCTACTTCCTCTGAAGACTGTCTTTCTCTACTCTTTATCTTCATGTCACAATTTGATGCCTCCCTTTTTTCATGTCATACTCCTGGTCCCTCTCAGAGATTAACCTGTGTCTCTACGTTCATACCCAAATTCTAAGAAAAAGACTCTGCTTGGCCTTGTATGGACCAGATGTCTATTCATGATGCTAGTGCCAACCTAGATGCCAGGAATCCACCTCTGAAGAATAGGTGCTATTCCCATTAGAAAGGGAGACCTGTTAGCTGAGCATGCACTTCATAAAGATCTCAATAATTTATTTATCCTGTTTGAGAATGGAAATGCCTGCCCAAGCTACAAGCCACTTTGCCGCTATAATTCTTATGCAGGAAGTCTGGAGAAGGATGTACAATTTGCTATGTTTAGAAAGTTCTCCAGGTGAGTCTAATGATTAACAAATTTAAATAAACTTTTTTTGGTGAACACTCCATATGGCAAAAAAAGGGAAAACTAGACTTATAAAAAAATATTGCAACTGGATTTTTCAGCCTAGCTAAAGTCAGACCAAGAATCTTTGAAGCATACGGAAGACTCACCCATAGATCACACCCAGCTGTTTTCTGTCTCCACAAAGAGCAGTACAAAAGCATGAGGTTAGATATAAAGAAACACTTCTTAATAGGAAAAGAATATATTTTTAAAATAGAAGAGCTCTGTACTCTGGGGCAGTCTCAGTGTACCTGAGGGTATGTAAGCAGGACAGGTGACCTTTCAGAATACTATTCAGTTCAGACTCTATGATCCCAGGGCCAGGATCAGGATCAAACCAGGCTCAGAAATGGAAAACCAGCTCTTCCAGATGGGGCTCTAGTTACTCAGAGAAAGAAAGGAATGGGAGAAACAGCTTATTCTAATCTCCTCTGACCCATCTACTGGGGTCAATCAAATTGCACACTCAACTCCTTTAAAGGACTGGAGACATATCTATGTGAGTTCATTCAGTAGTCAAAGAAGGGGGCAATGGCCCCGACCCTGTCTCCTCTCATCTCCCAGGCTTGGTCCAGGGAGGATGCTTTTATGGAGCAGGGGCAATTCCTCCAGACAGACAGGAGCTGGTGATTGATGTGATGTTAGAGGTTACCATGGGGACATGGCTTGGTCCATACTAGGGCCTCAGGTGCTTGCATGTGAAAGGGAAGCAAGGGGTGGAATCACGTCCCCACACATCATCCTATGAGCAGGGTCAAATCTGCTGACTCTTATTTTTCTCTTTGTTCATATCAGAGGCTCATCTGTACTATGATCTGCACGTTTGTGCCCCCTCTTCCAATTCCTATGTTGAGATTCTAATGCCCAATGTGATGGTATTAGGAGGCAAGGCCTTTGGGAGGTGATTAGGTCATGAGGGCAGAGCCTCAGAAATAAGATAAATGCCCTTATAAAAGAGGCCCTAGCTAGGTGGAAAAGGTAAAGGGATTAATCAAAACAAACAAACAAACAAACAAACCCTCATAAACACAGAGAACACTATGGTGATTACCAGAGGGAAAGGATGAAAAAGGGGTGGGGGGAGGTAGAAGAGAATAAAGGGGGGATAAATGGTGATAGAAGGAGACTTGACTTGGAGTAGTGAATACACAATACAATATACAGATGATGTATTATAGAAGTGTACACTTGAAACCTGTACAATTTTACTAATCAATGTACCCCAATAAATTCAATAAAAAAGAGGCCCTAGGAAGCTCCCTTGTTCCTTCCACCACATGAGGACACAGCAGTCTGCGACCTGGATGAGGGTTCCCACAGAACCTCACCATGCTGTCACCCTGATCTCAAACTTCAGCACCCAGAACTGAGAGAAATGTCTGTTGTTTAAGCTAGCCAGTGTGTGGAATTGTGTTATTGCAGCCAGAATGAAGTGAGACAATCTGCCTCTTAGTTCTTACATCAGATGGGGCGGGGCCTATTTCTTACAGGCTTGATGCTGACCTGCCAACCTTCCCTCTCTTGCTTTCCCACTTCCTCCACGCTCACAGCTGGTGACTACACTGAGCTGAGCATATTCTCCAGCCATCTTTCTCCCCCTCCCTTTCAATGTCGTCTTCTGGTGGCTGGACAGTAGTAACTGGGACTTAGATCTGTGAAAGCAAAGGGACCAGAAGTCCCACTTAGATCTCGAGTTTTACCAGAGCTCAACAGCCAAGTAAATATGGTGATACCTTCAAACATGTTCTTTTTGTTTTTATGTTTTCTGTGTATTTTTATCTGAGGATAGTTTTTGCATTGATTTTTAGAGAGAGTGGGAGGGGGGAGGGAGGGAGGGGGGAGAGAGAGAGACACACATTGATTGATTGCCTCATGCATGCACTGTGACCAGGGCTGGGGATGAAAACTGCATCCCAGGTCCGTACCCTTGACCAGGAAAAGAACTTGTGACCCTTCAGTACGGGGCCAGCATTCTAACCACTAACATCGGCCAGGGCTTCAAGCATGTTCTTCTTCCTTAGGCATATAAACAGTCTCCAGAACTTTGTGGGGGAGAGCAGCAGAAGGTGATTGACAAGGCGTATTTCCTAAGTCCCAGGGGACTATCATCCCATTCAAATCCCAGCAGAGTCAATGTTTGTGAACACTAGGATTCCACCACTCTGGCTGAGGTATTTGGGGGGAAATGTATGTTTCTTAATTGTACTTCCTTTTCACAATGTGGATAGACATTGGGCATTTGTTTTCTGATCTTCACGTTTGCGAGGGAAACAACGTTAAAGATTTCAGACTTCAAAGAACACAAGCAAATTCACCTGATATTTTGGAGCTGTAACCTATGCTTCCTCCTGTGGAATCACTATGGATTGTTCTCTGAACTTCAAAAAGGAAAAAGGAAAGCAATGGTTTCCCAAAGTGCCAGCCCAGGTGCCAGACCACTGAGAGCCTCAACAGGACCTCCACAAAAGCAATACAGGAATTCCCCCAAGGGGGTTCCAAAGCACTGGTCCTTGAATTGTCCCTCAGAAAGACTTTCAAAGTTCCATCAAGTTTGGGAAGTGCTCTGTCCCATGTTCTCAAAGCAGTCTAGCAAATTAAAAGCACTGAGATCCCCATACATCTTAACAAAAGGAAGATAAATAATCCAATAAAAAAAAACGGGCAAAGAACCTAAATAGATACTTTTCAAAAGTGGACATACAGAAAGCCAAGAGACATATGAAAACATGCTCAAAGTCACTAATCATCTGAGAGATGCAAATCAAAATGATAAGGAGGTACCATCTCACACCTGTCAGAATGGCTGTCATCAACAAATCAACAAAAGGCAAGTGCTGGTGAGGATGTGGAGAAAAAGGAACCCTCCTTCACTGCTGGTAGGAATGCAGACTGGTGCAGCCACTGTGGAAAACAATATGGAGTTTCCTCAAAAAAATTAAAAATGGAACTCCCATTTGACCCAGTAATCCCACTTCTAGGACTATATCCCAAGAAATCAGAAACACCAATCAGAAAGGAGATACACACCCCTATGTTCATAGAAACACAATTTACAATAGCTAAGATTTGGAAACAGCCTAAGTGCCCATCAGCAGATGAGTGGATTAAAAATGGTGGTACATCTGCACAGTGGAATACTATGCTGCTGTAAAAAAGAAAGACCTTTTCCATTTGCAACAGTGTGGATGGACAAGCATGGATGGAACTGGAGAGCATTATGCTAAGCGAAATAAACCAGTCGGAGAAAGATAAATATCACATGATCTCATTCATTTGTGGAAAATAATGAACAACATAAACTGATGAACAAAAATAGAACCAGAGTCATAGAAGCATTGAACAGACTGTCCAATCTATGAGGGAAGACAGGGGTGAGGGGGTAAGAGATCAACCAAAGAATTTGTATGCATGCATATGAGCATAACCAATGGACACAGACAGGCGGATGGTGAGTGAGGGCATGTGCTGGGGGATGGGAGTGGCCAGGGAGGGGTCAATGAGAAAAAATGGAGACATATGTAATACTTCAAACAATAAAGAATTTTTAAAAAAGCACTGAGATCCCTACAATAAGATAACCCTTTGGCTTTGTTTAGCTCAGAGAATCTTAAGTTTATCTTACCACAAAGCCCTTCTTATTTATTTTTAACACTAGAGGCCTGATGCATGACCTTCATGCACTGGAGGGAGGGGGAATCCTTCAGCCTGGCCTGCACCCTTTAGCGGTCTGGAGCCCTTGGGGGATGTCTGACTGATGGCGTAAGCCCACTCCCCATGCTCCCTCAGACATCCTCAGCGCTGCTGTGGAGGCGGGAGAGGCTCCCTCCACCGCTGCTGTGCTCACCAGCCATCAGCAGGTCAGCCCTAGCTTGTGGCTGAGCAGCACTCCTCCTGTGGGAGCGCACTGATCACCAGGGGGCAGCTCCTGCATTGAGCGTCTGCCCCATGGTGGTCAGTTCATGTCATAGTGACCAGTCATTCTGCCGTTCAGTCGATTGCATATTACCCTTTTATTATATAGGATAATTCCTATTAAGATTCTGTGAAGCAAGCATGCTACCAAACACAACTTAGAAACACCAGCTCACACCAATGTCTTCAGTTCAAATAAGAAGCATCCACCTTGCATGGATTTTCTGTGTGTCACACCCCTCTTTAATTTGACATCTGTTGACATCACTATAATACTCGGAGTATAGATTTTGTAGTGTTTTATAAAGTGCTCTACACCAGCGGTCGCCAACCTTTCAGACCTCATGGACCACCAGTGGTCCGCGGACCACCAGTTGGCGACCGCTGTCTAAACTACCAGTTTTTCATGCCTCATTATTAGGGCATTGATGGCATCTCAGTCCGTCTACAGCCGGTCAGCTCTAGAGTTGGGGCATTTAAACGAGGCACCAAGAAACCTTTCATAAAGACATGTAGACTTTGAAAGTTAAGGCAACCCACTCTTGGAAATCCATTTAGAACTACTTGTTGGCCTGGCCCATGTGGCTCAGTGGTTGAGGGTTCACCGGTTCCATTCCTGGTCGGGGCACATGTATGGGTTTCAGGCTGAATCCCCAGTAGGGGGCGTGCAGGAGGCAATCGATCAATGATTCTCTCTCATCGTTGTCTGTCTAAACTACCAGTTTTTCATGCCTCATTATTAGGGCACTGATGGCATCTCAGTCCATCTACAGCCAGGCAGGTCTAGAGTTGGGGCATTTAAACAAGGCACCAAGAAACCTTTCATAAAGACATGCAGACTTTGAAAGTTAAGGCAACCCACTCTTGGAAATCCATTTAGAACTACTTGTTGGCCTGGCCCATGTGGCTCAGTGGTTGAGGGTCCACCCATGAATGAAGAGTTCACCGGTTCCATTCCTGGTCGGGGAACATGTATGGGTTTCAGGCTGGATCCCCAGTAGGGGGCGTGCAGGAGGCAATCGATCAATGATTCTCTCTCATCGTTGTTTCTATCTCTCCCTCTCCCTTCCTTTCTCGCTAAAATCAATAAAAACATTTTTTAAAAAGAACTACTTGCTCTCTTATTTTACTACTTAGTTAAAATACGATGTCTGAAGGAAATATATGCAATTTTCATTGTCAGTATTAAAAAAATAGCAGTAATTGTAACTTCCACAGTGGAACAATCTGTTATAGAAGAAATGTTAATACTCTTAAAAGTCTAAAGCCTTTAGAGTGGGCACAGCCTATAATTTGTCTCTGTGTTTGAATGCTTTCCTTTAAATTCACCATATTTATAACTCTATACACAGATGCAGACACCCTGTTTTTAATGTGTCTCCTGAAATTGAAATTTGGTGCCATTTATGGACAAGAGGTAATCATTTTTGACTAGTGACCTATCACAGTCTCCCTAATAATGAGGGTGGCAGGGTGATTTTTCACAGCTTCTGCTCAATGTGGCTGTTACAGACACGTGGGCACTAACTGAGGGGCGAGCGCGTGCTCCCAGCTATGCATCACGTTTGGTTCTTTATAGTGTGAACATGTGCAGCGCATAGAGAAGCGACTGCAAACCACTCGCCGACACAATGTTGGCAAGAGAAGATGATGGCGATGATGCGTCAGAGATGGGGGGACATCATGTCTGAAGATGGATGGTTGCTAAATGGAGGGGGGACCAGAAATTGGTATTTATGGCAGAGTTTGTCCCCAAGGATAGCTCTGACAAAGAGTTTCACAGTTGTCCATTTTTTGTTTCTGTCAGCCTTCTTAGGGGTGCTGAAAGGAAGCCTGCTGATCCCGACAGAATCAAAATGTCCCACCAGGGAGGTGATAGCATGAACGGGAGTTGGGTGGGGGGACAATAGGGGGATAAGGACACATATGTAATACCTAATCTATAAAGAAAAAATAAATTTAAAAAAAATGTCCCTTGAAACCGGCTGATAATGGGCTGAACTCACAGAACTTGGTCCCCTACACAGTGCCTTTCTGTTGGGATATAAGCTGCAGCAAGGAAAGTGGCTGTACCTGTGCCTCTTCCCAAGTCTGAACTTCATGGAGAAATTCACCAGGTCCCACACAGCATTGCTAGGAACACTGCTTCCTTTATCTTAACCCTCACTCCATCCCCATCCCCATCCCCCCCCTCACCCCACCTCCCCAACCCCACCCCCACCCCTAAGGGACACCTCAAGCCTTTCCTCAAAGCATGGAACATATTGTCAGAATAACAGAAGGGAGAATTGAGGGCTGTATTCGGTCTCCTCAGAGGCTGATGGAGTGAGCACAGCTTGGAGGATTTTGCAGATGAATGGGGCAGGGAGGGGTGCCTGGGCTCCTACAGACAGAATAGAGGGGAAACTGCCATGGGATCTGGGTAAAGCGGAACCACCTTGAGGCCCAGCCCAATCTGGACTTTAAGTCAAAGGGTCTACAATTGAACAGCACCCCCTGCCCTAAGTAATTGAAAGCTGTTTAAATTTCCAGGAAGCACTAAAAAGAGATTACGTTCTTGTTTGCATAGCAAAGGTTCACAAATCTTTCCCAAAGGCAAGACCAGCTTCATAACTTGGCCAGTATAAAATGACAATGTAGGGCCCCCTGTTCAAAAATGAAGAATATCTAGAAGACATTAGCAGAGCTTTAAACCTAAGCCTGGGGCCCTGTGTGACCGCACAGATAACTGGCCCAGGAAGCTGGTAAGCTGGTGCTGCCCTATAAGGGGGTCGGTCGGGGTCTCTCTCTCTCTCACACACACCACACACAAGGGCTATCTCCAAGTCTTTGTCTTCTCCCTTGTCAAGGTTTCCCCAGGTTCTTTCTGAATCCAGGTCTGCAGACCCCACCCCTTTCCATGCTTGTCACGCAGCCCCACTTACCCTCTTGCTTCCTTCATTCCCTTCACCAGGTCCACCCTTGGTGCTGCGAAGGATGCTGTTCCTGAGGATAACCTGCTACAGCCTTCCTTCCGACAGAGCAAGTCTTCCTCACAGGGACAGATTCAAGACATTTAACTTTTAGTATTTTTATTAGTATTGGATGTATTTGTACTTATTAATTATTGATACATGTCACTGGTTAACAGGTAACATAGGCTGTGTGTCATCCATAAAATACAACTGTCTCTGACCTGTAAGAATTTCTATTCTAAAACTGGCAATGAGGATGATGATGATGATGGTGATAATCACAGGGACAGATTCAAGACATTTAACTTTTAGTATTTTTATTAGTATTGGATGTATTTGTACTTATTAATTATTGATACATGTCACTGGTTAACAGGTAACATAGGCTGTGTGTCATCCATAAAATACAACTGTCTCTGACCTGTAAGAATTTCTATTCTAAAACTGGCAATGAGGATGATGATGATGATGATGATGATGATGATGATGATGGTGATAAGATGATGATATGATGAAAGAAAGCAACTCTTGTGCTAGGAAATACACTGGATCTTTTATCCTCATTATCTTCTGTAGTCCTCACAGCCATGTGAGGTTATTATTATTATTATTATTAGGTACAGATGAGGACCTGGAGCTTAGAGAGGTGTCTGTGCACCCTCCTCACTTGGCTCTCTAGCCTGGGTTCTTGCTACTACCAAGCTGAGCTACACAAACGAAAGGAAACAGTAGCTTTTCTCTCCACATCTCCACATTGCCTCTCTGCTGGGCATACAATTAAATCCTTAGTTGTTATTATTATTATTATTATTATTATTATTATCAGGTACAGATGAGGTCCTGGAGCTTAGAGAGGTGTCTGTGCACCCTCCTCATTTGGCTCTCTAGCCTGGGTTCTTGCTACTACCAAGCTGAGCTACACAAACGAAAGGAAACAGTAGCTTTTCTCTCCACATCTCCACATTGCCTCTCTGCTGGGCATACAATTAAATCCTTAGTTGACATTTGCTGAACAACTTAGTGTGTGGTGATTAGGTAAAGAAAGGAGATGAAAGATTTTTTTAAATGGAAAAGAATTGGCCAAGTCTGGTCAGAGAGTCTGAATACGATTTGCAATATTGCCTTAATCCTAAAGTTTGTGGAGCTTTAAGCAGCAATTGCTGAATAGTCACTTAGCTTTGGGGGGCAGAGGCCTGGTCCAGTTCATTGCTATATTGCCAGCAGACCTACCGTGGTACCAAGTAGTTGCTCAACAAATGTTCCTTGAATTGAATTAATTTGAATGGAATGGAATTAAATCAGAACATTTTTGTAAGAGCCTGGCTTTAAGCCGAGAGAGCTATAAATGGAAATTAAACACACTCAATTGTTCTTTAAAAGTGCACAAAGTAACCATGGACAAAGCCCAAACAACCACAGATACCCTAGCCTCAGCCTGAGGGAGCCCGCAGGTCCTGTGTTCCCCATCCCAGCCTGCAGCCTGCTCATTTCCAGCTGTGATGAAGGAATTAAATGAAGTCTTTAAACGCTGCCATGCTCTCATGGATGGGCATTAAATAACGTTCCTTTAAGCTACTGAAACTGCTGCGTGGGGATTCTGCCTGGTCTTTATGGATGCCTTGTCATAATTTCCAGAATTACAGAAGCCATCCATGACTCCATAGATCGCAAGGAAACATTATGTGGAGTTTTTCTTCCCTCTCAGCTTGGAGCACGTAAAATGATTTTTAACTACCCTGAATCAGAGCAGATGAATTTAAATACATTTGCCACATACAGTTCTGAATTGGGCTTAAGAGAGGAGCTCACCAATCTGGCAGGTCTCGACTCCTGAGAAAAGTCATGAAGCCTGGGATAGATGTCCCACACACGGAGGCCGACATGTCCCTCACAGCACATATTGTCTCACCTCTCTCCCTGAACAGCATAAGGAGAGGGGAGGCAAAGCTATTCTCATCACCTGGTAGTTGGAGCCATCCCTCCCCGATTCCCGCCCTCCACACCCAGTCCTCTGGTGCCCTGCCCTTCATTTTTCTCAGCAGGAATTTACAAAGCGAGATCCAACCCAGGTTCTAACTCAGTCCTGTGAGGTGGGAGCATCACTTGTTCTGATCGCTCTTACCCTCCACATCCAAACATGCTGTCCCAGTGCAGAAAGCAAAGCTCAGCCCAGTGAAGTGGTCTCACACCCAGGCAACAGCAAAGCTGGGGCTCCCACCAGCTTTGGACATGTGTCTCTATTTCCGTAAGTTGGGGTTTTTCCCCAATCTGAACCTTAGATTCAAGTCCCAAAATCCCACAGAACCAAACTTAGTAAAGATAATAGAAATACACTCCACCATTGTCTCTCCCAATTATTGAGAGTTTACTGTGTGTGAAGAGAAATAATATGCTCAAGGTCAAATAGGTAGCAGAAGGTCACATAGGTAGCACATAGTGGAAAAGGAACTCAAGCCCAGGTCTGTCTGATGCCAAGGCTGTGAGGGTAACCACTCAGATACATTGCCCTCTATAGAGACATTGACCTTTCCCAAGATAGCTACTGAGTGCTTGTATGAGAAACTCTGATCTTAGAGGAGAGAGAGTAGGACAATCACTTACAAAGAAAAAAACTCATCAGCTGGTTCATCTCTCCTGTGGGCTCTGCTCACCTCCCAACTTCCATGATGGGGAGATACAAGTAACTGTTGGCTTCCCTCCTTCCTTCAACCAGGCCAACACACATACATAGATATACACACACACATATATACACACATACACACAAATATACATGTACACACCAGAACCCCAAAGAGTGTTTCCATAACTCCTTTATTTCAACCTCTACTGAATTCAAAGGATGGTAAGGCTCTGAGAGTGGCTCGGTAATTGTCCCCTTGCATTTTGTAGATGGCTCTTAGCCTCACGAGAGATTTGTAGGGCATCCTCACAGGACCAACACTTGAGCTACAGGCCCTATCCACATTTTACCCCATCTCATAACCTCCCTCTTTACTTTCAACTCCTCCTTTTCCTCCACCCTGATACCACCTCCTCTTTGTGAGTTGGCAGCCATTCTTATTTTCTATCAGTTCCACTCCTAAGAAGAAGGGAGCTTTACATCAGGAGGATGAAAGTAGGGATGGTGGGTGGAGAAGACAGCTTTATAGTGGCTGGACTCTAGGTGGATTGTTTTAAAGAAACAAGTTGACCTCTTGTCCTGTAAAGGTTAACTTCCTGGTAGGCTATCTGATATACCTCATTATCTGCATCCTTTCTTGGAATTGTATTACATGCATTCCTTTCCATTGCTTTATCCATGAAAAGTGCCCAGCTCCAGTTAACAGGGAGGACAGCGAAGAAAAAAGAAATCCCATCTAGACATACTATGTATGTAAAACTAACTGAGATAGACAATTATTATTTTGTGGCAACCCAAGACCATTTTTTCTTCTTTTGGTAACAGTACCCTAATTTTCTTTTATTGCTTAGGAAAGACAGTAAGGGCTTCTGACATCATTTGAATCATGTTATGCCTGAAGCCATATCTACCAGGGAATATTCGGTTGTAAGAGCAATAAAATCCTCTGCTTTAGCTGCCCTGAGTTTGAAAAAAGAGTCACCGATGAAATTATGCTTCCTTGAAATTGTAATACTGGCCAGATCTTTCTGATCAAGACTCTATGGATGTTTGCAAGGCTTTAACTGTGACATAATAGACTTGAGCAGAAAACCAAGGTTGGCTTTTCTGGTAGTTGCTAATGTGGGACCAGCAGTGCCTGATCAGGAGAAAAGGGTCCTTGAGCCAGTAAGATGGTTCTGATCCTAATACTGTGGTTCTCCTGCAGTAAACAATGAGCATTATTGCCACTTGGGCTAAGAGCACATTGTATCGGGCCCAAGATGGGATTCCCTGCCCCAGCTTACAGCTGCAAAAAGATGAACCTGGGAAAGAAGGAACAAAATGAAAAGATTGCAGTGCCAGCTTCCCAACACTCTTAGAATACACCCCTACTGTTCTGAGCAACAGAGGGCCTGGAGCACTTGTCAAGACCAAAGCCCCTAATTTAAAGGGAAAGGTCACTGTACCCATCCATTCTCTTTCTCTTCTTCCCACCGTTCTTTCTCTGTCAAGCCTCTCTACTCTCTGAAAAGGCCAGGTCTACCTCTAAGGCGATGATTTCCAGGATAAAGGGCCAGGTATCCAACTGTTTTTTATTTAGCCATCATACAAGCTTTCTCTTCCTTTACCTGAAAGCCTGGTTACCAGAAGGAACCAATGCAAATGCAAACAGTGAAGCAAGCCCCATGGGGCCTATTGCTTAGTGGGCTCAGATAGAATCAAACTGAGCTTGAGGACATGATTCAACTTGTTTGGCAGATAATTAAGTGCTCCTGGAGTCTTCTGGAAGGAAATACAACAGTGTCCCAAAGAAAAATCAGGGAAAGAGTAAGAATCTTTGTAAGAACCCCTGGATGAAGTTTTTCTTTTATAGGGAGAGAATTAAAAAAATCTATGCTTGTGTATTTGTTCAAATAGCTTATTTTTTATGCTCAACCTGGTGACCAGAAGTGGTTTGAATGATTTGTTGGGGGAGGGAAATGGAAGTGAGGGGGAAAACATTTTTTAAATAGCAGTAGAAGCCTTCAAAATATATTTTCAATCTAGATATGCGAGGATTACAGCTGGCATGGGACCAGATTATAACATACTAGAGGCCCAGTGCACAAATTTCTTGCACGGGTGGGGGCAGGGGGTGTCCCTCAGCTCGGCCTGCACCCTCTGGCAATCTGGGACCTCTCCAGGGATATCTGACTGCTGGTTTACGGGCCTAAACCAGCAGTCAGACATCTATCTCACAATCCGGGATGGTACATGCACCAGTGACCATACTTTTCATACAGGTGAAAGGCATCTTGCTGTTGTATGGGCAGCTACATTTTTATATAGCCCTGATTATAAAAAGTAGTACAAAACATGATCCTTCTGAGGCAGAAGTACCATTTTTCCCATCTTATGGGTGTAAAAACTGAAGCAGAGAGAAGTTAAGTAATTGACTTTGTCACACAGTTATAAGTGTCAGAATCAGGGCTGACCACAAAATGTGAAGCCAGAGTCCATGCATGTCATTGCTGCATCATCCTGTTTTTTCAGTGTTAGAGTAGCCTTGCCAGGTTTTAATTTTTAAATCTAAGAGACTGTTCCCAATATATAGGGTAGGGTCCCTAGGCCTGGCCGGTGATCAGGGCCAATCTGTGGGGCGACTGGAGGGACTATGGGGGGGGCCCTACTGGCACCGGCCAGCACAGCCCCCCGCTGCCACCACTGGTCTAGATGCTTGAGATACATCACTGAACCATGCAAATATCTTTGCCATCGTGTGGCTAACTTTCTAGCTGCTTCTCAGAGGTTCTACCCCCCCACCCCCCCCCCCCCCCCCCCCCGTTGCTGCTGCTGGTCGCCTCCCTCTGCGGGGCAACTGGTGGGGTGATCAGGGGGCCCCTGCTGGCACCCGCCTTGACTGGCCTGGTGCCGCCCACTCGCTGGCCCCGCCCCCTGCTGACCGGTCTTTCCACAGGTCATTCCGCCCTTCAGTTGATTTGCATATTAGGGTTTTATATAGATAGATAAGCCTTTGAGATTATTTTTATTGTCACCACATTCCTTTGCTTGGTCAGCATCTACCCCTCTTTCAGTTGTCAGATAAATGATTTTTCCTAAGAGAGGCCTCCCCTGGCCTTCCAGAAGGAACCAACTCTTCTTATTATTTTCATAATTCCTCTCAAAATTATTTTTTAGCTCCTGTCACATTATAATTTTACATGTATTTCTGTAGTTATTTGACTAATGTCACTGTTTCCCTCTATTTCTATTTGCTATTGAAATCCCTGTGCCTAGTACAGTGGTTGACTCATAGTAGATATTCAACAAATGTTTGTTGGTTCACTAAGTAAATGAATAATAAAAAATGGATGGGTGAATTACATTGAACTTCATTCTCGAGCCTGTGCTGGAAGACTTACTCATATATTGCCACCTGAACCCACTGTGATCTGGGCAAGGCATGGTTTATCCTAGGTGGTCATCCTATATAATAAAAGTCTAATATGCAAATTGACCAAATGGTGGAATGACTGGTTGCTATGACATGCACTGACCACCAGTGGGCAGACACACTACGCAGGAGCTGCCCCCTGGTGGTCAGTGTGCTCCCATAGGGGGAGCACCGCTCTGCCAGAAGCTAGGCTCACAGCTGACAAGTGCAGTGGCGGTGGTGGGCAGCGCTAAGCCATCAGTCCGACATCCCCTGAGGGCTCCTAGACTGCAAGAGGGTGCAGGCCAGGCTAAGACCTCCCCCCAAGTGCAATAATTTCGTGCACTGGGCCTCTAGCATGATAGTAAAAACTTCTGTACTCAATCTGAGCATCAATAAAGTTAACAACAGGTTTTTTTTATAAAATTATACATTCCAGTTACTTACTATAAAATAATAACCAAATACCACCATTTTGAAACTCTTAATTAGCTGGCCGTGCAGATTATTTTTCCCAAAAAAAGCCATAACAACATTTAGGTCCCCAAGTCATGGCATCAGATGAAATCCATTTCTCCTCTCCTTGAACTTGGAGGATGTTCATGGCTGCCTCCAAGAATGGAAATGAGTTTACCACCCCACCCCCCATGCCTGCTCAAACTCAAGGAAGCCTGAAATTCAGAAATGGGTACAGGGCACAGAGCAGTCTCCAGGAGACGCTCTCTATTCTGATATGAGAAGTAGGAACGCCAGAAAAAGAGGGGAGAAGTCCCCCAGTTTTCCTTTTTTTCTTCCTCTCTCTTTTCTCCATTCTCTTGCACGTGGGCTGCAGTGATCTGTAGTACCCAAAACTCTGAGAAAGAAAGTTTCTTCTCTAATCAAAGGAGCGGTGGTTTCCAAGACTTAGGGGCAAACCCTGGTACTGGTGTTTGTTTTTGTCCTCTGT
The DNA here is from genome assembly GCF_000412655.1 of Myotis brandtii. Classification (NCBI taxonomy): domain Eukaryota; kingdom Metazoa; phylum Chordata; class Mammalia; order Chiroptera; family Vespertilionidae; genus Myotis; species Myotis brandtii. The sequence continues at coordinate 4,089,421 of NW_005360187.1, read as the reverse complement.
CTTTCTGCTGCAGGGCCCTGGACAACACATTCACGGGACATTGCAGGAGAGCGGGATAAGTAAAGCCTCCGTTTTCTGAATAGAAGATGGAAAGGGGAACCTAGGGAACCAGAAAGTACTCAGGAGATCATGGGAAAAAGAGCTTGGGGAAATGAATCCATGAAGTTGCTTATGAATTCTAGACTTAGCCCAGGTGGCTCATCAGAGCTCTGAGCCTAAACGACGTACCATAGTTAACCACCAGGTTCCAATCTGGCTTTACATATGAACTCGGTATTGAAACCAGTCTCCAGATGGCTGGTTGGAACTCGTGACTTAAACCTAACCAGTTTAAAGGTCGGCTAGAATTTACCTATTAACATTCTTTATAGGATTTAAACAAGATCAAGAGTCTCATGACATTGCATTCAAAATGTCCAGGATATGATACAATATTACTCAACATTTATGAAGAATCATAAAAATCTCAACTCAACAGAATACAGAAAATAGATCAATAAAAGTATGACCAGTTGATTTTTACAAAGGTGCACAAAGAAAGGTTAGTTTTCTCAACAACTGTAATTTTTTGGTAAATATTTACCATATTTATAATTGTGTTGGAATAATTGGACATCATATGATTGATAGATAGATAGATAGATAGATAGATAGATAGATGATAGATAGATAGATAGATAGATAGATAAGTTACCAATCTAAATCTCACACATTATGCAAAATTTAACTATAATAGATCAGAGCTCCACAAGTAAAGTATAAAACTTTTAGAAGAAAGCATAGGGAAAACATTCAGGACCTGGATTTAGGCAAAGAGTTCTTTGACATGACAATAAGAGAATGATATGAAAAGATGACAGAACTTAATAGTAATAAAATAGCCCAATTAAGAATAAATAGAAGACTTGAACAGACACTTTATCAAAAAGTATATACAGAGGACAATACATACAAAGATGTTCAGTATCATTAGCCATTAGAAAAATGCAAATTAAAACTATAATGAGCCCTAGCTGGTTTGGCTCAGTGTATAGAGTGTTGGCCTTGGGACTGAAGGGTCCCAGGTTCAATTCCAGTCAAGGGTTCATGCCCAGGTTGTGGGCTCCATCCCCAGTAGGGTGCGTGCAGGAGGCAGCTGATTAATGATTCTCTCATCGTTGATATTTCTCTCTCTCCCTCTCCCTTCCTCTCTGAAATCAATAAAAATATAATTTAAAAAACTATAATGAGATACCACTACACATTTAACAGAACAATTAAAGTAAAAATTCGGATAATCTCAAGTTTTGGTAATCAAGTGAAACATGGCTAGTGAGAATGCAAAATGGTAAAGTCACTCTAGAGAACAGTTTTTTATAAAATTATATATTACATTGCCATGTTACCCACTAATCCCACTCCCACAAATTTACCATAGAGAAATGAAAATTTATGTTTACTCAAACACTTGTATATAAATGTGTATAGTGGCTTTACTTATAATTGCCAAAAGCTAGAAACAACTCAGATAGCCTTCAGCAGGTAAATATATAAAGAAACTGTGGTATATCCATACAATAGAATACAATTTAGCAACAAAAAGGAATGAACTACTAATGCTCACATCACCTTTAATACATCTCAAAAGCTTTGTGCTGAATGTAAGAATTTAGTCTCAAAAGATTATATATTGTGGCACTCTAAAAAAAATTATGGTTATAGAAAAAAGATCAGATGTTAAAATGAGTTAAGAATGGGAGAAGATATAATTATGAAAGGATAGCAAGAGCAAGATTTGGGAGAATTGTTTGGTATTTTGATGGTGGATTATATATTATATTCATAGATGTGTGTACTAAAAATGGTAATTTTCCAGATCATTACCTCTCTCACTAATAGGTCCCTAAGTTAATATCTTAGAAACACTTAGAGTTTCTCAAGAGATAAATATAAACAAATGTCCTTATTACTATACTACCTTCTACTCCAATATATGCTAATGTTCTTTTCTAAACTTTGATTATGAAATTGTGATTTGTTTACATTTGTCTTACCATCAAGAACCACAAAATTAGAGAGATGTGCCTCTCTCGCCTCAATACCCAAAGTAAATGTCAGTCCACTTATCCTTGCTTTTCCAGGATACCATCCGCATGATAATGAAAATATGATGACGGGACGTTTTAAAACCACAGGGAACTGCTCTATTTGAGTAGAGGAAATTGTTTCAGCACATTGGTTCTCCAGTGACTAAGACAAAATCTGCTCAAATAGCAATAGGATAACAGTTAGAAGCAGAGATTTATGCAAATGGCTGATAATATACCATAGTAGGTCTAATCTAAAGCAAGGGACTCTGCACTTTAATGATAAGAGAGAAAAGACACCACTGCCATTGAGAACTCTTTTGAGGACACAATGTCTGGAAACTTTAAATGACAAGTACAACTGGGCTAACTGTAATGCATATACTCCTCCCTCAAGAGGTGAAGTCTAATTCTCCTCCCCTCAAATGTGGGCTGGGCTTAGGGACTCACTTATGACAAATAGAATAAAGAGGAAGTGACAGTTATGTGACTGAAAACTAATTAATAAAAGCCACTGTGGTTTCCTGTTTGTTCTCTCTCTCTCTCTCTCTCTCTCTCTCTCTCTCTCTCTCTCTCGTCTCTTCGATCACTGGATCTAGGGAAAGCCAGCTGCCATGTCCTAAGGACACTGGAAAGGCTCACATAGAAAGGAACTGAGGCCTCCTGCTAAGAGCCAAGTGAGTGAGCCATCCAGGAAGTGGATCTTCCCATCCTAGCCACGCCTTCAGATCACTGCAGCCCTACTGACCTGCTACCCATAACCTCATTAGAGACCCTGAGCCAGAACTACTTAGCTAAGTCACTCCTGAATTCCTGACCCCCAGAAGCTGGGAGATAATAAGTACTAGTCAGCTAAGATTGGAGGTAACTTGTCATGCAGCAATACTAACTAATACAACAACCATGTTGATGTTAAACTCCTTTTTGATTTAGAAAGAAGAGGAAAGGAAGGGGAAGCAGGCATTGAGACCAGGATTTGGTTCAACATTTTTACCAAGCCAAGTAACACTCATGTTATCTGGACTTCTTTCCCTAATCATACAAAGATACAGGGTATTTCCAAGAAATGATTTTTTAAATTAATCATCTTCCTACATAGACATCCTGAGACTGATATCCTACCTGACAGTTGAGGAAGATACACTGAACATCTCACCTACCTCCCACCAGGAATTTCCAAAGTACTATTTTATGAAGCAGTCTTTTAAATAGGATATGTTGTATAAGTTGTCCCAAAATAGAGTCCAGCAAAGGGATATGCATAAGGTAGGCACTCAGTGATGTGTTTCGATGTTAGCAATGGACTGCTGTACTTATTCTTTTAATTAGCAGACACTGAGCTCATACCCAAGTCAAAAAGACCAAAACAAAACAAAACCTACAAAAAAGGTTAAAATCATGCCCGTATTTCCCTGCAATCATTAACTTTCTTTTCAAATATAGCCCTGCAGGTTAGCCTGTGCATGAAGCAGTTGCATGAGAAGTTACTCTAAGAGAAAAGTCAGTGCTTGATGTTTGCGTCTTCTAACACTGAAAATCTGCCCAACAACTCACAAATCAGCGAACAGAAAACTATGCTTTGGCAGCACTGCTTGTTGTAGTCTTTTAAAGGAAAATTGAAAACATGGGATCACAAGGGTCAGATGGTTATTATTGGAAGCTGGCTCTTATAAAATGTAATACATCCCATTTCCTCCGTCTAAATTGCATTGTTCTGTCCAGGTCACCCGATGGGGCCCAGGATAAGGTGTTTTTCTGATGTAGATACTACCTCAGTTTCCAAAAGCCCGTCTATTTAAAAATGGGGACCTGAAAAACACCAACACTGACAGGAAAATAATATTTTTTTGTAACCTCAGCAACACAGAAAATGGTTTCACAAGAAATAGTTTACAAAAAAAAAAAGAAAACTTTATTATTAAACACACAGAGTACTACTATTCAGCAAAGTCCACTGCTGATGGCAGCTTCCCAAACTAGGCCTTTCAGAGAATCTCACTCTGTTAGGATTTTAAGAACTCTGAACATTTTATCGATCGAGGTATCTTTATAACATTTTTTGTGTGAATGGATCTATATGTCAATAAGAGAAAAAATTTTAAAGTATCTAATAAATAGCAACTATCAAGGAGGTAGAGAAAGGAGGTGCAACGAAGAACAATCAAATTGAGCCACAATTTCACATAAAGCTGCACATGTGGTTTAACAGAATTTCTAAGGTCAGCTCATTACAAAACTCTGTAGGCCTAATAACTGGTCCAGGTAAGCTGTTAACCAATGTCACCTGGATGCCCTGACTCTAAACACCTCTAAAGCCATCTTGGTGTGAGTATCCAGCTTCCAGCTGTAAAACGAAAACTGAGTCTAGACTTTAAAATGTGGTGGTATTATTGTGAAAACCTGGAAGGAGAAAAACTTTTAGTGCCTCCTGCTTGACCGCAAACAACATTCAGTTGTAGAAAGTGAGGAGGGAACATCTTCCTCCAGGGGGCGCACAGGCCGCGCCTCCCCCTGCCCCACCCAACCATGAAGCCTGCTCTTGTTGCTTCAAGGCTACTGCCATTTGCCACTGATGACCTTCCTTCTCTTCCTTTTGAGGAAGACAACTGTAGCTGAGAGGTTCTTTGTTTTGTTTTTAAAGGGGGGGATAGGAAGAGGGGACATCTTATATACATTAATGGTGTCCACAAATTTAAAGCAAGCGAGAAAGATGCGTGTGGAGCCAACAAAAGCAAGTGTTTAGCAATCCATTTATTTCTAAGAGGCAATTGGAATTTCATATCTCTGAGAACAAAGGGAGAAAAGTTAATACCCATTTGGAAGAGAATGAAAGTTTCTGCTAATTAACCTGGGCAATGCTGTATGAAAGAACCTTTCTTCTCAAAGCAAAACCGGTCTACTCATTACCCTTCCACGCAGTGGGAGATCCCACCCTCACCTCTCAGTGTCGCATATGCCTCTCACCTCCTCCCACATTGACATCGAGGCCCAGCTTCCCCTTTCCTGACAACACCTGTTAGGATCACACCTTTGCCTGGATTCATGCAGCACGTTGGTGCTTCATCTTTCCAGAGTCAGGCACCAAGTGAATGCTTAATAAACACTGTGAAAGTGAAGGCACTGGACCCAAAGGTAATCAATGGCAATAAAGTCATGAAGTGCCATAGGAAATAAGCACATGAGCTAATTTCTATGTAAAATTCCCAGAAGCCACTCAGACAGACTTGCATTCTTCCTGAGCTGAAGGACTCACCATCCCTGAGGCAGTATATTCCACCCGTAGATAGCTTTAATTCTTAGAAAACACTTAACTACATTAAGATGAAATTTTCCTCCCTGAGATTTCCTCCCATCAGGTTCTGTTTTGGCCCTGGGGCTCTAGGACAAATCGCATCGTATCTGTATCATACATCTGTCAACTGGAAGGCTGCTGTCCTGTCCCCCAGGAGTGGTCCTTTCCCAGATGATAATCACAGATCACCAGTGGTTCTTCTGGCAATATATCTTGAAATGTGGTCCAAAAACATTACCATCATCTAAGGAGCACATTAATCATGCATATTTCATGAACCCTCATTCAAACCCACTGAATTGGATTCTATGGGATGGGGCCCTAGAATCTGCCCAGATTTAGCAGTTAACCAGATGATTTTTTTATTAACTCATCACTCACCTCTGGATGGGCCCCTTTGAATCAGTCAGGACATTTTCCAATAGTCGAGGTGTGGTCCAGGCATTGTATTACAAACACTCTGTAGGCAGCTCAAAGGACGATGAGAGAAACAAAACCAGACATTGGAAAAGGTCTGTACAGTTAGAGCTGTTATGAGCTCTAATGGCATTTATCCAGCGGACCAGGCAGTGTGGTGTCAGGATGCCGCAGTGTCTCCTATATGTCACGCACTGAGCTGGATAACTGGATGAGTGCTGCCTACTCAGCCTTCATGACCTGCAAGATTCTGTTATGCTCACGTTACCCAGATGAGAACACTGACGCTCTGAGGGGATGAGTGCTTTATTGTTCAGTATCAAAGAGCTGGAAAATTAGAAGCCAGATCCGATTCCAAATTCTATTTCTCCCCCATTGTCCCTCCATTCCCAACCTAAAAGTACTGAAAGAAACATTTATGATTTGTGCAATATTATTGTCGATATGGGCCCTTAAAGACCCTGCTAAATGTTTGAGCAGAGGACATTTAGGGAAGATTACATTAGTTTACACTTTTGTTTCTGGCTCATTCACCAGATTCCTGAGTGACATATTTAAGATGCAGTTGACATCTCTACAGCATGATGGGCAATTACTTGCCATTCCCCAGCTCAGGACTCAACTCATCCAGGTGAAAGGGCTGAGATAAAGTGATGCATAACATGGAGCTTGAGGATGTCAGTGCGAGGTCCAAAAACATGTCCCACCATGGTGCACAGGATTCGAAACTTTCCCCTCTCACACCAGTTTTTCTACAAGGTTATTTTTAATCCCTTTATATGGCAGCAGGGGAAAAATACTTAATGGGAGTAACTTTAGGTAGCAGTAGGTAAGAGATGAAATTTCTGTGTTAAAGGAGTACGTGCCCTAGAAACAAGACTTTCATTGGTTCATCTCCTGATGCCCCAGGCCAATAATTTGAGCAAGCACAGAAGGCAAAGCTACCACCTACATAGGCTATTCCATTTAACCTCCTGCCCCATGAGGGAACACTCCAAGCAAGCAAAGACACCCATGCAAACAGCTCATGTCTTTATTTTGAAATGTCCATTCCACTGTTGGGAAAAAGTTCTGAATCAAGACAGCCAGTGGCTCAGTAGAGATGAAGCTGTCAAGTGGAAAGAGAAATCACACAATTAAGAGAGATGCAAGTCCCAGTTCCTAGGGGCTCTCACTCCTGTGGTGGGAATGAGAGGTTCTCCCCCCAGAACATCCATCTCATCAGATCTGCAAAGCTGAGCAATCTCAGCTCAGCCTGGGGCCATAAATGCCACATAAAGATGCTTGGGGACTCAAGACCCTACCAGCATTTCCTGACGATGTTAAGGATGTGAACTTTGTTTCCATCCTAAATTTGTTTTCCAGTTCTTCTGGGAATAGCAAGGTTACCAGAAGAATGCTAGGAGGTGTGACCATTACAAAGAAAGCTGAAAACAAATGACTCCTAGTGCTCCATTTATGTGAAGTAACAGCCATGTGACATTATAGTAAATGGACTTTGCCAGTCTCCATTCTGGCAGGACCAAATTGGAAGTAAGAAGGAGTTGCAATGAAGAATCAGTGCAGCTATTTCTGGAGACAAAAGCAGGCCAAGAGCAGCAGAGGCCATGTTAAGACAAATGGTCCAACTCTGGAATGGCGTACCGGAACGTCACTACAATTAGATGGATTAGAGGTTGCAGTTCGCCATAGATAACCATAGGATACCCACTGATAATCACACATTTTGTTCTACTGACAGATAACAGGAGTCCACAAATGAGATGAGCTTCCTCTGTGTACACACGTTTCATGAAATCAATACTTAATTACAACAGGGTCTCTTGTGTGTTATTGGTGGTTGATTCTGGTGAGGAGGCAGGTACAAAGCTGTTTTGCTAGGTGGAGAGTTAAGTTGAAAGAGGTTGGTGCACAATGGCAAGGTAGTACCATCCAACTGACCATGCCTGAGGTCTAGATTTAAATGAATCACTGTTTGGACATGGGCTTGGGTAGGAGAACAGAACTGAGACATGAAAAATTATGCCATTAGGGAAGGAGCAGATTCTGCCTGTGAGGGCAGTTGCTCAAAAGCTACTACAGATCACATTTCTCTGTGGATGTGCAAGGCCCATGATACAGGAAGAAATGGACAACATCTGAGGAGGGCTCCCGGGAGAAGCTGTGTGGGCAAAGGGAAAGAGCAGAGAACAAACAATCAAGTGACCTGAGATGGATCCTAGCTCTCCTGCACCTAGCAAGTGGCACAGTACCCTGCAGCTCAAGCTACTTACCCAGAAAAGGGAATGACATTTATTGTGTCTAAGCCAGAGGGCTACTGTGAGGATGGAGAGGAACCAGAGAGGCAGAAAGTACTTCATAGACTTTGAGCCTCCAGACCATTGTAAAAAAAGATCACTTTTAGAAAGTAATAAGAACTAGGTATGCAATGTCCTGAATGATCAAATAAAGAAGAGGTAATAGCTTCATTTATTAAGTTCTCAGTGCAATTTTAGTTGAGGTCACATTGGAGCCCACACAGACAGCAAAAGCATGGAACCACAGATATGGGCAGGGGAATCTAGAAAATGGTTCCATAATTCATCTATGCCTTGCTCACGTGACTCCACACTAGAGAGCATTCTATCTGAAAGCTGTATGTTCATCCAAGAATTCTCCTATTGTCCTTCCTTGGTTAATTTTAGTTTATTTCTATAACCACTTCTTTTTTAATTTACTAATTTCCTATACTTTATTCAAAGGCCTACAGGTTTGTTTGTTTTTTGTAATCATTCCTCAAAAAAGATTAATTTTGTGGGTATAGCACTGAGAATTATTTTTAGAAAATAACATAAAAAGATATGGTAGGGAAAGAAAGTTGGAGAGAACACAAAAGGAGAGATTTCAGGAGTTACAAAATAGCTTAAAAGTCTTGCCTTCAAAGAAGGAAGTGGGTTGTTTCTGGATGAGAATTCCGCTCTGCAGCAGGCCCAGTCTCGTCACTTTGCAGCTGTGTGCCTTTGGGCCTGTGAGTGGACTTCCCGGGACCTTCGTTGCCACACCTGCTAAATGGCAAATGTGCACATGAGGATTTCAAAAGTTTATGGTGCGGGGCCAAATTCTTACAATTGGTTCTGCTGTTTTTCCCATCAGCCCTTTGGTGATGCCTACCTTAGTACAAAGCCTTCCTTGAAACTAACCAAGCAAATATCTCTTGATGGGACGAGGTCTACTTGCTGGACTTGTATCACTCACCCCTCAGCAAAAGCAGTCATTTCAACACTGAGAAATTGACCTGGTAATAGAAAGAAAAAACCCTCCATTCAATTCACAAAGGTTGTCCTAGGTGAAAGCAAGACACTGTCATCAGACACAAGTGTCCAGGTGTACTAAAACCAGAATTGCCATCGGTAGGTCAAGAGAAATGCACACTGAAGTGTCCTAGCTTTCCTGGGCTCCTGTCTCTGTATTTGCTAATTAGGGCACATTTGACAATGGCTGTGTTACTGGGTTACATCAAATACTGCACTGGGGCATTCTAGTAGGTGTAGACCAAGCATGTCAAATTCACTGCCAGCGGGCCTTATGTGGCCCACAGAGAATATTTTTGCGGCCTAGCCAATATAACGGTATGTAAAAAACATTTTAATAAAAATTTTGTAACTTAACCCTACCAGACCGCTGTACCGATTTTTTGGTAATTTCCACACAAAGGTGGAATATTGGCGCTAGATGAAAGGTAGACCTATTTTCTACAATGTCTCCAAGTTCCATCTTATTCTAACCACTTGTTTGCATGTAACTAACATTTTTCTATATCAAGTTGTTTTTTTTCTCTTTAATGCTCAGGAGCCCAGGTTTAGGGGACAGTTAGTTTCAGGGCCTCAGGTCTGGTAGGATTAATTTTTACAATGTCCTGTTATACATAATTATTAATAATGAACTACAACGTTCACTAAGGACTGATTACTATAATCGTGTTGCATTCATTTCCCTTATGCGCCGGCACACCATTTCTCTCCACTAATACAAGCAGTGAATATTTTAGCAGCCGATTGCCACATCATTAGTCTTGTACTGACTTGTTTGGTGTGCGCAACAGGAAATATTTCGCTTTCAGAGAAAAAGAAAAATAGGTTTATTTGCATTATGCTTATTAATTTGTGCAGTTATTCAGTGTCTGGTAAGTTAATGTTCAAGAAAAAATATTAATTTTTATTAAAATGTTCTATTATTTTATGTTAACAATTACTCATTTATTTCAGCCCTTTGTATTCAGCATGTCTCTATTGAAATAAACCTACGTTTCTATGAAAATTTAAGCTTTTGTTTTTTTGCTGCCCACATAAACTTAAACCTTGTTTATTTGGCCCATGTTAGCCTTTGAGTTTGACATGCTTGGTATAGACATTAGAACGCTGGACCAAATTACAGAGCTACCACATCACATGCAGATTTGAATTTTGTGAGTTTATGTATCATAAAATATGTGCAAATTTTGAAATAATGCAACTCCAACCCTCAGTTAAAAGTGTGTCGACAATCACATAATTTAATCTCAGATCTGAAGCAGGCAAGTGAACTGTAGGCTGAATCTATTCTGGGGAGCATGGGGCCGCTCATTTTCAGCTGGTAAACCAATCTCCCTTCTATCTACTGTTGGAATTAGCCTCAAAATAGTGGAATTTTGAGTCATGCAAGGACTCCAGGAACATAATGCTCAAATAAAGTATGGCCTCTCTGTGTATGTTTTTCATTTATCATTTAAGAACCCCAAATCCAGACAGATGCCTGACGCCAGGAGTGCTGGAAAATTGTTCTATTTTTTAAAAATATGGTATTGATTTTAGAGAGAGAGAAAGGGAGAGGGAGAAATAGAAACATCAATGCATCTACATCGATCAGCTGCCTCCTGCCCACCCCTTGCTGGGGATCAAGCCCTCAACCCAGGCCTGTTCCCAGACTAGGAACTGAATTGGGGACCTCCTGGTACATGGGTTGATACTCAACCACTGAACCACACCAGTGGACTGGAATAGATTGTTCTAGAATGAAGATGATGATAGCGGGGGTATAGCTCAGTGGTAGAGCATTTGACTGTAGAATGAAGATGATGAAAAGTTTGCTTTAAAAGGTATTGCCCAAGTCGGGTAGAAAGTAGACTTAATCTAAAATCATTAAACTTATATAATCTCTCAAGGTCACACATTCACACAGTGACACTGATCTTAGTATAGCAGCCCCCCCTTATCCACAGGGTTACATTCCATGGTCCCAGTGGATACCTTGAACCTCAGAAATGTACTAAAACCTCTATCTACTATATTTTTTCCTATACATACATACCTACCTATTATCAAGTTTAGTTGATAAATGGGGCACAGTGAGAGATTAATAACAATAACTAATAATAAAATAAAGCAATTATAACAATATCTATATATATAAAACCTAAGTTACTGTTATGACCGAACAACCGGAACGACCAGAACGACCGGTCGACCAGTCACTATGACACACACTGACCACCAGGGGACAGACACTCAATGCAGAAGCTGCCCCCTGGTGGTCAGTGAGCTCCCACAGCCAACTTCCCCTGGTCCCTCCCCAATGCTGGCCAACCTCCCACGGTCTCTCCCCCATCCCTATTCCCCCGGCTGGCAGGCCCCAATCAGCCTGGCCCTGAATGGGACTGGGCGAGACAGCCCCGATCAGCCCTGATCACCAGACAGCCCTAGGGACCCCACCCGTGCATGAATTTGTGCACTGGGCCTCTAGTACTATAATAACAGTTATGTGAAAGTGGTCTCTCTCTCAATATCTTATTATACTGCACTCCCCTTGTGCTTAAAGGACACACTTATGGCTTCTGTTTGTCATGTCTGAATTGCCAACATTACTACTCTTGCACTTGGGACATTAGTAAGTATAGTAGGGGTGACCTGAACACAAGCACTGTGACACCATGACAGCTGATCTGATAACTACTAAGTGACTAACAGGCAGGTAGCATATACAGTGTGTTTACGTGGACAAAGGGATAGCTCACATCCCAGAAAGGATGGAGAGGGACAGTGCAAGATTACATCATGCAATTCATAATGGCGCACAATTTGAAACTTACAATTTGTTTTGGTATTTTCCATTTAATATTTTCAGACTGTAGTTGATCTCCAGTAACTGAAACCACTGAAAGTGAAACCCAAATAAGGGGGACTATAGTGCCCAGGGTATTCAGGATCTCAAACACACTCCCAGGCCTCTGTCTATTTGGCCTCCTGCAGTACCAACAGAGGATTTTCAAACTCACAGGAACATTCAGAAACCACTTTCCAGTTTTAGAAACTCCTTTCACATACATTAATGTACATTGTTCTTGCTGTCTGTAATAACTTTGTGAGATAGGTATGATAAGGGAACTGGGTCACAAAGAGGATAAGAGAGTTGCAAAGTCACAAAACGAAGCAGTATGAAATTCAGATCTTCATACACCCACTCCAGAAGCTCATTCCATCACACCAAGCTGTGCTCCTCTTTAGAAACGGTCTAAGAAGAGATGGTCACTCAAGGTTAGGAACCTTTCTCCAAGGAGTGACATTTATTCACCCTCATGTCCTGGACTGTTTGCTTGCTGTATTTGGCTGCCCAACATCTACCCACCACCATTGGATACAGGCTAGTGGGATAGTAGATGGAAGTGCTCTCTTCTCTTCTAAAGGTGAGCATATGAGCACATAGGCCAATTCGATGCTTGCACTCTTCTAGGAATCTCCATTTCAACCAAGAAAGGTGCAGGATGAAATGGTTGGGGCTCATCCACTGAGCTCCACCACTGATGCTACAAAGTAATTCCTGAAAACCAGAGAAGTCCTGGTTCGTTCCATCTCCAAGCCTGCTTCTCAGTCTCCCACCAATTCTGTAAGCAGCCCCATCCCTTCCAATAAATTTCTGTTTGGTTAAATTAGTCGAAGTTTATTTGGTTATTTGCAATCCAAGAAGTCTAGTGTAAAAGCCAACTAAGTCTACATTTTTGCATGTGCATTGATACCCAAAGACTAAGAGATGAGAGTTCCAGTGTATGCGTGTGTGTGTGAGTGTGTGCACATATTCTTACTCTCAAAAATATCCAAAACTGCTTTGCAATTTTTATTTCTAATACATGGTATCTTGTACAATTATTGCAAATAATATGGTAACTTTTGAATGAGCTAAATGGGGACTTAAGATTGCTCTTGTGAAATGAACAAGATGATTGGCTTAATCTGATGTCCATTTACTATTTGATTTATTGTTTTATTGTTCTGCTTCCTCTCTTAAGATTTTTTTCCCACCAAAATCAAAGTAATTACATTTATGTAATAAATGGATTATTTTTTTGTGATGACATATTGTTCCAAACTACCGTCAAAATTCTGATAACATATTACGTCTGCCCTTTTGTGTGTGTTGAGAAGCAACAACAATAAAAATGGGTAAAAATATTTCTCTGGCTTTGCAAAGGTTAAAGCAGTTACCTAGAAGTTGTGAATCACAAAACCACAAGCTTTCTGTCAAACTTAAATTGACTCCATCACCTTTCCCCACTCTACAGCTTACTCTCTCGATGGTGTGCTTTTCCCCATGATCCCAGTGATTCCAAAGCAATTACATTTCCAAGAAAAGAAATGCAATAAGCAAAGTAAATTCATAAAGTGAGGCTCTGAATGCATTCCTGCCATCTTTGGCTTAATGTCTGATCCTGGAAGATGTACCCTGAGCAAGAGGGAGATCATTTGTAATCTTTATTATGATGACAGCCACAACTGCTGCAAATGCCCTTCCACAACTGAAGATGCTTGCTGAATTCTTTGAAATTTTCCAAAAAATATTGTATTGGGTACCAATATATGCACAGCATGGCATCAACATATGCACAGCATATTCCCTTTAAGTTTATGACCATGTTCTTAGCAGGTTTAGGCTAGAAATGGGCTGAAGTACTTCAGTTCCTGTGGAGGTGAGCTTGTCAGCTGCTTCCCCAAGGTTGACACTGTACATTTCTGAATATAGAATAAACAAATTTATAAAGGAAGGAAGGAAGGAAGGAAGGAAGGAAGGAAGGAAGGAAGGAAGGAAGGGAGGGAGGGAGGAAGGGAGGAAGGGAGGGAGGGAGGAAGGAAGGGAAGAAGGAAGGGAGGAAAAGAGAGAGGGAGGAAATTTCTTCTTTTCAAGTTATGACATATGAGCTAATGAGTTATTTACATATCTACTGTCACTGGAAAAATGACCATCCCAACCAGACTTCCCCATTCCTGCTATATTCTCTTCCTTGATTTACATCAGCCATGTTTTTCTTTCAGGAATCAAGCTCATGTTAATATTATCCCACGAACAGCATCACTCGAAAAGCAAATGCCAGGCATTGCCCAGGGCAGACTTGATCACACAGCTCAGTGGAGATGGGTTTCAAGCTTTGGTTCGGGGAATTACTTATGCTGTTTTTTCCTCTCATTAATGCAGACATTTAAAAATTAACTATATCTACAGAGTGCACTTTTGTAAAAGGAGCATGCAGAACTTAAGAATTTAGCTGTGATTGCTACTGTAAAAGAATTACTATTGTGTCTAATGTGAAAGGTTTGAATTTTCCCCATCTAGTTTATTCATTATTTAGGTAAAATTATGATAATCGGGTATTATATACCAGATTACATAAAAGAATGGTATAAATGTAAATTTTTAAAAATTATCATGTACTCCAGTTTTTCATTCTACCAAATTTAGGTCATAAATATTTATGAGGCTTTATCATCATTTAAACTTGCCAACTAACTATAGACAATTATTTTGAAAATACAGCTCTGCATTCAAGCTACCTTGATACTGCCAGCAAGTCCCCAGCAAAGTGTATCCTTACTGCTTACAAATGCCACCCCGTCACCCCCGTCTCGGCACAAAGAGGCTCTCTGCACCGCCACTGCCTCTGGGAGCCTCACCACGCCCCCTTGCCCTGGATTTGGGAGCCCTCATATTGCTCCCCTGGGGAGCCGTCCTTCCTCCCCAAAAGCTCATCATAGGGTGGAGAACGTCTCTTTCTGCCGGTGGGCTGTGCACTCAGCGTACAGTGGCCAAGTTGCCTCCCTGCTGTGCCCTATGCAATGAATAAAATAGTGCTCAGTACACCAGTGCTCGGAGAGTGGCTCTGGTCAGTGTTTGCTCCTCCCCATGCCAGAGGAGTTAGATGTATTCCTCTCAGCTCTACTCATCACCTGCAATAGCAACCTGCCATTCACCCCTGGCCCCTGCAGTCTGTTCTCCACACCACAGCCAGAATATCCTTTAGAGAAATATGTGGATATCAGAGAACCCCACTGACTCAAAACGCCACACTTGGGAAGTCCTAGCACACCCTGAGGGCTCGCTGAGCACGTCAGTCTCACTCCCAGGCCTCACCTCCCACTGCCCCCCGCTCTCACAAACACTGGCCTTGCCACTCCATCCTCAGAACAGGTTCACCACGCCTCCAGCTCAGATTCCCTCTGCTGATTACACTCCAGGCTTTCCTACGCTTGGCTTCAGCCTCTGCTCAAATGTCTTTCCTCAAGAAAACCTTTCCCTCGTTACCTCATCAGAAATAGTCTCTACCACCTTTCCTCTGCTTGCTGGCTGCATTTTTCTTCAAATTACCTACATTCTGTGTTTATTTGTTTACTAGAGGCCGGAAGAACAAAATTCATGCAAGAGTAGGCCTTCCTTCCTCTGGCATCCGGGAACCCAGCTTCCCTCGAAGACCCGGCTTCGTCTGGAAGGTTGTTTGGAAGGATGTCCGGAAGGGCATCCAGTCTAATTAGCATATTATGCTTTTATTATTATAGATTGTCTATGTCACCTCTTAGAATGTAGATTCTATTAGTGAAAGCACTTGATCTCTGTACCTTAGGGCCTACAACAGTGCCTGGTCCATAGTGGATACTCTCTCATATATATAGTAAAATGGATACATGCTCTGCATGCCAAGGTACCTGACCTGGTTAGCCTTCAGAGTATCACTTCCTCCTGATTTCCCAGGACTGTGTTCTCCACATCAATTCAATCGCCATGATGAACTACTGCTTGCACACACCTGCACATGTGGCACCTGAGCACTTGGACTCTGGCTAGTCCTGAGATGTGTTATAGGTGCAAGTACACATCAGATTTTGAAAACTTAGTATGAAGAAAAAAATGTAAAATATCTCATTGAGAATTTTTTATTGATTGCATGTTAAAATGCTATTTTCTATATATTAGGCAAAATAATTATTATTAAAATTTGTTTCAACTGTTTTTATTTTTAAGTGTGGGAACTAGGAAATTTAAAGTGACACAAGGGCTCACATCTGCAGCTTGCCTTATATTTCTGTTGGCGAATGCAGCTCGAGACCAGGACCATGCTCTAATCAGGAGCTGCTAGGTAAAGTATAAGGGTGCAGGCTTTACGTCAGATAGACAGGCTGGGATTCTGGCCTTTTGGGTCTAGGCTCATGGCCATGAGCAGGATGTTTAAATTCTCTGAGGCCCAGTTGCTTATCTGCTCAGTGTGTGTAATGGAAGTTACTTCAAAGGGCAGTTATAAGAAGTAATAAAGGAGCCCTAACTGGTTTGGCTCAGTGGATAGAGTGTCGGCCTGCGGACTGAAGGGTCCCAGGTTCGATTCTGGTCAAGGGCATGTACCTTGGTTGTGGGCACATCCCCAGTAGGGGGTGTGCAGGAGGCAGTTGATCAATGTTTCCAACTCTGTATTCCTCTTCCTTCCTCTCTGTAGAAAATCAATAAAATATATTTTTTTTAAAAAGAAGTAATAAAGGAAATAATAATGACTCATGAAAAGGCCTTATGGGTCCCAAGGCATTCAGAACATACTGCTCCTTTCCCTTCTTCCATGAGCTCCAGATCCCCACCATCCAGACAGCAAACCTTTTCAGTCAACTCCCCAAGCTCTACCCCTTACCAGCACCTAACGGCCAGACTGAGTTTTGTGCTGTGGGAAGGATGAAGCATCTATGTGGTCATTTCACAAACATGTTGGAGTACCAACACTGCATGAGAAATTCGACTAGAAGCAGTGGGGGTGGGGTAAGCTTTGAAAATAAACCCAGGGAAAGTAAGGAAGAGGGGCTCTGAGTGTCCTTGTTTGTAGCGAGGTGGTAGAGCTGACCGTGTGTGCTGTGCACTGGCCACCCTCCTCCAAGCACCAGCTGGAGGCTCCCCTGCGATGCCCTGGCCCTCCCTTCACTGGTAGCCCAGCACCAGGCATGGCCCACTCCTCTGGGACTGTGGCCTGCCTCTTAAGGACTGTAACTCACGAATTTCAGGAGAGCTAAGTATACAAACAAGCAAAGGCCAGGGTTTCCCAGACTCCTACCTGAAGGTGTTAGGGTAAAACCCAGGAGTCTGCATTTTTTAAAACTTCACAGGAGATATGATGTATACACTCAGAATGAATTAAGATTCCAGGAAGGGTGCTCACAAATCAGGCATTAGCATTTGCATGACCTCCCACAAAAGGGGCTCCCTTGGGCGAAGTAGAGCCTCCACACCTTCAGATTCCTTCTCTGTAAACTGACACCTATGAAGGGGGGTAGCTATCAGGATCAAGTGACATGTGTATGGGAAGCCCTTCCATACCCAATGGACTACATGACTGGCAGCCATTCTATATTGTTGTTAAGAAGCCAAAGAGGGAACAATGGCACCACGAGAAACAAGAGCTCTACCATCATCGCCTCTTTTCTCTGGCATTTTTGACTTCCCTCCAAATTTCAAGCTCTCCATTTTTTGTCAGTTACTCTGAAGTATTTGGGACAGGTGTTTTAAGTACTGGCCTAGTTGGACATTTCATATTGGTCCAGCAAAGCAATTACCACTAATATGCAATTGAAGTGTCAATATTTTAGTCAAGACTAATGAAGACATTTCTCCTGTGGACACGGTTCTTTGTTTCACGCTGTGCATGGTTTTAATTCTGCAGTTGAAACGTGACTCCCTCTCCCCCAAGGAAACCTTCATGCGCCTTCCCAAATAAATGCACATGGGCTGGCACTGAATTTCTCCACCAGCCATAAGAGAAACGGGCTGCAGAGTGGTCAGAAGCTACCCTGCAATGGTTAATTCAGAATTGTTTGTGCAGTAGACAGCCTGAAGTTTTTTAACTTCCCTGGAGATTGCAGACAGGAGTTTCAGCATGCCTGGCATTTGCTTCATCTTGAGAGTGAGCCTAGAGCCCAGCTTCTCTCCCAGCTCCTGGTCCTGGGGCTTGGCCAGGAACCCATAGAGCTTAAGAGAGAAGAGGGGAAAAAAATTACAGAATGCCTCTGAGATTTATGCAGCTCTCAGAAATGTCAGAGAATTCCTGGAGAATCAGGTGCCATTTCCATCCAATTATTCCTTTATGATTTTAAATCACAGAGAAGTTGCTTAACCATTTTTACAGCAATTTCTTGAAACGTCTCCTCTCCCTGTTCTCTCATGAATTTTTTCCACATAGTGCAGGTGTCAAAAAAAAAACCAAGTGCTTTGTTTCTTTCCTAGGTCCATTGTCTAGTTAATTATTAGGTAACTACGTGGCCTGGTAAAGGAAAATAAACAAACAACCATGAAACCATCTCATTTTTATGCTGAAAAATACAGAGGTGAGAAATCACAACTGTATTATTTTCCCTGGGATGCTAATACAGATGTAACAAATGTGACATGAGTAAAAGTCTATATATAGAAAATATATATAAAAGGCTACATGCTAAGTGTCCCTCCCACTGTCCAACCGGTCACTATGATGCTCACTCACCCCCAGGGGGCACATGCTCAACACAGGAACTGCCGAGCTGCAGTGACTTGGCAGCAGTGGTTCTTGGGTGTCACACCCCAAAACCAGAGAGGAGGGAGCCCAATTCCTCACGGGGCCTCACAATTCCACCTTCGGCCATGGGTTATGTTGTTGCTGGGGCACTGTCGGCCCTGAATCTGGTTTACTGCACACTTGCGTTTGCGTTCCACACCCTGTACCACAGCAACTTTGCAGAGTGACCTCTCACACTCCGGGACCCTTCAGGGGATGTTGGAGAGCCAATTTTGGCCCGATCCCTGCAGGCCAGGCTAAGGGACCCCACCTGCTGAAGGGACCCCGCTCACTCTGCTGCAGCGCCACCCAGTTGCAGCCGGCTGGGGAGAAACCGCTGGGGGTTGGCTCCAGGGCATGTCCCGGCCCATCTTGCCCAGTTCTGCTTCACTGGTCACCTTCTAATTAATTTCCTTTCAATGTGCATGAATCTGTGCACCAGGTCACTAGTCAATACTATAACCACTGAAGCAGCCAATCAAATACTTCTTCCAGAACACAAAAATCCTGTATTGTGATGGTGACAAGTGCCTGTCAGAAGACTTTAATGCCAATCAAAGCTCTCTGCAGAACAAGCAGCATGAGGCAACTTGACAGCAGGCACACCACCTGGCTGGCGCAGGTTTTAAGTAGCTGGGAAAGCCACCGAGGCTCCTCAATGTTCCCTTGTCTGAAGCTTGGGCTTAACATTCTGATTTCCTTGGTTTAATGTCCTTAGGTGACTAGTTTTCGTGAACATTCTCTCTATTTCATGATATTCTTTCTCTTGCTGTTTCATTTTCTTCTATTGCTTTGGTAGAGTGAAGGAGATTTTCTAGAGCTTCAATTTTTTTAATTAATTTATGTTTCTTAGTGGAAAGAGTCCATTTTGGCAGGAGGCCCCAAGGACTGAGGTGAGTTCCAAGGCTAGATTAGGAAAGCCGGCTAGATTTCATTTAATAAGAGCTCAATACCTGAGCTCCACTCCTGTGGCCACTCAAGGGCAATTAAAATGGATTTTAAATGTTGGGCCCATTTTTAGTACTCTGACTTTTGCTTGAAGTTTAAGCAGCTGACATTGATCCAATGAAAAGTGTTTAATATTTTAAAAGAGTCAATATTTCTTGGGCCTTAAAGGACAGAGTGGTATACATATGATGAACTAGACGGATACTTAGTTAATTTCCATATAGCTTTACAGCACATAGAATCTAACAACATATTGGTGTTGGAAATCGCATCGAAGAGAAAACTGTGCATACTCTAATGTCACTTTTTAAAATAATTTCATTTGGATTGAGATATAATTATGATCTTTAAGAGAAAAGGTGATCCTTTTTAGGAATTTTTTTAGTAGGTTGAAGAGTAAGCACAGGGAATAAGTAATGTAGAATTGAGGACCCTCCTATGTCCATTCCCTCTCTAATTGGGTAAAAAAAAAATACATTGGGCTGGGTATTAAATTAAGTATGTAAAACACACAGCAAAGGGTTGTGTCTATCCTCACCTGTCTGGCCACACATGGTAAGAGAGCTAAGTACAGCATTGATCTCAAATGGCTTCATGTTAGAACTGATAGGTGACACCCAAAAGTAGATAAGCATTGGGATGATTGGACATGGACAATCTGGAAGCCCCTAGGCCAAAAGAGGAAGGAATTAGAATTAAGATAAAACAAACTAATAATAAGAGAAAATACTGGAATAGAACCAAAGACATCTTATAATGTCTATGAAGATTTTCTTTCATTCTTGCTTTGATCAATTATCTAATTTTTTCAAACCTTCTTACAGAATGTACTTATCAATGCTTTTATTTGTGTTTTAATAAATGATTTAGTCACCCTAACCGGTTTGGCTCAGCGGATAGAGCGTCGGCCTGCAGACTCAAGGGTCCCAGGTTCGATTCCGGTCAAGGGCATGTACCTTGGTTGCGGGCACATCCCCAGTAGGGGGCGTGCAAGAGGCAGCTGATCGATGTTTCTCTCTCATCGATGTTTCTAACTCTCTATCCCTCTCCCCTCTTCTCTGTAAAAAATCAATAAAATATATTAAAATAAATAAATAAATAAATAAATAAATAAATAAATGATTTAGTCAAGAAAATACAAAATTTCTGTTGACTCAGCCTTCAGTTCCTGAGGAGAGAGAGTGAACCAACTTATCTACTTCCATGACTTATCACCTTCTATTGAGGTGGGGATCAACACTTCCTGAGTACCTACACTATGCCAAGAAATTTAAAGACATGAATTCATTTAACTCTCAAAACTATCCTATAACATAGGTTGTCATCTCCATTTTGAAAGTGAACTGGAGCTGAAGGAGGTTGGGTAGTTTGCTCAAGATCATGCAACTGATAAATGGCAGAAGTGGGATTTAAGCCAGGTTTTTCGTAACTCTAAAGCTATGTTTTTACTACACCAAACTATAGTCACAAGTCCTTAAAATTCTAAAAAGTCTCTGAAAAAAATATGTCCTATGGAGCTGACCACATAGAGTGACATACATCTTACAGTAATACTACATGATCCTATGTTGGAAATGTTTCTCATTTTCCTAATGTTTTCAGAAATCTCATCCTTGTACTCCAGACCAAAAAGATCCTATATTCAAGGCAGGAGCAGTTCTTTTAAGTCAGCAGAAGCAAGTGCAGTGCTTGTTGTACTTTTCTAAATTTACTGTTTCTGCTAATTTTCTTTGACTTTTTTTTTTAACAAAAGAGGCATAATGAGCTCTACCAAAATCTGAATTCAAAATCATCTCTTTGTTTCTTGTTGATTGCAACTTTTCAAAAATGAACTCATCCTTTTTTTCACTGTAGGAACATATTTGCAAAACCAACTTTAACATCCAATGACCATATAAACACTGCCTGAGGAAGATTCAGTTTCTATTTTAGTTATCCTTTGAGACCCGTCAAATCCAATATACTGACCTTCATTACAGATCAATAGATCTAACATTATCATTGCCATAAAGATTCCTGGATTATAGACAAAAGGCTACCTGAATACCCACAAGACAACAATTTTTTAAATTTATCAGATAATTTCTAGGATCTCCTGTGGTACTCATTTGTGTTGTATTTCACACTGGACATCACACTATTAAAATTCAATAAGATACTATTGAACATTCAAGCAATGTCATAGAAGAATGTTTAATAACATCTAAAAATAATTCTATATTGATAAAGGAAAATAAGTCTCAAAAGAGTCTTAAGGGTATTAAAGACTATAAATCTCATTAAAGGATCTGGAAGGATATGAAGTAAGCTACTACTAGTGATTGTCTCTGTTCAAGAAAAATTAGTGGGTTTCTTTTTTCTTTTCTGATTTTTTTTATTTAAAGAACATGTAGGGCTCTCAAAATTATATATATATATATATATTAAATAAATTGTATTCCTTTGTACCAAGGAAAATATTGTCTTCTTTGGCTGTGAGGTAGGCAAAATGGGTGTTAGTAACTCCTTGGACATATGGAGAAATGGATATTAAGCAATTTGCTACTAGCTCCCAAGTGGAAGAGGACAAAGTGAAAGTTAGGCCTGGTGTTATTTCCATAACTTCTCCATATGTTGATGTGCTTACAATTTTAGGACAGTTGGTTTTCATTACAACTATATGCACCCATTTATTCCAACTTTCTACCAACATGGGAACATTAGATAAGACATGACATAAAGTTTCTACCTTTCTATCAGTTCTGATACAGTGGTAATGGGAGACATCACTGATCAATCACAGCACTCCATCCTACTGGCACAGACACAACATCAGAATCCTTCTCAACTTACTTTCCCAGGCAGACACCTGTTGGTTGGGGTTGGCACATGAGAAGCATTTCACCACATGCACAGTAGGACCACGAGGGCCTTCATGGCAGGAATTTGCCATCCCAGTGTATCAAATAATGCATCAACAGCAGTCATATATACATGCACTACTGCCTTCAAATCCATTCATCTAGCTGCCTGATGTGTGTTAGACACTGAGGAAAAGTGAGCATAAATCTTACCTTCAAGAGCCTACATTCTATCAGGGAAGAAGACTCCAGCTCTAAAAGCCTGTACTGCAGAGGGGAGAATTCTAAGCACCACACAGCTTCTGCTCAGAGAAAGCTAAAGGAATCTGGAGAAAGGCAAGGTTGCCTCCAGCTAGAGGGTGCAC
Source organism: Myotis brandtii (assembly GCF_000412655.1). Taxonomy (NCBI): domain Eukaryota; kingdom Metazoa; phylum Chordata; class Mammalia; order Chiroptera; family Vespertilionidae; genus Myotis; species Myotis brandtii. Next base: position 4,066,658 of record NW_005360187.1, on the reverse strand, counting down.
AGATAAAGCATTTGAGCTGGGTGCCAAGGTAAGGAGTTTGGGATTTATTTCATGGGCAATGAGGAGTTAATGATGGCTTTGAGAAGACGGGCACCAGGATGAGAGCTGTGCAACAGAACACGCCTGGTAGTATCACAGAGTGGCCTGAGTGGAAACAGGCCCGGAGGCAAAGGACATCACAAAAGGAGAACGGCACCTCCCAAGCCCAGGTTTGAAGACGCTGGTGCCTCTTTTAGACAGCACAGCTGCAGGAGAAATAACCACCTCTGACCACTGTTAGTATCTGATTCTCTCTCCTGCATTCAGACTCTGCATTGACCTGGCCTGGAGGGATCTGGCTGCCACTTAAGGGAAGATAAAATATGGCCAGCTCAGTAATGGAAACCAGGCACTCCAATGCAGCTTCTTCCTTGGCTGCAGGCCAAATACATCAAGGATTCTTTCTGCTGTACCTGAGCGGGAGCCCAATTTATCTGCCAGCTGGCTCAGGGCTTCCCCATCCTTACAGAACTGGAAAGGAGGAGGAGGAAGAGGAGAAACCGGAGGAGAAGGAAGTCAGGGCAAGTCTGAGTGCTCCACTATAGAGATCTCGGGAAGAGATGGCAGATTCCAGAGAACTGGCAACTAGCATTTACTGAACACTTTCTGTGGATTAGCACTTTATAGGTGCTATCTCAATCCTCAAAACAACATTGTGGGGAGCATACCTTATACCTACATTACAAGTAAAGAAACCCAAACTCAGAATCCGTGCCACGGACCAGAACCAGCTGAAAATTTCTCGATGAGCAGAGGCGAGAAGCCGTTTGCCCGTGATACTAAAGCCAAGTGGCTAGTGGGTGAGCTGGGTCTTATCTCAGATCTGCCATGTTTCCCCGCTGCACAGCTCAGCCTGTCAACACCAAACATCTGCACTTACTGGGGTTAAGGTTACAATCAGGAGAGAGGGCAGGGGTGGGCACCATCCCTCATTAACTTGTTTTCACTCATTCCCTTAGCCCGTCTCTCTATAATGATTTGGATTTTTTGGCCTTTCTGAACAATGTGTTTATTTCCAAAGAGTTTCCCAGCGCAGCGTCAAAATGACTTGTCAAGCTCCGCTCCCATGTCAGCTGCTTGACACAGTAGAGCAGCCCTGCTCTCCCCTGGAAGGTCTTTTCAGGCGGTTGATGCTTACCTCTCTCATCTAGATTTCTGACACGAGTGTGACAGCTGTGTGCACCACTCGATTTCTTTTCCGTGCTTTACTTTCCACTCCACCAAACCAAGTTTCATGAATCCACCTCTTGGTGTGCGCAGTAAAGCCCTCCAAGGAAGCTCTGGCAGCACAGGCTTATCACTGTTATTTATTGCTTGTCTCCTCCATCCTGCATATGGTAAGGGATATACCCCCATTGCTGGAATGTTAATGCTGCATCCCAGGACTCGGAGGAAGCAGCGGACAATGGGCAGGGGAATGGTAATGCAAGCTAGGGAAATAAATAAGTCAGGGATGGGCCAACGGCAGACCCAGAAGCCCAGACCACAGGCCATCAACCATCCCATGCAGACAACACTGGCTTTTTGTTGTTACCGTGGTTAATTCCATCCTAACCTAGTTGCCTCTAACCTTGGGGATCACAGTGCTCCCACCCGGCAACTCTTACATTTGCTCGAGCTAGGAAGATAATTCCCTGTAAGGTCTGCAATGGGAACATTTTGATGAAAGGCTATCAGGTCAGAATAAAAGGGCATTTTATGCTTAACCACAGGATGCCTTGTTAGTGGCTGGGATCCTCAATCCCATAATGCAACAAGGACCACAGAGACCTGTCTTTTTGTTTTTCTCCAAAATGGAATTATCTTCATTGATTTCTTTACTAACTTAGCAAAGTAATTCAAGCCCATTATAAAAATTTCGGAATTATATACATCTTCTCAATTTCATAAAATGACTTCAGTTATCACTGAAATAAGTACTCTTAGTAATATGTCATGAATATAAAGTATATTTTTAACTCAAAGTACTGTACTTTGCTTTCGTGTGTTGGACTCTATATCAAGGTTATAGCTCCATGTCAAAACAGTGGTCTTTCAGTTAGAGATAACAAAGTGAAGACATTTTGATTCCACTTTTCTCCCTCTAAACCCATCCAAAACAACTTTAAAAAATGAAAATGGAAGGGAAGTATAGCCCTACAGTAATGATAGAGATAAATATACAAAATTCAAAACCACAGGCCATGAACCACAAACCACAAACTCTAGGATATGCTTTGAAACCTGGCCCCAAATGTGAAAAGCCATGAGGGCAACACATAACCTCCAGAGAAATTAGGCAGGAGAGAGAATTCCCTCAATATGCTAATGACCCAGGTCTGAAAGGTCAATGCAAGAATTCACAGATAGAAACAATGAGATCTAGGGACACAGGCAGGCCACAGAAGTGAGGGCAGTCCCTGAAGTGTCCCATCCTTCTACAGAGAAGGAGGGCTCAGCAGGTAGAGCTCAAGAAGGTATATGACATTTTTATTGTTGACAACCCAGGCTTAGAAACAAGGTGAGGACCTGGTATGTCCACTTTGTACCTACTATCCCAGTTCAGTTACAAATAGCACCTCCTTTCACTATGGAGTGAATGGTCATTTGAACAATAAATTCCATGGCCTCTCTACTTATTGCTGACAGAACTGCTGGAGATGATGTGAGGTAAACAGGGGAGAAATAACATTAGCCACTGGATTGCAAACAAAGGATTTTGTACTCTGAGCCCCAGTAATACTAGAAACAGAGAAACCCAAAGAGAGACATCATCGCTGGGCAGAGGAAACTTAGTGGTGAACCCCGAATCAAAGGGGCTGCAATTATCCATCTCCATTCATTACCACACATTCTTATATATAAGCAAATACTTGGTTTTATATGAATTTCTAATTTACTCAATTACTTTGTTGAATTATTTGATTATTAGTAATAACTGGAAAGGATTCAACATGAAACAAATCCTATATAATAAAAGCTTAATATGTTAAGTGTCCGGTCATCTGGTTAGCCATTCAACCAATCAAAGCATAATATGCTAATGATATGCTAAGGCTGCTTAACAGCTCGCTATGACATGCATTGACCACCAGGGGACAGACGCTCCAACCAGTAGGTTAGCTTGCTGCTGGGGTCCAGCCGGGACTGAGCGAGATGAGCCGAACACGCCCTGGAGACCTTCCGCGGTCCCTCCCCGGCTGGCCAATCTCCCCTGTCCCTCCCTGGCCCCAATCGTGCCCAATGGGGTCCCTCTGCCTGGCCTGCGTCCTCTCACAATCCAGGACACCTCAGGGGATGTCAGAGAACCAGTTTCGGCCTAACAGCAGAACTGGTTGCTATGATGTGCACTGACCACCAGGGGGCAGATGCTCAATGCAGGAGCTGCCCCCTGGTGGTCAGTGTGCTCCCACAGGGGGAGCGCTCAGCCAGCAGGTGGTCAGTGTGCTCCCACAGGGGGAGCGCTGCTCAGCCAGAAGCCGGGCACATGGCTGGCAAGCGCAGCGGTGTTGGTGGGAATCTCTCCCGCCTCTGCAGCAGCACTAAGGATGTCCGACTGATGGCTGAGGCCCGCTCCCTGCGAACCTAAGCCAGCAGTTGGACATCTCCTGAGGGCTCCTGGACTGCAAGAAGGTGCAGGCCGGGCTGAGGGACCCCCCCCTCCCCGAATGCATGAATTTCATGCACCAGGCCTCTAGTGTATAAATAATTGGTGGGGAGGTTGTGAAGAGGATGAAGGGAAAAAAATATATACACCAAGAAATATATATTAAGAGGAATTGGCCTCCCAAAGAAATTTCCAACAACATGATGTCTACTCAAAGAAGAAAGTTAAGATGCTTCAATTATCTATTGCTGTATAACAAAGTACCTTGAAAGTTAGTGACTTAAAATGTGTTTTCTCACAAATCTGCAGTTTGGACAGGACTTGGGGAAGACTGTTAATCTATATCCCACATAACATCAGCGGGAAAGCTCAACTAATGCTGGTGAATCCACTGACAAGATAAGTTCTCAGATGGTTGGCCACTGGGTGCTGAGGTGCTGAGAGCTCAGCTGGAGTCGTTTCCTGGGCCCATGGTTCTCTTCCATGCGGTATCTCTCAGGCTAGTTTGAGTTTCCTTACAGCATGGCAGACAGTCTCATGGCAGTTGGACTTCTAAGAGTACACAAGTGGAAGCTGCCCAGAACTGACACAGTGTAACTTCCAATGTATTTTACTGGTTAAACTGAGTGACGCAATCAGCCAAAATCATGGAGAAGAAACTACACTAGGGCACAACTACTGGAAGGCATGACTCATGAAGAGACACTTAAGTAACAGTCTATCACCGTGAGCAATATTCATTACAGCATCAGATCTAGATTTAAAGTCTGGGATATTGTCATTAAATCAGTTCCAGATGTGGATGAGGCGCCTCAAGTGCAGCTATTGATCTGAAGGTGCATGAACTAAAGAGACAAATTATATAATGGTGATATAATTCCTATAAAAAAACTTTGTGGAATTCCTAGCCATCAAAGTAAAACTCATTCCATTAGACAAGAGCAACATCCACAAAATTGCTCTCTACTTTGGGATGAGTCCGAGTGCTGTAAGACTCAAGAGTTTTAAAAATCCTGTTGTCTGCCCTGGCCGGTTTGGCTCAGTGGATAGGGCATCGGCCTGCGAACTGAAGGGTCCCGGGTTCGATTCCAGTCAAGGGCTGTCCAGGTGGAGGGTCTACAAGTCACACTCAGAAAAATACTGAGTCTTTTTTTTTCCTCAAAGAGAAGGGTCTACAAGGTACTACCTTTTGTCTTTCTAATGTCTTAACAATGAATCTCATAGATTCTTGACCACAAAGCCACATTTCACGGGCAATAGTCTGTATTTTATATTAGTCCTGAGACCATTTTGTATTTTGAGAAATTTTCCCTGGCTAAGAATATTAAAATAAAATAAAAAGTTTTCTTGTGTAAATGAGCAAATTCTGGGTTGAACATACTTCCTCTAATTCTGTTATAAAATGAAACAGTCCCTTTAGTTCTTCTGTCTGTAACTGTACTTTATCATCTATATTATAAAAGGCCTGTGGCCCTAATGCCATAATGATCAAAGACCAGCCACGGGTGGGGCAAGGCCGAATGCGCAGATGGGCGGGGCTGCGTGTTTTCTCACGCTGGGCTTCTAGTATTTAATTAAAAGGATCAATTGGCACTTTTAAAATTCTATCTGAAAATACCCTTAGACAAATACGTAAGTTAACTAGGTACATTTTCTATTTATTACAGGCAATAGCCTAATCAGTTTTCCTAATGGAACATGTGGCCCCCTTTTATGAAGCTTCCAAGTGTTTCCTTTCTTCCTTTGAAGACTCCAATGACAGTCTCCCAAGACCTTCTGATCTCTGCCCATCGCCAGGTTCCAAGAAGTCTTTTGAAAGAAATTCCAAGGGGACAATTTCCACTGGGCAAGGATATTTTCCTGAAATAAAGATTTGAATCTACAGCCAAAAGAACACACTATAACTCAGGAAAAAGTAATACAAAAGAAAACATAGCCAGAAATACCCCGATAAAGCTATCAAACTTCACAGATATACATAAATGATCCTGTGGATATATAGGCCAAAAAGTAGTTCATGTACAAAAGGGAAATACTAGACTTTGTTTCAGATTTCTCCATAGTAACTTTAGATGATAAAAGGCAATCGAGTGATGTGTAGAAAGTTTACATCCAGCCAAATTTCCTGCAAGTACAAGGCTAAAGACAGAAACTCACAAGGCTTAAGGACTCATAATACTCAGCTCTGAGTCTTTAGTGGGGAAAGAAAGATTGGTGATACATCTAGCCAAAGAAATGATAACTTAAAATGAACTCAAAAAATAGACATGTTGTGATAAAATACCAGTGAGAATTAAGTCCAATTCAACATAGGACTAAGATATATCAATATCATGAACTGTGGTTACAGAGCAGAAAGCAATGTCATACACTTTAATGATGTATAAGTAAAAATATAAAACGATCAATGGAGGAGCAAGACGGAAAGAAGTAGAGATATTCCCAACTTCCCCATCTTTCAGGCTAGAGATTCTATAAATGCTAAGTTTGATATATATAATTAAGAACTAATTACTTCAAACTCTTAAGCTTTTTCATATTTTTAAAACTTAGAGTTATCATTTACAAATTGCAGCTGTTTTTACCAAAAGTTACACAACATCTTTGATTTTTCATCTGTTAAATTCAACTTTATATACCATAATAAAAGGGGACTTATTCTAGGGATGCAAGGATAATTCAACATCCACAAATAAGTTAATGTGATACAAAATGAAGGTGAAAAATCATACAATCTCAATATTTGCTGGAAAAGCATTTGACAAAATTAAACATCCATTTATGATAAAAACTCTCAACAAAGTGGGTATAGAAGAACATACCTCAACATAATAAAAGGCTATATATGACAAGTCCACAGCTAACATCATGCTCAATAATGAAAATCTGAAAGAATTTGCCCTAACATCATGAAAAGATAAGGATTCCACTCACACCACTTTTATTCCACATAGTATTAGAAGTCCCAGACAGAACAATTAGACAAGAAAAAGAAATAAAAGAAAATCAACTTAGAAAGGAAGAAATACAACTGTCACTATTTGCAGGTGACATAATAATATATATAGAAATGTCTAAAGACTCCACCCCAAACAAACTGTTAGAACTAATAAACTAATTCAGTAAAGTTGCAGGATACAAAATCAATATATAAAAGTCTGTTGCATTCCTAGACACTAATAACCAACTGTTAGAAAGAGAAATATAAAAAATCTCATTTACAATTGCATCAAGAAGGATAAAATACCAAGGAGGTGAAATATTTGTGCACTGAAAACTATACAACATTAATTAAAGAAATTAAAGAAGACACACATAAATGGAAAGATATTTCATGAGTATGGATTTAAATAATTAATGTTATTTAAATGTCCATAGTATACAAAGCAATCTACAGATTAAATGCAATCCCCATCAAAATTCCAATGGCATTTTTCACAGCCATAGGACAAACAATCTTAAAATTTGTATGGAACCCCAAAAGACCCTGGATAGCCAACACAATCTTGAGGAATCAAAGTAGGAGCATCACTACAGATTCCATAAAAATTAAAAGGATAGGAGAATATTATACATAAACAATTTTATGCCAATCAATTCAATGGACAAAATCCTCAAAAGATGCAAATTACCAATGCAAAGACAAGAAGAAATTAAAAATTGAATAACCCTAAATCTATAAAGGAAATTGATTCCATCATTTAAAATTGTCAAAGAAAAGTAAAGGCCCAAATAGCTTCACTGAAATATTCTAACAGCTCACTAAGTTAAACTCTTCAAATGAACTCAAACCTGAAGTGCAGGCATGACCAGTCAAAGAAGGAAGAATTCCCTGCTACAGTCGAAAGACCAGGAAAGCCTGGGAGTGAGGACATGAGTAAGTGCCAGTGCGGCCTCTCACTTGCTGTTTGAGCTGGCAAGACAGTTCCAGCCCCTTCTCTGGGCCTCAATATTGTCTCAAACTCAGTAATTTATGTCCCATCTTCATGGTATTTATCATGTCCATATATTATTTTTCTCTATTTCAACTACATCAGCAAATTTCCTTTACTTAGCCTTGTCCTGTACAATAATACCTATTATATAATAGTACTGGTACACTGATTATACTTGTTCTATTATACATCATAATAAATATGCACATACCTATTGAACTATCACCTATAGCTATTCTAACTCCTTAAAGGTTTGTATAAAACTTGGCAGTAAAGAGGAATAATTGGAAAATCCCTGAAAAGAAAGTATACCACCCACCAGAAAGCCAGTCCTGACCCTCCTGCCTGTTTTCCCACTGTGAAGACTGTACTGGTCCCAGGGTGACGTCAGCAGCTTCCCTTCAGAGAAGTCAACTCATTTAGAGGATGTTGAGTCACCTTGACCCTGAGCTTTTTGCTGTCCCTTAAATCGGGTCTTGTGTTTTGGCCCTCACAAACACTCACTGATACGTTATCTGGCTGAATTACTATACGGAAAGTCATGGGACTCCAGGCAACTTCAAGCCATTATTAAAGCAATATTTTTGATAGCATTACCAAGCCTAACACTATGTTGAATCTGCAGTTATGGAGTTCATTCCAAAGCACTTGATTGTGCCCAGAAGAGAAATAGTCTCACACGTAATTTTCTAACGCATGCTTGAAAAGAGGGTAGTGCATGGCTCAGTAAATACAACAGCCTGGACAGTTATGAGCTACCAAACTAGGCTGAATTGACTTACTGACATAACCTGCAATGAATGTGGTCTCGCTATGGGAAGCTCTCTGGAAGGCTACAGAGCCTATTATTTTATGGATGTGCTTATCAGCTTATCAATACATAGAAAGATTGATGCTGTCTGATATCCGAGGAGAGACTACAGGAACTATACGACTTTCAGTTTAATTTTTTCATGATTAACTATTTAGTACCATTAAAATTACTTAACTTTTAATATCATTATTTGTTTACATAGTGATTAGCTGTTCTCTTTATTTAAGGTGTAACTGATAGAAAGAAGAAAAAAAAAAGATGTACCTGCTAGTAGATTAGGGGGAGAAGAGGGTATTCACTTTCAGTTTAATTTTTTCATGATTAACTATTTAGTACCATTAAAATTACTTAACTTTTAATATCATTATTTGTTTACATAGTGATTAACTGTTCTCTTTATTTAAGATGTAACTGATAGAAAAAAAAGATGTACCTGCTAGTAGATTATGGGGAGAAGAGGGTGTTTTGCAGAAACCCTTTCATGTTCTTTTACTTGTTATGGTCACATGCCACCCATTATGTAACCTAAAAGTCTCAAACTACTCCGCATGTCAAAGTGTGTCCCAAACGGTGATTGAGCTGGATCTCTGAGTGCTTTCTTAAGGGGGTCACTTCCCTGCAGCCACATACCTTACAGAGAAAGTTGAATTTCTTAGTAAAAGACATTGGGATCCTGTGTCAATCACTTTGCCACTCACTTATCTGAGTTGAGTTCTGCATCATCCTTGCCAATTTATAAGTCATCACTGAGTGCTAGAAATCTCAATGCAATAATGTATTCACATTATCTCATTTTATCCTCACATGAGTGCTCTGAGGAATGTCTGGATAACATCTTCCTCTAACAGTTGAAGTTCAGGGAGGTTTGGTAATTTGTTCTGCAATCACACACCATTGTGATTTGGGCCAGGGTTATCGGATTCCATAGACAAAAGGTATTAACTAGGCCAGTGGTCTGCAAACTCATTAGTCAACAGAGCCAAATAGCAACAGTACAATGACTGAAATTTCTTTTGAGAGCCAAATTTTTTAAACTTAAACTATATAGGTAGGCACATTGTTATTAACTTAATTAGGGTACTCCTAAGCTGGCCTTTGCTAAAAA
>NW_005360187.1:4042844-4056975 GCF_000412655.1 Myotis brandtii | reverse complement strand
ACTCAAGGGGCCAAAGAGCCGCATGTGGCTCACGAGCCGCGGTTGGCCGACCACTGAAGTAGGCTAAAACACACTGGCTCAGCTACTCATTCAGCAATTCCTCAGTCTCATGGGGTTTCACCAGAGGCAGACCTTACTCAGCCTCACATACCAACAAGAGTGACTCCAGACTGAAACATGTCCCTGGGTGGGGTTGCAAGACAGGTGAACACGAAGAAGAGTTTAAGGGAATCAGTTTCTAGATCCTCAACTCATTACTAAGATTAATCTAAGTAGGCACCTGAGGCTAGGGTTCTCCTTTCCCAACCAACCTCTCCTACAACCTAGATGGAGATCTCCAAACCTTCTTGAAGAGAAGCTTTCTTTCACCTCCATAAGTGAGACTGTTGTTGAGCAAGGGACAGGCCCTGCCCCTTCTGCCCCCCAAATTCCTTGCTGAAGAACCTGTTCTCTGAAGAGAAGCCATGGTGTGGCAACCACCTTTACCTTGGGGAACTGAACTACCTGTGTATGTTAGAGGTGAAACTGGCAAAACACTGTCTGATGGAATTAACATCACTATTTCTGTATTTAGCAGGTCAATGCTATCTCATTTGAGTGTAGGTCACAGACAAATGCATCTATTGTACCAATTTCATTTTCTGCCCAGAGTGATCATTTCCTAGGATTTTGTTACCATATGTATATTATATTCCTTTATAAATGCATTAGGATAAGCCCAACTCTGTTTTCATGTGAATAAGAAACACCTACATCAGTGCTATTCTCTTTTAAAATTAGCCTCTTTAGTTTGGGGTTTCCAGGATTAAAATACCAATAGGCCACACAAAGCTAATTTAAGTCGTTTATTTTCATTCTCCAGGCAGCTGATAGATTTTCTATCACTTCCTCCAATTAAGAACTTAAACTTCTTATCTTAGAATCATTATCCAAATCTTAACATTTATTAAAAGGGTTATTTTTTGCCCTTTGTCTTTTGCCTTTTCACCTTAAGTAATGGTGGAAATGGACAATTTAAAGAATATTGTTCACTTTTTTCAGTTTTGGTTTTTTTGAAAACTTTCAACTATTTCTTAACACAGAAAATAAAACGAAGGTATATTAAGACTGGTTCCTATCATTCATTTAGGAAACAGATACAATTAGCAGAAGCTGAGTTAATTATTGTCCAGGTTAACACCACTAACTTCCTATAGAATGAGGCCGTCAGTCATGGTTAATTAAAATTGCAGATTGCCAATTACAGTGACCCAGTTGATTAACAGCCACTACCAATTTGCAGTTAAGTGTAAAGTTTGGCCCTGTGCAAATGACTGAGAAGGCAGCTACAGGCTGCTGAAGCATTTCACCAGGTCAAGCTGAGCTCCTTGTGGTCGTAAGGAGCTGGCCACTTTTGAGCTCATCTGAGAAGTGTTTGCTGGTGTGGTGACTGTCTCACAGGCATCCTTTGCAAGCTGGAAGCATGCGCCATCAGGAAGGGCTCTGGATAAGAGCAGCAGAAATTACTTCTCACCCATGGGGAGGGCTGAGGTCTCCAAGGACTGGATTTGGTTTGTTAGAGTTGCTCTTCTCTTGAGTTGTTTTGTTGGCCATCTTAGTAAAAAGAGTAGAAAAGGGCAGAAGAACCAGGATATGGAGCTGTGGATTCAAGAGCTTCTTCTCCCTAAACAGTATCCCTTCTACTAGACTCGGTCTGTTGGGAGACCTTATGAGTCAAATAGGCTTGACTTTGAGTTCCAACTCTGCTGAGTGACCTTGCAAAAGTTACCCTCTCTGACCCTCAGTTTGCTCATATGAAAAATTATGATAATAACAGCATTCATTCCTTAAGGTGCTGTAAAGAACAAATGCAATCATACACAGAAGGTGCGTAAAACAGTGCCTGGCATGATGTGAGGATTCAGAAAAGAGGTAGCTATTATGTTGTTTCTGACATATGCCTCTAGGTCACCATCCTGACCAAGAATAGTGCATTCCAATGCTTTTTCTTGATTTGTCTGGACCTCCTCAGAAACCATTAATACACGCATTTCCCATCTGGCCTAGAATGCTCATAGAGGCCTGCATCTCCTTATTACACACATTTACCTTTTTTACTAACTAACCTTTGTTATTCCTGTTCATGAGTCCAACAATGTGCTTGGACCTCCTCAGAAACCATTAATACACGCATTTCCCAACTGGCCTAGAATGCTCATAGAGGCCTGCCAATCTCCTTATTACACACATTTACCTTTTTTCCTAACTAACCTTTGTTATTCCTGTTCATGAGGCCAACAATGTGCATAGTTATACATTCCACAAAGCATTGTTGGGCACCAGGATGGGCCACGCATTAGGATAAGCCCAATGGTGAGCAAAGCAGACAGAGCCGCAATTCTTTAAGAAATTAAAGTTTAGCAGGAAGCACAGAACAGTCAACAGAAATAATAATCAAGTCAGGAAATACCAGCTGCTATGGGAGCACACAAGGGGCCACCTATCCTAGTCTTGTGTGGGATGGGTGAGGAGTTAAGGGAGCTTAGCTTTGCTTTTTCCACCACAAAGTCTTTCCGCTTTCTCCAAAGCATAATCCTCTGATTATCAAAGGGATAATCAAGTGGGAGATGTGCTAATATATGTACATTTCTTGTGTAGTTGGCAGCACCTTCTTGGATACAAAGCACAGGGTATTAATATGATTATGTCTGAAGAGTAGTCAGTTATTCCTTATTAGCAAATACATTTTCAAATTCACAGCTTAAATATGAGTCCTGATAGGAATGCCCTGGGTGATCTCATGATTTCTAATACATAAATTTAATATGTTTAGACTTTTAATCCAATATTTCTATAAATAATGGAAAATAGGGACTTTTTTCTTCCCAGATAGTCAATATTCCCACACCACTTGGTGAATAATCAGCCCATCTTTTCCATATCTGTTGTAAATGCCAACTTTCTCATACACAATATTTCCATTTATTTATTGGTATATTTCTGGATGCTCTGTTCTGGTCCATTTGTCAATGCTATACTTTTCCAACTGCTATAGCTCTAGAATGTGTTTTCCTACATGATAGGGGAAGTTCCTTCTTTGTTCTTTAAATTTGTCTTGGATGTTCTTTGAGATCCATATTAATTGTCTTTGAAAAGAGGCTGAGTCTCAAAGTCTATTGTTTTACATATTTCTTAATGTCAACCTCTAATTTATAGATTATGAACTGCTTTTCATTATCTACTATTTCTAGCACTATCCTGTGCTATTCATCTCAGATTCTTTCTGTTTGTGTAATAAAAGTGCTTTGGTGAAAACATTAGCTTAGTAATCAGAGGATCTGGACTTGAGATAAGTCTCTGCTATTGGCCATGTACAACCTGGGGAACATTATTTTTGAAGCCTCAGTTCCTACATTTATAAAATGGAGATAATAACTTGCCTCACAAGGCATTGTTTGGATTACATAATAAAAGACAATAAAGATTTTAGCAAACTTCCTGGCACATACTCACAGAGATGCTTACTGGAAGCTTCAGATGTGAAAAACAGGCTGTGACTTTTAAAATGCAATGGAGTATTCAATGTCATTATTGGAGAAACTGGCTTGAATATCTTACAATTGAATCAAAGCTTGTCCTGGAACTTGGAGTCTTTGTAGTCTTTGGTTTTCAGGCAACGGAAATTTTGATGGCCTCATCTTTTTGTGTGGCTTCTATTTTTCAAATGGTGGAGTAATAGGCCACATATTTAAATCCATGGCTCTTAGCTACAAGCTGCAAAGGAAACCCCCAGATTTCAACCTGTGTATCTGCCAAACTCAGTTGGGCAGTGGTTCTACCTGGGGTGTCATGTGAGATTAAGACAATACATAATGCATATGTGAGCAGAATAAACCAAGGGGACCAGAGTCTTCATCTCAGGAAAACTGCCTTATTAATTGATTATCAGGAAACCAATCATCTTGGTCTATAAATAACTCCATGTATAGTAATGTGGTTGTCACTTTGTGTTTGTTCCTGCTCAACTAGAAGAAAAGGAAAATGCAGAAGTGTGAAAATTAGTTCATAAATATCTCCAAAGAGACTACTGTAAATTTAATTACCTGAGCAATTGAGTCTGACTTCTTTAAATTTATATCTGAAATATGAAAGGTTCCTCCAGAGCTTTGTTCTTGTTTGAATAGGGCACTGCTGAGTGGGATGGGAGAGAAAAAACACACAAAACAAAACAAAAGGCTCCACTAAATTTTAGCTCAGTGATGTTACATCATTAAGAAGGGATTAAAAGGACAAATCGTTATGTCCCCTATAACCCAATAGAGTATGAATTTTAATGGGTCCAATAGAGTACACATTCTAATGGGTCTATTTCTTCCAAGAAATAGGACAGTTCTCAGTAAACAATTTTACTACATTAAACAAACATCATGATCCCTACTAAGTATAAAGCATTAAGCACTGTGGGAATAATATGGTGCCTAACACACGGCTCAGACCCCTCAAGGGTGCAAAGTCTAGAGAAAGATACAGATGTGCTGCTGTATGTGGGTCATTGGTTCATAGGGCTCAGTCCCCCTGGTAAAGGCACAGGTCCCATGGAGAAAAGAGGATAGAGATGAGGAGAGGATCTTCAATCATCATTACAGAAGTGGATCTTCATTCCCGACATAGTACACCCCCCTGCGACCTCTTGCTCCACACAAAAGCAAGTTGGGCCACCCACAACCACTGAGAGATAATGGGTGGGGGTGGGAGAAGCTTATATTCTCTTCCTGAGGCAGCAGGTTGGATATGTGACCTTGGAGTTGGCAATGTAGGTTCAGGTCTTCTCCCCCTCTCTCCCTTCCCCTCCTCTTCCTTTCTACTTTTCCTTTTTCCTTCCCTTTGTTCTGTCTTTACTTCCTTCTAATTTTTCAGGAGTCAAAAATAAATAAAAATCTGGGGCATCTTTAATTAATTCCTGTGTTGCCTGAAATCACCCTATAAATTCTGCATCTTTGAGTCCTATACTTATGTCAGGTGAGAAGACTCAGAAACAGTGCTAAGAACATATTTATTCCCGGATGATTTGGGTCAATGTCGCCATAGTGATACTTGGTATCATGACAAAATCTGGATAATTCACAAAGAAGTACCTACCACCTGGGTCTGAGAGTTCTCAGGACACTTCTAAATTGAATATTTTGAGCATCTGCTTTAAGCATCTCAGTGATGTCATTGTCATCCTTCTCAGGCCTCTGGGAAATGGTACATTTCTTTGGGGCTTATGGTCCTAGTTTAGGACAGTTGGCAAGAGTTTGTCAATAGCATTTGGCGATCGAGTGTGTGTGACCAGGAAGAGGGGCACTTGCAGAGCTCTGATCATGTGCTGGGCACTGGTTTTATGTTTCATCCTTACAAGATCCCTGGAAGCTAGGTACTGCTAATGGGCTCCCATTACAAGCCAGGAAACAAGGGACATGTCAATAATTAATCACTCAGTCAACTGACTTAAGGCACAATGCCAAGTCCATGAGGACAAAGATCTTTGTTCTTTTCCTTGTTTCCCTAGCACCTACACAGTACCTGGCACATAATAAATGCTCAGTAAATACTCTGTGGGTGAATGAAGTGGCAAGACTATGATAGAAACCTAGCAGTCTGGTTCCAGTGTCTGTGCCCTTGTGTTGAAGGGGATCAGAATATGCCACACCAAAATATGACACTTTGGCATGAGGATTATTTTGGATGGAAGGTAATCTATATATATAAAAGGCTGTGTCCGTCCGTTCAACCAGTAGGTATGATGTGCACTGGCCATCCTATCTAATAATAGACAAACATGGTAATTAACCGTACCTCCGACACGCTTCCCATTGGCTAATCAGGGCGATATACAAATTAACTGCCAACCAAGATGGCGGCCGGCAGCCAGGCAGCTGAAGCGAACAGGAGGCTTGCTTGCTCCAGTGATGGAGGAAGCCAAGGTTCCCCGCCTGCCGCTGCCGGCCTCTGAGCTGCACTCTAAGAAACAATGTTGGAATTATAGAAGCTAAACAAATCCCAGAAACCTGCTTTCAGCCAGCCGGGCCTCAGAGCCGGAGTTACAACAGGGTTTCAATTATAGAAGCCAAACAAACCCAGATACCTGCTTTCAGCAGCCGAGGTCTCAGAGCTGGAGCCGAACCTCAGAGCTAAAGCTGGCTCTCAGTTCCAGCGACAGCCATAGAAGGTAAATAAATCCCAGAATAAAAAAAAGAAAGAAAAAAAGGAGAGGTTGGGAGCTTCAGTCACCTGCCAGCCTGAAAACAGCCCTCAGCCCCTCACCCAGACTGGCCAGGCACCCCAGTGGGGACCCCCCACCCTGAAGGGGGTGTGACCAGCTGCAAACAGCCATCATCCCCTCATCCAGGCTGGCCAGGCACCCAAGCAGGACACCCACCCTGATCCGGGACACCCTTCAGGGCAAACCAGCCGGCCCCCACCTGTGCACCAGGCCTCTATCCTATATAGTAAAAGGGTAATATGCAAACTGACCCTAACAGCAGAAAGACTGGGAATGACTGGTCACTATGACACACACTGACCACCAGGGGGCAGACGCTCAATGCAGGAGCTGCCCCCTGGTGGTCAGTGAGCTCCCACAGGGGGAGCTCTGCTCAGCCACAATCCAGGCTGACAGCTGCCAGTACGGCAGTGGTGGTGGAAGCCTCTCCCACCTCCTCAGCAGCACTAAGGATGTCCAACTGCAGCTTAGGCCTGATCCCCGCTGGCAAGTGGACATCCCCTGAGGGCTGCCGGGCTGCCAGAGGGATGTCTGATTGCCATCTTAGGCCCAATCCCCCGGGAAGCGGGCCTAAGCCAGCAGGTTGTCATCCCCTGAGGGGTCCCAGACTGCGAGAGGGCACAGGCCGGGCTGAGGGGACTCCCCCTCCCCCGCCGAGGGCACAAATTTTTGTGCACCGGGCCTCTAGCTTAAAAATAAATGGCACCATGGACCTGGCGTTGACAAACAAACACTCAGCTTCCCCCAAGTGGGACACAGGCCCCACCACCACCCCAGAGTGACAGCCCACCAAATTGCAGCCAACACTGTCAAGACCCCCTGGCACAAAATGCAGCCCACAGCACAGCACAGCCCAGAAACGGTGGCTGTGAGCACCGGGTAATGACTTCACGTAGCAACGCCTGGCTTTCTCTCCCTAGCGACTAGCCTCCTTGGAGTTTCTTCAGCCCAGGAACCCGACTTGATTTATAGTCAGGTGCAAACATTTTACAGTTTAACCAAATGTTTGTGAAGCGTCTTCCCGTCCCTCATCTCATTTGCTCCGCACAAAAGTCCTGCAGTAGGAGCCTCGGTAGAATCCTATGTTCTTTGCATTAGCAAGACGCAAATAGTGATATTAAAATATTTCTTCTAATTAATTTACTTTCAATGTGCATGAATTCGTGCACTGGGACACTAGTTAAGAAATAACAGATGCAGAAAGCTCTCCCTTTCCATATAAAAACAGGGTATTCGTTTTCCTTTGCAAAAGTGTGTCCTCTCCCCTCTTCCATATCAGGAGGAAGAGACAACTCATGTTACTGGAGACAGCATTAACTTGATTCTGCATAAACAAATCTTATTGAATTCTTATCTTCCATTACTTTCCTCCCTGTATTTTTACTTTCTCACAATTTACTGCCCCTAGAAGCCCAAACTCTTTTCCTTTGTTTTGCCTCTTCCCACAAATGTATGGCTCTTTGTTAAAATGGTATATAAGCTCACAGGCCTATCTGCTTCTTTGGCTTTTCACTTCTTTTTCTGTGAGACCCCCAAATTAAATATTAATATCAAGTAAAGTCTGTAAGCATTAATGTACATAGCCCCAGATTCTGAACCTAAGATGACAGAAAAAAATATTGTTCCTCCCCATAGGGCACAATGCCATTTCTTGCTTCTCTATTATCCTCTGCATTTCCCCATCCTCTCCCTAGACCTGGGGGTTCTCAAACCTTAGCCGACATTGGAATTACCCAGGTGCTTCTTACAGTATAGATTGCTGGGCCATCCCAGGGTTTCTAATCAGTAGGGCCCAGTAATTTACATTTCTAACAAGCTTCCTGCTGCTGCTGCTGCTGCTGCTAGTCTGGGGAGACCCCCCTCCTCCCTCCCCACACACACACAGCTGAGATATTCCTCCTTATTTAAAAAAAAAAACACCACACATGGCTGTCGGACCAGCCTGTTCAGCGCCTCCACCCCTCCTACCAATCTCAATGTGATTTTTTCTCTAGCGGTAGGATTTCCATTCAGCCAGATTGCAGGAGCTTCAGAATGATGGTTGTTCTGTATTTTAGTTGCAATTTTGATGTGGTTGTGGGAGGTGGTGAGTACTGTGTTTACCTACATTGCATCTTGGCTCTCTATTTTCTGTAGTTTTAATGGAGCTAAAAGCCAGTCATTGACAAGACAAAACACATTTTACTTTTACTGCTTACATGGCCAAATAGCTGGGGCTTAAAGCTGCACCATTGGTTAGGCTAAAGCCGTGGTCGGCAAACTGTGGCTCGTGAGCCACATGCGGGTCTTTGGCCCCTTGAGTGTGGCTCTTCCTAAGCCTTAGGAGTACCCTAATTAAGTTAATAACAATGTACCTACCTATATAGTTTAAGTTTAAAAAATTTGACTCTCAAAAGAAATTTCAATCGTTGTACTGTTAATATTTGGCTCTGTTGTCTAATGAGTTTGCCGACCACTGCCCTAGGCCATAAAAATCCCCTTTAAACACCACATTTTTGTACAAACACCCTTTTCCTTTTCCACTACAAGAAGGAAAACTTATCCTAGTCACAATATTGAAGGAATGAAAGTATTACTGAAAATTGCTCCATCTCCATTTCAACAGAAGTAAATCCCAGAAGGAGATATTGCTATAGTAATAGAGAATAGCCAGGATTAACAATTAAAACACCTGGAGTCAGGTTCTAGCTCCTCCTTGCTCTAGTCTAGCAGCATGGCCCTGGGCAAGTCGGTTGATCTTTCTGCTCCTCATTCTATAAAAGGAGCAGGTGGGCAACCCCTGCTTTTTCTATATCTCAGGGCTCTTGTGAGAAGTAAAGGATAAAACAAGGACAGCACTTTGCAGACTCTAAAGGACAATAGGACGGGTGCCAGTTAGTCAGCTCATGAAGTCACAATGTTGGTCTTGAAGCTAGAATGAATGCTTGTGGGTGATGGGTGAGTTCAGAAAGAAGCTGGGCTCTTTATATACTATACAGCTGAAACAAAATGAAACAGCAAGATGTTTCAAAGTAGAACATGAAAATTAAAGCTATACACTTCCAGATGAAATATACTTCATTATCACAGGCTAACCATAAAGTAAATAGGGCAGAAATACAGCTATCTGTTCCCATAAAGAACAGAGAGGAAATTTGGGGAACAATTCCTGAGTAACTTTAAATGCCTCTTCTATCTTTTTACTGCAGAGCCAAGAAGGGCAGAAAATTATGACAAACTAATTATTATGATGGATGGGGAGCCAGTCCCTTCCTTTAGCTACACTGCTGGAGCAAAGAGCAGCTCTCCAGCCCGCATACTTCAATAGGCAAGGCACTCTAGATGATAATGGGCAATACAGATTAACAACATTATGTTAAACAGGATAATTACTCTTTTTCATTTCCTACTTCTTCCCCATGAGCCTGGTCCTGCCTCCCATTTTTCTGTTTCTTATTTCCAAGGCGTTATCTGTGTATATCAGGCAGGCTCCTCTCCTGCTAATTAAAGGTGATGTGGTGCTTGCTTTTCCTGCAGTTTCCAACAGCAGGAGTCCAGGGACCAGAGATTGATGGAACCACTGCCAGGGAACCGCCCTTTCCAAAAGCAGGAGGAGGTCACCGGAGCAGGGATACAAAGCAAACAAGCTCTGCAGAAACAAGTTCTGTTTCTTTTTTTTAAAGTGCTTTTTAAAGAATTTTAACAATGCATTCAGCAATCTGGTGTGAGGGTAATGAGCTTAGAATTAGGAGGTGGTCTTTTTACTTCAGCGGGAGATAAATTCCAAACAGCATCACATAATTGACCTATGCAAAGTAATAAACCCATTTCTTCATTCATTCAGGTAACCAGTCAGTCATAACCAGTATCGGTTAGGTACCTATCATGTGCTAAGCACTGAGGACACAATAGTGAAGACATGAGCTCTACTATTCTAAAGAGGCAGACAAAACAAAAATAGGCAAATGTGCAGAGGATTGCAACTTGTAACTGAGTGCAATAAATGGAAGAAATGGGAGCTGAGATGGAGATTGACAGAGGGGCTACTTTAGGTAGAGCACTCAGGAGGACACCTCTGAGGAGGTGGGGAATTAACTGAGACTTGAAGAACTAAAAAGAGCTAAGAATTCAGAGGGGAGGAGAACTGTCCAGGCAAAACAGCAGCATTTGCAAGGCATGCTTGAGGCCTTGAAGGTCAATGAGGCTGGGGAAGAGGGGCTGAGATATTCAGGGACCGGTTTTTGCAAGACCTTGTGGATTGTCCTAGGTGTGTTGAGTCTGGCACTTATTCTCAGTTTAAGGGGAACAGGTGGGAGCTTTTTATCAGAAGAGTAATGTGATCTGTCTTCTTGGCACTGTGGAGAATGATCAAAGGGTGCACAGTGGAAGTTGGGAGCCAGTAGGGGGCAGTAGTCCAAGTAAGGGCTGGTGGGTGGTAGTGAAGAATGGAGGAGCCAGAAAGACTGAAGATAGAATGTGGAGGTGTGCTTGATGGGACTTAATGATGGATTGGGTAGAGGTGGGACTCAGGAAAGAGGAGAATCGGGATAACCTGGCTGCTGGCTTGAGTAACTGGGTGAATGGCAGCTCCTTTTACTGAGGTTGGCTAGAAACAGATTGGGGGGGAAGAAAATCAAGTTCTAGGGTAGAAATCTCTACTGCTTTTGGAATCCACAGAAAATGTCAGTATTCTGACAGTACGTGTTGCGTTCACATAGACTTTAGGCCACTCTCATTCCACATAAAATTGTATATGGTTGTTGGCTGGTCCTAGGAGAGCATTTCATTCTCACTCACGAGGCCCCTCTACCAGCAGCAATAAAGCAGCCACATTTCACGTAGATGACACCCCCAATGGTGGCAGAGTGGTTTGAGCCCAACAGCCTGGCAAAAACATGAGAAACAGACACAAAATGCTGGACATGTTTCCACGACAGCAACTATATTAATGACAATTTCTAATCTTTGTATCTCACTTTATAATTTACAATGTATTTTAAGACAGTGCTTCTAAAATGTTAGCATACCTACAAATTACCTGGGCATTTTATTAAAACACAGCTTCTGATTCAGTAGGTCGGGGGGGTGGGGGAGCCTGGGGTTTTTGCATTTCTAGAATGCTCCTGAGTGATGCTGAGGCTACCAGTCTGCAGATGACACTTTGAAAAGCAGGATTAGAACGTATCTTGTTTCATTTGATCAGGAAAGTTTAACCATCTCTATCATAATGATGAAAAAATAAGACTTAGAGAGTTTTAAATTTATCCTGCCTAAACAAAATACAGTCACTAGGCCTAGGAATAAACCACAGTTCACCAATCCCAGTTACAATGAGGAAGTCTGTGAGAATATGCAGGTTTTCCTTCTTTTTTAAAAAAATATTTTTATTAATTTCAGAGAGGAAGGGAGAGGAAGAAAGAGATAGAAACATCAATGATGAGAGAATCATTGATCGGCGGCCTCCTGCATGCCCCCCACTGGGGATGGAGCCTGCAACCCAGGCATGTGCTCTTGACTGGAATTGAACCTGGGACCCTTCAGTCCATAAGCCGACGCTCTATCCACTGAGCCAAACCAGCTAGGGCATGGTTTTCCTTCTTATTTAATCAAATTGTCATTTGACAAATAGGTCCAAAAAAAAATTATTTAAACCAGAAATGGTCAGTATATTTGTATGACAGTAAATTCAGAAAAATAACAATGTTTGAATCTAATTATATTTAACAGATATCTGTGAGTATATGCAATTGTATTCATTTTTTAATTGAGGTATAATTTACATATATTAAAGTGCACAAATCTGAAGTGTTCCGTTTTATTCATTTTTTAAAAATATATTTTTATTGATTTCAGAGAGGAAAAGAGAGTGAGAGTCAGAAACATCAATGATGAGAATCATTGATCGGCTGCCTCCTGCATGCCCCTTACTGGGGATCAAGCCCGCAACCCAGGCTTGTGCCCTTGACTGGAATCGAACCCGGAATCCTTCAGTTCGCAGGCCCCCTGAGCCAAACCAGGTAGGGCTTATTCATTTTTAATTGAGGTAAATTTGCATACATTGAAATACATGGATCTAAAGTGTAACCACCACCCAAAACAAAGTATAGAGCATTGCCATCATCCCAGAAAGTTTCATCATGTCGTTTTCCAGTTATTCCTTAATTGCTATCTGCAGTAACCAATTTTGCCTCTTCCTGAACTTCATATAATTTATCATATAATACAGGGGTCCTCAAACTTTTTAAACAGGGGGCCAGTTCACTGTCCTTCAGACCGTTGGAGGGCCGGACTATAGTTTAAAAAAAAAAAACTATGAACAAATTCCTGTGCACACTGCACATATCTTATTTTGAAGTAAAAAAACAAAACGGGAACAAATACAATATTTGTATTTGCATGTGGCCCACGGGCCATAGTTTGAGGACCCCTAATATAATATGTACTATGAGGCCATGGCCAGTGTGGCCTGGGTTCAAAGACCTGGAGAAAGGGCTGATGCACAAATTAATACACAAGACAAGAAATATAAATTTGGAAATTATGGGGGAAGCCAGTTGTGAATTTGGTTCAAGGGACCAAGTTCCACTGAGTCTCCATTTCCATCTGCTTTTTATTTACTAGAATACACAATTGCCTTTTAGGAATGCAAACAGACATATCAAAGGTGATGTTTCTTAAACAGTAAAGAGATCACCAGGTTTGGGGGATTGCCTTCAGCTATTGAGTCAGCAGTAGGTAATGACAATGCAGACATTCAGCCTTCTGAATATCAAAAGCCCCACTCAGCCTTCTGACCCGGACTTCTCGCATTTATATTAATTATTGTTGATCTTGGCTCCTGGCAATGTACTTCTTTCACACAACATTTTGAGGTTCATAACCAGTATTTTTATCAAGAAATATCCTCTCTCTCACTGTACAATATCTGCAGTTTTTCTTCACCATGATTTTATGATTCTCCCGCAATTAGAGGTTTCCCATTTAGGAGTGAAATTATAGAAATTACACACCTAGCAACTACTGAGAATTTCATTGCAATAATAAAGTTTGGCTAAACTTTATTGTTGAGTAAAAAACACTTTTTTGCTGACTGACCTTGTGAGTATATTGTGGATTTTTCACAGTGCCTCTTAATATTTAATCCTCTAAAATAAGACATTTTCTCAAGTAAATATGAACAGGAATAGCAGCAACATTTTTAAGACAAAGAAGTATTATTCAGTCTACTTGCATTCAAGCATGCACTTTTCCCCAGCTACCTTTTTTTATTGTTGGCAGTAGCCCTAGCAAAGGTAGAAATTGTATTGAGAAAACACACACACACACACACACACACACACACATAGTGATTAGTATATGCAGAGTTGGCAGAGCCCCTGGCATTTAACCCCTCCCATTTATCTGAAACAAACCCTGGATCTCTATCTTGCTGACTGACCACCACCATCCATGTCAGGGTCTATTACTTTTGCATTTGTTTTTGTGTGTGTCCCTAAGGGTAGGTTGTAAAACATATTCTCCATTTACCATGTAAATGTAGGGATAAACTGCTGTAGGAACTAGTCCTATAGTGTTGAATAATTTTAGGGGCTAGCAAATTTTAAGTTGTCTGTTTGTCACTAGAAAGTTTTCTCTCAGAGGCATGTAGCAGCATTTCCAAGAGGATACACATTTTGTCCTATTTGTCTTTGTACTCCTGACACCTACCCAGGACTGGACATGGAGTAATCTACACTAATAAAAGACAAACATGCAAATTGACTGTACCTTTGCTATGCCTTAAGCCACGCCCACCGGCCAATCAGAGCGATTATATGCAAATTAACCCAACCAAGATGGCGGCTGACAGCCACGAAGCTGGAGCAAGCAGGAGGCTTGGTTGCCCCAGTGATGGAGGAAGCCAAGCTT
>NW_005360187.1:4007402-4042257 GCF_000412655.1 Myotis brandtii | reverse complement strand
CTCAATGCAGGAGCTGCCCCCTGGTGGTCAGTGTGCTCCCACAGGGGGAGCTCTGTTTAGCCACAAGCCAGGCTGACAGCTGTCAGTACAGCGGTGATGGTGGGAGCCTCTCTCGCCTCCTCAGCAGTGCTAAGGATGTCCAACTGCAGCTAGGCCTGCTCCCCGCTGACAAGTGGACATCCCCCGAGGGCTCACGGGCTGCCAGAGGGATGTCTGACTGCCAGCTTAGGCCCAATCCCCCAGGGAGCGGGCCTAAGCCAGCAGGTGAATATTCTCCGAGGGGTCCCAGACTGCAAGAGGGCATAGGTTGGGCTGAGGGACCCTCCTGAGTGCACAAATTTTTGTGCACTGGGCCTCTAGTACTCAATAAATATGTGTGGAATCAATGGCATTTTATAAACCTAAAGTAAAGTAAAATAGCACAAATGTTTAAAAGGTGTGGTCAAGCAAACAATCCCTTCCCTTACAAAGTATAGAATAATTATGGAAGAAGCAGGAAGACAATAAAAATAGACTTAGGGGAAAATTTTATATCAAGATATTGTATTTCAATTCAACCTAATGCTTTGTAAGACAAAAAAAATCAAGCTATAATTTTTATACTTTGTTCCCATTTTCAAATTTAAATATTCATAGCACATCATTTTACTGTAGATAATTGCTGAGTAACAGTCACATACACATATATTCAGTACTATTTAGTCAAAATTGGCTCCCACTGCACATGCTACTATATTAGAATCACACGTTGGTATTATATTTTTAATCAAGAAATGACTACCCTTCTCATCAATACTGGTTTTGATGGCACAAATAGTAAAAGATGTGAAGAAATACTATTTTGAATGGTATGTTGCATTTCTCATTAAAGAAGTGACATTTTATCTGCCATATTTTATTAACTTTGCTTGATTTGGTCCTCTGTTTTCTCACAGAGCCACTGGACCAACTGAGGCAGGGAATGGCGGAGAAGGGAGAGAGAGAGAAGCACAAGGCTTCTTTGCTATGTCTCCAACACGGCAAGCAAGCCCTCACCTGCTTCTGGGCCCTTGTATTTGCTTTCTCCTCTCCCTGAAATGTCCTTCACATTTCATGGGACCAGTTCATTCTCATCCTTCTGGTTTTTGCTCTAATGTTCTCTTTAGAGAGGCCATCCCTGACTGCTCAATCCACAATAGCGGACCTTCTACCGCATCATATTCAGCTCCAGGGGTGGGGAACCTTTTTTCTCCCAAGGGCCACCTGGATATCGATAACATCATTCGAGGGCCATACAAAATTATCAACTTAAAAATTAGCCTACTATATTTGGTCAAACATTTAACTAACTCACCCCTAATGCCTTGGCAGGGCCAGACCAAATAATTTCATGGGTCTTATGACACCCTTGATGTCTATGCAGTTGTCTTATCTATCATCTATTGACTTGTTACTTGTCTATTTTCCTCATTAGAATGGAGGCTTTGTGAGGTCAGGGCTTAGGTCTATCTTGTTCACCAGTGCTTCCCAAGTTCCTAGCCCAGTTCCAGGCAACCAATAAACATCTGAAGAAGGAATAAATAAAGGTATGAACCCACCATTTCTATTTACAGAGCACTTTAACTTGAAGAATCAACATAAGGCAATGTATAAACATAAAGCTTAATGAATGTGGGAGGCAATTAGCTGCAACCTTTCAGGTTCATCGGCTATTTCTTAGCATCCCTGTGGTGACAGGACAATTACACAATGGAGAGCTGCTCAGATGGCATGGGTTTGGCTCACATAGAACTTGGGTGGGAATCAAAGTACTGCTTCTCTGCAATTTCTGGGGGATTTACATGGGTATTGTGCCATAAATCATAGCAACTGCAGTCAACTCTGTGGACACCTCAGAGGTTGGCAAACCAGATGTGCTGACAGGAGGTTAGAGTGGGTGGCAACGGCATCTGCCTTTATTTAAAGTGCCTAGAGTGTCTAAATGCATTCACAGTATTTTTTTAGTTACATTAATTATCAGAGTAATTCATGCTCATTAGATAAACTGAAACCCCAAAGCATTAAAATGATTATAACATGTTTCAGTAATATAACATGGCTGGACAATGAGACTATTTAGATTCTAATACCACCTTGGCCACCTATTGATGCTGTGAGTACTAGATTACAAATGGCCACAAGTTCCACCCATCTCTATATGCATGTCCTCTTGCAATGTGACTATGCCACTCTGCCAATCCAGAGGGACATCTATTTCTCCACCCCTTGCATTAGGATTTGGCCTGATCTAGATTATTTTGACCAATGGGACATAAGGGAACTTGACACCAGCAGAGGCTTGAAAAGTGCTTAGCTGTTTGAGTTTAGCCTCTCCTGCTGCTGGGAACTCCTGCACTACCATGTGAACAAGCCTGAGTAGCCCTGGAGGATAAGTGACCGCATGGAGAGAGGCCCAGCTGTGCTATCATCCCACGAAGGCCCAGAGATGGAAGGGAAGCCATCCTGACCATCCAGTCCCAACCACATAGTCCTGGTCCAGAAGACTTGCAGCCAAGCCACAAGATTATAGCAAATAATAAATGTGTCTTTTTAAATGCTATATGTATTTTATTAGCAGGAACTAACTGACACAGTGATTCTAGGCAAATTGCCTAATCCCTTTAAGCCTCAGTTTCCTAATCTGCAGAATAAAGTTAATATCACCTTTCCTATAGGCTTTGCTTCAAGTACTAAATGAGATAATGTGTGGGAAGGACTGAGCATCATACCCAGCATACATAAGTGCTATATACATTTTTATTGATTTCCTCCAGGCTTCTTAGAAAATGAAGAGTGCGCTCTATTATTTTCTTCTCTGCTTTGTTGACATAATATTATACTACCTAACATATAACTGTAACATAAAATCATCTCCTCATTATTTATAGTGTAGGTTGTTTCCAACTTTTAAAGGGTCTCCTAGAAACACTCCTTCTGCCATACTGCATGGGAAGATAGTTTTTCCAGAGCATTCAAGAACTTCCATGAAACTATTTTAAGGAGAAATAAGGAAGAGTCTTCCCGTGGAGAAAACCGGAAGATTCTGGTGTATCCCATATAACAGCTATTTTTAAGCAATCGGCTGGGAAAGGCAGGGGTCCTCAGGGTCTGAAAGCAATGTTTTGGGAAGATCTGTGCTCCAGGTGGCACAGAAAAAAAAAATCCCTTCTTGTTCCACATCATGTGCATTTGTTTTAGTCTAAGAAGCTCCTGCAGGCTTGGCTTGTAGCAACCATAGAATGAAGGAGCTATTCCCCAAATTAGAAGAGACAGCTCTACAGACTATTGGAAAGCTCCTGCCTGGGATGAGATACCTGTACCAGCTGCCAGAATGTTTGCAGATCCCTGTTGGTCAGCAGTGCAGAGGCTGAAAGGCTGGGGCTAAAGGCCGAGGCCACAGCTTGCTGCACACCAACTTTCTGTGGTGACTCTAGTGACCCACATTTCCTAGGGTCCTGAAGGAAGCCACGCTCCCCTGGTGCAGATTGCAGGCTCAGAGGATCCCAGAAGGTGCACTTCAGCTCTGACGTCTCATAAAAGAGCTCCCTGAGGTTTGAAGCAGCAGGAAACAACCAGCTATTGTCCAGAAAAGAAGAAAAGGTGAGGACCCCGCAGGGAAGGGAAAACTGTGAGCTTCATGACAAAGACCAAAAGAGCTGGAGATTATTTCTGGTGTGTGTCTCTATCCTTAGGATTAAAGATAACAGGTTAAAGATAACAGAGATGACGATACAAAACTAAACATTCCATGCACTCATGAATTGGTAAGCTGGTTCTTCACATAGTCTTCACTAAATCATTTTAGCTCCTACTTCTTAGCAGCTTGTTATGCATTCTAGAAAAGCTATCTGCTTTGACCTACTTTTCTTACTTTGTAAGAGGGCAAAAATCTCTGCAGGAACTAGACTCAATCAATATCCAAGTTCCAACCAATTATCTGGTCTGCCAAACCACAGTTTTTGCCTCCAATTTTTGCAGCAGACCTTCAAGAAAAATACCTCTTATTCTTTGGATTTATATCGGGTTGTCATAATTTGTGGAATTTTGCTGGTAAATCCAGTACAATGGAAACAGACAATAGTGGATTTACTCAGCAACTGCTATTCTTAGTTCTCCTTAGACAGTAGCTTCTCCAAAAATACTGGGTCTCAAACCCAATGACACAACTGTTATTGTCAATCATATTGCACTTACATGCAACAGACACACTTGCTGAATATTTGCTTTGATGTATTTATTTTATTTGAAAATTATTTCCTGCTTATTTAAAAAATATCTGAAGCAGCCTACTGTAAGAGATGTATAAGATAATGGAACAAACAAACAAACAATGGAAAGGGGATATCAAAAACCTTCCTGAGAGAGTGGAAATAGAAATATTACAGCTTTATCTTTGACAGAACAGGAAATATTGTGATCTTTTGAAACGGTCAAAAGATTTAGATTCAGACAGACAGGGTTTGAATTCCAGGAACTTCACTTGAAGTGAGAACTCAGGCATGTGGTAACCCTTCCTGGGTTCCCTTTTTTCTATTCCCAAGGCTTATAATATACATGTCATAGATTGTTGTGAGGAGTAAATAATAATACATGTGGAATAAATATAAATACATGGGTGATAACTATGTGCCAGACACTATTCTAACCACTTTACATATAGTAACACTGCATTTAATTTTGACAAGGGTTATATGATCCTAGACTACCAGTTCACTTTTAGTAATTTGAAAACTGAGGCAGCGAAGGGGTATGACATGCCTGAGGCTACAAACCAGTAGCAGTGATGCCAGTATTTGATGCTGGGGTCTGTTTCTAGAGTCCATACTCCTAACCACTCTGCTATTAACTTAAATGAGACAGCATCAAAATAAAAAGTGACTAGGTGGTATCCCATTACTCTTATCAGTTTCCTGGCAGCCAAAGCAAAGAGGGAAATATTTCATATGCAATATATACATTATTCTATAAACACATGTATAATAAAATAAAATACTTTTAGGCAATACCCCACTCTCCATACTAGGATTAAATTACTATTCCCTGAGATGCTTGCTTGTCAAAGTCCTGGCCCCAAGCCCTGACCTGGTAAAGCCGTATCTTGGGGCAGAGGGTGGAGGGATGATGCCCCTGGTGATCAGGATATTAACAGGTTCCACAGGATATTCTTGGGGATGTGAAAAACTCAACCACCAAGCTCTGCCTTTTGCCAGCATTTGGTGTGTTGGTGAGTTGGAACGCAGGTGGACTAATCCACATCCACAGCTTTACTCGCTGAAAAATAGCTTCCTAGACTTCCTCATGCCAGAGTACTCCCCACAAGATGCCCTTATCTATGGCGGCTCGTCAAACAATGTTTTGGAGAAATTTTACCATTGTTTAAGTGACATGGAGGCATAAAATGAGGGAATTTGGGAAGAAGGAAATTTGACAACTTCTGCCATGTGTTAAACAGGAATCCCTCTTACCAGCAAGAGGATAACTCAGCTCAGCACCACCTTTGGTCACCACAAGCCATGCTGTGGATGTAGTACAGAGACAGCTTGGCACCACCAGGATGAATTTAAGCATCATTTCTTCTGGACCAGAAGTCTATACTATGCACTTGAGGGTTTTCTAAAGAACTGAAGGTAAGAGCAATTCATTTGCCCACTCTCTCCAAACTTACAAAATCTTGGATTTCAGCATATCTGTGTCCAAAGGATTATTGCTGGAAGAAACTGAGTCAGCTCTTTCTCTTAGGAAATTATTCAAGGAGAAAGGAAACATCTGTACTTGATGCTGCTCTGGACAGTGTGGTCCCCAGTGACACTGCTAAGCAGCATGCCTAATAAATACTTCCAGTTCAAAGAAGGAACTGACATTTTTTAAATCTCTTCCAACCCCACCCCAACACACACTCACACACTGATTATTATGCTCAATTTAACCTTTAAAGTATTAAAAGAACACAGAGAGGTTCAAAGTCCTTGTACATTTTGAATTTACAGCAATAAAAAGAGTTATTTAAAAAGTCATCAGCAAGTATGGGTCACCCATTAAGATCTGCTTGGCACCTTAAATGTGAATATAGCCCAACCTAACCCAGTAGTTGGCCTATTAGGCAATTAGTAAATTATTGTTGAATAAATGAGTGGGTGAACAAATGAATTAGTGGATACCATTTATTTGTTGGGCAAATGCCGAAGGCTAAGACCAATAAGCAGTTAACATATAAATGCAAGAAGTCCATTAGAAGACTGATGGACTTTGATATTCAGCAGGGCTGAAAATCAGCATAATATTGCTGTTGGCAGAATTGCTGAAGGCAATCCCCTAACCCAGTGGTCAGCAAACTCATTAGTCAACAGAGCCAAATATCAACAGTACAATGATTGAAATTTCTTTTGAGAGCCAAATTTTTTAAACTTAAACTATATAGGTAGGTACATTGTTATTAACTTAATTAGGGTACTCCTAAGGCTTAGGAAGAGCCACACTCAAGGGACCAAAGAGCCACATGTGGCTCGCGAGCCGCAGTTTGCCGACCACGGCCCTAACCTGATAATCCTTTTACTGTTTACCAAAGTTTACTTGAAGAGTCACACTCAAGGGGCCAAAGAGCCACATGTGGATTAACCTGATAATCTTTTTACTGTTTACCAAACTTTACTTATGATATGCCTGTTTGCTTTGCTAAAGGGCAAATGTGTATTCTAGTAAATAAAAACAAAGGGGACAGAGAAGTCAGAGCCTCTCCACTAGAGAGTAAGGTCTCCACCTGGCTCCCCATGCCTTCTAAATTTATATTTCTTGTCAAGTATATCCATTTGTGCACAGCACCTTCTCCAGACCTTGAATGCTAGCTGCAAATGGATGCAGTGTTCACAGTAAAAAATTTGAGAGTAAGGTCTCCACCTGGCTCCCCATGCCTTCTAAACTTATATTTCTTGTCTAGTATATCCATTTGTGCACAGCTCTTCTCCAGACCTTGAATGCTAGCCGCAAATGGATGCAGTGTTCACAGTCAAAAATTTAACATATAAATAAAAGACAAAATTGAGAAATTTATATAATCTCTAGGAAGAAGATGCTGGTTCTTAGAGTGGTAAGAAAAATAATTTGGTTTAGCTGCTTCCCCTATTATGCTGGGCATGGAGTTATATTATGGGTATAATTACGTAGACTATAAAGCTTTAAAAATATGTAGAAAATACAAGAAAACCCCTTCACCATAAAACATCACTGGAAGACTTGGAAATTCAAAATACATTACAAAATTTGCAAAAAAAGAAAACACCCTCTAACACTGGATTCTCAAAACCATATTCTTTAAATGTTAAGATGGAACTATTTGCTGTTTTTTTCAATAGTTTGATTTGATCCTGTGACTATTCCTTCCTTCTGATAGTTTTCTGTCTTTTCTCTACATTCCACTCCCTGCCAGTTGTGTGACATTTAAAGAGAATTAAAATAAGAGTTTACATCAAAACTGTGTGAGACACAACCATAAGGGAAATTTCTATAACATATCAAAGTTGTCTCTTACACTCTCTTTATACTTAGTGACATTCATTCATTCAACTCATCTTCTTTATACTTCATGGGTATCTCAACAAATGTTTACTGAGCCCCCACCAAGTGACAAGCCCTGTGTGAGGCACTAGAGATGGGACAGAGCACTCCTTCCCCACTAGATTACAGAGATCATAGGCAGATTAACATGAAGTGATCACACAATTAATTAGGTCATTGAGATTGTGAAGTCAAGTACAGATTGAGTCCTTTAAATAATAATGTCACTTGATGAAGGACCATGACCTTGATCCTAGAGTTATGGGCAACCACTAAAGGGTTTTCAACTGGAAGTGACATGATAGGATCTACTTTTATAAAAGGCCACTCTGGCCATGCTAAGAAGAAAGGTTTACATTGAAGACAAAGGCAAATGCTGAGTGACCAATGAGGAGCCTATTGCAGTATTAACATCCAACAAATACCGTATTCCAGGTGATAGATGATTGTGGCATGGTCTAGAGTGGCACTGAAGATGGTGAGAGTAACTATTATAATGATGACAGTATCCAAGGCTGCCATTTGCTGTGTCACTGTGCTTATGCATTTGCAATGACTGACTCATTTAATCTTCAATCTTATAAATGAGGTACTAATATCATCCCAATTATATTATCAAGGAAATTGAGCACAAAGAGATTCAATGAACTGTCTATGGTCATACTTCTAGCACCTAGCAGGGACAAGAACTCAGAGTCAGTCTGCAGAGTTCAAGCTCTTAACCATTCCATTAGCTTGCTAAACTGAATTAGATCTTCTTCTGGATGCTCAGACAGCTACCTGGTTTTCCATTGCACTGTCAATTTATTCATTTCCTGCCTGGTCCTTCCACTGTAATTCAACACATTAAATATTTTCTCGGGTCAGTTCAAAAGAGCACCTTCAGTGGGAATTCTCTCTGTCTTGTTCTTTATTGCCTATGCTCTTCCTAGTCTCAAAAACGGATGTCTTGAAATTGTATGCGTTGATCTGTTCTGAAAGTAGGCCTTGGAACTTCTTTATATGAGATTCTTTTCTGCACCACAACTATAGGTCATAGAACAGAGCCCAGTTGTGAATTCTTATGCCTCTATTTGAAGCAATCTCTTAATGTTGAGAATAAATACAACTCAACTATCTTGGGTAGTGGATGTGGGCTGAAGAAAATTGTTAATTTATAGGGTCACTTAACTATGGGAGCCTGAATAGAAATGTCAGTTTAAAAGTTGTGACTCTATTACTGAATTGACTATTTTAGACTGTGTCCCATTAGAATGGACTTGATGGACAGCGGCTGGGCTAACTGTTAGTCAGGTCAGAATTTTGCAGATATAGGGGTCAAAGAGACTCATAGAGCCTGCCAGGTACCTGAAATGCTCCTGATGGAGTCAGAAGGGAGAGTGTCACAGAGGTCTGCTGTTCAGGGAGGGTTGGAGGGGAAAGGGAAGGGAAGGGAAGGGAAGGGAAGGGAAGGGAAGGGAAAGGAAGGAAAGGAAGGGAAGGGAGAGAAAAGTTGAGGTGTCAGGCAGTCAGAGATATCCAGGAACCTGTCACTGAGATTGTCTTACTGAAGGGGGCCTAGGTAGTAAGAGGATTCAGACCTGGGCAGGAACTGGATCTTGAAGAAGAGAGTGTGCCAGACAGTTTCATGATAGGACTGAAACACATGAATGAAACATATCCCTGCTTTAGTAGCTGTAGTAAAAACTGGAACTCGGTTACATTAAGCATAATTATTCATGCAATTAGCATTGTCATGTGCCAGAAACCACACATAGGTTTTGAGGTTCAGAAATGAACCAAGACACCATTTCTTCCTGGGAGAAAGTCACTAGGCTAAGTGGAAGAGAGGGCTCCTTTCTGAGAATTGAGGCATATCATCAAGGCAGGACTAACAGTAAAACAGGCCTGATTCAGCACCACCTCCTGCCCATCTTAGGTCAGGATAAAGCTTACTCAGTGCCTAAGTGGCCCTTGCTCAGGTTCTAGATTCAAACATTTCCCAGTTCTTTTGGACAACGCCTTTACTATGAAATGAAGTCAGACCAGGAACAGGAAGCACTCTCACTAGAGATGAAACTCTGTGGAGGGACCGTGATTCTTACTGGCTCCCTGTTCTTGGCCACTGGGGTGACTCTACCTCAGTCTCAACTCCTCTGAGCCTGTCTCCACCTCTGAGAGTCCTAGACTTGACAAAGGGGACAATATATGCATCTCCTCTGACATGGTTTTCTCCTAATAGCCCGGCTCTTAAAGTTCATGGGTTCCCCCTACTCCTCCACCTTTTCTGCCACCTGGCTCTGGGGCTAACTAGTGGGCGGGTTCTCTGGCCATGCTCAATAGCCCTCATCTGCTTCCCACCCTGGCTCTCTGCTGCCCCCTGCTTGCCTCAGAGGCATCACAACCGACCTACTAAAATCACCAGCAGAGCTCTGATCCCTCATGTTCCAAAGCTGGGCAGGAAGTGCATCCTTGGGAAAATTTCTTGAGGTCCAGAGAATAGACTTTTTAAGTTATTAGAACTGGTAGCAAACAAATGGCCCAATATTCTGAAGCCCAAGGTTAGGAGAGAACATGAGGCAGAATTAGTCTAGAACTTAGCTTCCCAGACCTCTCCCCACAGGCCCTGCTCTGTCTGTAAAGGAAACTTCTTGGTAGTAGTTCTGACAATCCCAATAATAAGCCCCCTGTTCTGAGGCCATCTTACACTCCCTGCTCTCATTTCTCCTCCCCATCCAGTCCGTTTTCCACCTGAAACCCAGAATGATCTTCAAAGACCCATCAGATCACCAGTCAATCACCTGCTCAAAACTCACCATAAAACCCAGATTCATGACCAGGGCCTACCTGAGCTGCACCCCCCAACCCGCCCGGATCTTCCTACAGTATCTCCTGCTACTGTCCTGTCTCGCTGTGCAGCAGCCGCAGGACGTTGCTTTCTCTCTAGTCCTCAAATACACCAAGCTGACCCCCACCTCAGGATCGGGAACACCCTCTGCAGCCTCCCCAGACCCCACCTTTTGCAGTTACTCGCTTCACTTTTCCACAGAACTGAGCACCAGCTAAGCTGGTTTTATGCATAGTTTTTTGTTTGTCTTGCCCTCCTACCAAGTGTGCCCCACAGGGCTGGAATCAGGTCTCACCAGCGCTGTGACCCAGCACTGAGCAGTGCCTAGCCTAGTAGGCGCTTAAATACATACTTGCTGAATAAATGAAAGAATCACAAAATTACCACAGACTCCTCCTCTGGAATGAATGTTATAATAAGGTTTCATATGGAGTCAGAATGGAGTCAGTTTACAAGTTCTGGAAATAGACCATATAAAGAACAGAAACAAGGGGGGGGGGGGAGCAATTTGTCCATGTAGTTGTTTTAATAAGAACTAAAATATGTAGTTACTAAGCCCCATCTTGTACATGATATTTTAACTCCATACTCTATAAAAAGAAAATTGTTGCTGCCAAAATTACAGAAATGTGGTTTTGATTTATAATAATGTAGAAACAATTCTAATAAGTTGTTAAATCTTGTTTATTTCTGGGACTTCACTGAATTTTCCTTTTCATGAAATTATTACTTAAAGTTCTAGTTAGTGAATTAATGTCAATAATTCAAATGAATCTCTTTATATGCAATTATCTTGGACTGGGAGGCAATAAAACAGTTGGAAGTACTTTTAACAAACTGCACATTCTTTCCCTTCATGTACTCTACTGTTAACAGTAGCGGAAGTTACTACTGCAATTTCATATTTAAAGTGGAAGTATTTGGTTTAGAGGGAAGTACAGAGGAAAAATATCCACATGCTCCTCACATTCACCTTAAAAAAATAAAAACATCAAGAGTTCAGACTTTCCTAATAACTGGCATTCAATCACGCTCTATGTATTTGGATTTTGTTTTAAAGAAATTAGATTGGGGAGAAAGCATCCCAGAGAGAAAAGCTGAACTTTAAGAAGATAAATAAATTAATGCATAATACATTTTAAAATTCATGAATAGTGAATCAGTTTCTTAACCTGTAGACGTACTGGGCATTTTTCCGTGGGAGAGGTGGGGTTTATTTTTCCCTGGGAGGATGGGTTTACTTAGTGTCTGGAATGTAAAGACAGTTATGGGAAAGAGTTAATGATTAAAGGAGAAGAAAGTAGATTTCTGCCTCTCAAAAACTCACACATGAAATTTCTAATTTTAACCAGTGAATGATTTAGTCAAACTGGAGATGATATTAAAATGTTATAGACAACAGCTGAGAAGTTGATGTACCATTAGGCTGAAAATCATGTTCCAGAAACAGCAAAAATTAATGATGACAAAGTCAATGAGCAAATGCAAAGAAAAAGACTTGAGAAACTGATTTATCTTCTATGAAAAAGTAGAGTAGACAATTTATTTACTTATTTTGAGGGTATTGACATTGATTTTTTGGAATTCAGAATCAAATTATAGTAAAACAAACCCTGAATATGAAACAGGACAGCAAAATTGATTTTTTTTAATGGGGCTCTGGTTTGAGTACCCAGCACATTACAGCTTTTGGTGAACACAGATTTTTTCTGTTAATAACCATTCCTACCACTAAATTACCAGGGGCACATCCTACTCTGCCGACCCACAAGATGAAAGCCACGAGAACAGAATAATGTAACAGATTAATGAAAGCAGCACAGATAACAGGATAATGTAAAGGATAATGAATGCCATTTGGATGCACTCAATCTGGAGCCAAAATTAGCCTAATTCCTGAATCAACCTCTTCACATCATTTAGCATGAATCATATGAACTCAAAACCACAAAATATACATGTACCTCTCAACACAAAATCTTGCAGGGGCATACAAACATCAGCCAAAAGCAAATAAATCCAATCCTGAATCTACTTGGATTAGTAATGAGACCTAAAATTGCTTAACCATACGACCCTGTGGAGTAGACACCAATATTACCCCCAATTTGCAGAGAGTAAAACAAGACACAGGGAGTTCAGGAACTTTCGCCAAGAACAGAGAGCTGATACCCGGCAAAGCTGTATTTGCACCCAGGCAGACTCCATACTTCATACTCCTAACCATGATGCAATATGCCATCCAGAAGGAGACTTTGTAGTTGTTTAATAATTATCATTTTTACTTGAATAAAGTTAGATTTTTATGGGAAGCATGGAACCCTGGTGCACAGGCCCAGGCAAGGGGGTTGGAGCACTTTGCTCAGCTAAAAGTTCTGCATACCCACCAAAGTTCTTCTCAGCAAAGCACTTAGCGGGCCTTCCCCCTGCAGAGCACTGCTCTCAAATATTCATCAATAATTAAAGTATTTTCATTGAATTTTCAATTTTCCAAAAAAAAAATTTTGGCCAAAGATGTTTATTTCACTCACATGCACTGAATTTGCACCTGAAACTTAGAGACTGATTTGATACCATTTTTATGCCGGCAATTAAAGATCTTAAGGATTCAGTTATTATTTCAACACATATAGCCTATGTCGCTATATTTTTTTTAAAAAAGTGACCTGAAAGTCACAGTGTGGCTCACATAGTGGCACCACAGATGAAATGATCAATTCCCAATATGTCCAAAGAATCTAGATAGCGTTTAGGGTCTGTTGTAATGACACGGAAGTTGTATTTAGTGAAAATGTTTGAAATGTCCTTGAGTTGCATTTGACCAATACAACTCAACATTTTTCAACAATATAAATTAAGTAGGCCTCTGAAACTAATGTGGGTGTTGATTAAAATGGAACTGCCTAATGTGTGGCATCCAGTATACCTTTAAAAATATTATTTCAATTATTCCTGGAGGAGGGAGGAGAACAAAAAGCTCTTTCAAGGAGGTGCACACAAAAGGAGCGCCTCTGCTTGAGGTCTTTCTTAAAAACACTGGCTGCACAGGTCTCTCCCAGCTCCTGTGCTCAGGCATCTCTGTAATTCTGGGAGAACAGAGCGCATATGCACCATAGCTACTGACTTTGATGAATCACCTGGGCTCTAGGGAATGCAAAGGATATTGTAAGGAGAAATGCAATACTGTCTGTGATAATACTTTGAGGTCTCCAGAGAAAGGCACATATTTAAATGTGGCAAGAGCCTAGTAGTGAGAATATCAGAATGGCCAGGGTCTAGTTTCAGCTCTACGAAGTGGCAGGTAGTGGAGATGGTGGCCTATCTGCATTCATGCTTCTGAAAACTGACCACATGCAGACCCATGCATGCATTTGACCTGTAGATCGTCATCCGGCTAATCTTCTCTAAAGGGCTCGTTTGTTTTACCATTTGTTTTAACACTAAAACCATAGAGATGGATTTATGTGTACCAGTTTGTACTTACAGTAGCATGTAGCCAACTCCATCTTCTTGTCTTGGTTATGAACTCGTCTATACGTTAATGAGGTTGGAGAAAGAATGTTGCACTAAGTGTCAAAATATCAATTCAGGGCCTAACTCATCCACTAATTAACTGTATGGCCTTGAACCTGACCTCTCTAAGGCCAATAACCTCTGCTTCATCTGCCTTTCAGGGGGATACAATGATCTAATGAACTAATAATGTACTAAAAGTACTTTAAAAAGGTAAAGTGGAATTTTTCAGTATTAATGCTGCTATTGAAAAAAAATACTGATTAAATATAAAAAACTAACCTAAAATATGTCCCATATATAACTTTACACATTAATACACATGCACACATGTAACTGAAATATAAGTTTACAATGTAGTCTCTCCATATGCACTCATATGTCCTGAACATGTTCTGAGCTCTAGGTCCTGTATATCCTGTGCATGTATAACCATGCCCAGCCCAGGCTATTATGGAAAATTTTATTTTCAGAGTGATTAACAGTCATTTAACTGAGCTAGAGATCATCTTCTCAGAAAAAAAAATTCCTTAGAAACTATTCATTATGTTCAAAAATAGCCACAGTCCACTTTAGAACTGAGTTAATGATAGATTTTCCTGAGCAGAATTCCCCCTTTAGTAATTTAGTAGCAAAATGTTTACTCCTGGAAAATGCCTGTTTCCCAGGGATTATTAATCATACTTTATTGGGAAGTAATCAGTTACATAGTTTGTTTTCCCAACCCTTTTAGAATTTTTAAATGCTGAGCTACTCATTTTTGCTATGAAAATCTACCCAGTAATTACCATATTTACTTTTCATTTATGGGGGAATAATCTGTTTTAATTAAGCCTAACTGAAGAACTTTTATCAGATGTAATTATCCCTTTCGATAAATATGTCTCCACTAATTACATTTAACCATGGGATTTATAGCTCTTAAGTCATTTAGTAGGAAACATAATAAATCTTTAGTAATACATGCTAAATTACTATAAATTAATTCAGATCATTAACATAATAAACAAATTAGGATAATTTTGCTTAATTAGTTTGGCTGGTTAACTCAAAATCCCATGTAAGCTTCATGGTAATTTTGATTTTCACCATTATTTCTGGAATGACAAAGTTTGAAACAAATCTATTTTAATATTTTAATATAAAGCAGATCCTTTCTCTTGTCTTAATCCTTTGATGACTGATTATTTTCCAAGAAAAAATACAATTGACTATTGTTTAGGTTTTGAACTTTATAAAAAATTTGGATAAAACTTTACAACCTAAATGTAATTCAAGTAAAACTATTTTCTATTTCCTCCTTAAGAAAGCTGATATTTTTCATTTTCTGCTTCAATAAATGTATTCCAATAAATATATACAAATTTATATATAAATTGTAGCTCATTTATATATTGCTTCAATAAATGTATTCCAATAAATATATACAAATTCATCAGTGTGTATAAATGTACAATAATATATTTGAGATACTTCTCCAGGAAGCTTGGGCCTCAATTTAGGTTAAAGAAGGAAAAGTAGCAACAGGAAGGGAATATTAAACTAGGAAGCACTTAAAGACATTTAAAACAAATAAAAGGAAATACGTCTTTCATAATGAATGGAAACTTTATCAAAATCCATTATCCCAAGAGGTGGTGCAGACGAAAAATGCAAAGTAGCTCAGCTAAATTCAGAGATGCTGGCATTCATAGATATCCAGTTCAGTACAAGTAATTAGATAGGCAATATGCCATGTTTTTTCACATTTCTGCCAAGCATTCCCTCTGTTCTTTGCACCTATTTTCACCCAGGCAACTCCTAGGACACTTTAAGATTCAGCTCGGGTGCCACCTTCTCTAGGCAATGCTAGAGAACCATCTACTATGTGGCTTTTCACGGTGCTCCCACATTTGTTCCGCATTTTCTCCAACACTGAATGATGATCTGCAGACACAAGTGGTCCTTCCAGACACAATATCTCACACCACAAAGAAGAGAGGGGAACAGGATGAACTTGCAATGACTCAACACGTCTGCTCTTGGCTCCTTTGCTCCAATTCTCCTCTTCGATGTAGAGAACTGTCTAGGTGCCCTCCTCTGGCTTGCATCCCTCCCCCTCCTCCTCTGATTTCAGAAGGGTCCACCACTTTAGATAAGAGACCCTTCCTCTACCTTTACCTACTCATGCCCACTCCAGCTTCATGAATCTCTGCCCAGGGTGGCCCTCCTGACTCCTGTAAGAGGAGAGGGGACTCAGGCAGCATCTTAGTAACTTAGGTACACAATAGTTTCTCAATATATATCCTGAATTAACAGGAATCTCAGGATTGACATCTGAGAGAGCCACCCTACCTTAATGCTGCCTAAGTATGGTGCCTAGGCATTTAGGTGTGTTTTAGGTACCCTAAATATATGTGTGTGTTTTTCATTATTTCATTCAATCATTTATTTCAGGAAACATTTATTTGGTAGGCACTGCTTTTTATCTCTTCCTCTTAAATGATTTTTAGATTCTCAGTGATCTCTCAGCTTGATGTTGGGGGGAATAATATGTATACGTAGTTCTTACCCTTAATGAGCTTGTCATCAGCTAGACTTCCCATACAGGCCTACCGGAAAAAAGGCTTCCCCTGGCTCTGAGAAGAGGATGGGGCCTTTGATTTTTAGAACATCCAACACTCTATACACTTCCTTTAATCCATTCATGATATTTGATTAATGTCTTTCTCCCCACTCTACTGCCTGAGAGCTGCAGGAGAGCAGGGACCACATCTGTTCATTGTGCTGTCCCCAGTGCCTGACACAGGTTCTTCTCATAGTAAGCACTCAATGAATGAACAGTCTGGGGTAAGAAGAATCAAGGAGCCCTAACCGGTTTGGCTCAGTGGATAGAGTGTTGGCCTGCGGACTGAAGGGTCCTGGGTTCAATTCCGGTCAAGGGCATGTACCTTGGTTGCGGGCACATCGCCAGGAGGGGGGGTGTAAGAGGCAGCTGATCGATGTTTCTCTCTCATCGATGTTTCTAACTTTCTATCCCTCTCCCTTCCTCACTATAAAAAAAAAATCAATAAAATATATTTTTTTTAAAAAAGAAGAATCAAGGAGGGAAACTGAGTTAGGTTATATCATTATTACATATTGTAGCTAATATTATAGCTTTCTAAGGTATTCTTTCAAGCACTTTACATATACAAATTCTTTTCATCTTCATATTCACTCCATAATATTAGTTTTTACAGATAAAAAATTCTCATGAATCTGGTGACCCAATACTATTTCTATTTTATAAAAGAAAAAATAAAGAGAGATAATGAACTTGTAAATATGACATAGTAACAGGCAGATTTGTAGTTTCAAACCATGCTCTTAGTCACTACATGCATTGTCTATATGCATTCTCCATCCCACTAGCCACAGCAAAGTGGTCTGGAAATCAAGACTATGTCTGATTTTGAAAGCTTACCAGGTTTTTCAAGTATTACCATATTGCATATCTGAGTAAAGAAAAGAGAGCTAGACCCTTACCTTACAACATAAACAGAAAAATCAATTCAAGATAAATCATATATATAGACTTAAAACCAGAGTTATTAGAAGAAGTAAGGGAATATCTCTGTGACCTTGAGGTGAGCAACATTTCAAAGAGAAGAAAAAGAAAGCATAAACCATAAAAGAAAAGCTTGATAACTTGGATTTAATTCAAATTAAAAGCCTCTGCTTATCAAAAGCACTATAAAGAAAATGAACAGACAAACCACAAGCTAAGAAAAAAATATTCAAATGCATGTATCTGACAAAAGATTTTGTACACAGAATCCTATATGATAAAGATGTAAAATGCAAATGGTCGTTACACCGTGAAGCATAACAACCAACCGCGTAACTACCGGATCACGGATCAGCAGGAGCAGTCCCTCTTGAGGAGGGGAAACACTCCGTCAGCAAACAGAGGCCGTTTCCTCTGGGTGTATGATGCTATGTAAGAACTGGGAAGTATTAGTGAGGGCAGAGATAGAGGGACCACAGCAGTGAGAGAGAGAATGGTGGATAGAGAGGTTAACGATGACCCAACACAAGGACAATGGGTGCGCCTGGAGGTAAGATGTCAACACACGGAGCCCACAACTCAGTAGTATGATACAGAAAAAATTATTTGCAATGAGCTACCAAATGTGCAGATTGAAAAATAACCTATGAATGAGAGAGGAAAAAGGTACAGAACAATCGATATGATTTGTCTCCAGATTAAATGACTACATTCCACAAATAAAGATTTAAAAAGACACTTCACCAAAGAAAGGATATGGATGGCAAAAGGCACTTAAAAAGATGTTCAACATCATTAACGTAGTGAAATACAAATCGAAACCTTAGGGAGATACGACCAAGCACTCATATGCCAAGTTTTAAGGGACTGGTCATAGCGAGTGTTAGAGAGGATTCGGAGCAACTGGACCCGCCACCCATTATCCAGGGAGATGCACCTTGGCAAGGCCACGTTGGAAAACACGTTCTCAGTTTCTTCTGAATTGAAATACATTTACCATATATCCCGGCAATTTCTTTTTTAAAAAAAAATATACTGTATTTTTATTGATTTCAGAGAGGAAGGGAGAGGGATAGAGAGTTAGAAACATCGATGAAAGAGAAACATCGACCAGCTGCCTCCTGCACACCCCCTCCTGGGGATGTGCCCGCAACCAAGGTACATGCCCTTGACTGGAATCGAACCCGCAACCCTTCAGTCCGCAGGCCGACGCTCTATCCACTGAGCCAAACTGGTCAGGGCTTTCTTTGCTCCTGGGTAAAGATGTGGGAGAGAAAGTGCTGTGACATCCCTGGCCAGTTTGGCTCAGTGGATAGAGCATCAGCCTATGGACTGAAGGATCCTGGGTTCGACTTCAGTCAAGGGCATATGCCCAGGTTGCAGCCTCAATCCCCAGTAGGGGGTGTGCAGAAGGCAGTCAATCCGTGATTCTCTCTCCTCCTTGATGTTTCTATCTCTCTATCCCTCTCCCTTCCTCTCTGAAATCAATAAAAATACAGTATATTTTTTTTTAAAAAAGAAATTGCTGGAAATATATGGTAAATGTATTTCAATTCAGAAGAAACTGAGAACGTGTTTTCCAACGTGGCCTTGCCAGGGTGCATCTCCCTGGATAATGGGTGGTGGGTCCAGTTGCTCCGAATCCTCTCCAACACTCGCTATGACCAGTCCCTTAAAACTTGGCATATGAGTGCTTGGTCGTATCTCCCTAAGGTTTCAATTTGTATTTCACTACATTAATGATGTTGAACATCTTTTTAAGTGCCTTTTGCCATCCATATCCTTTCTTTGGTGAAGTGTCTTTTTAAATCTTTATTTGTGGAATGTAGTCATTTAATCTGGAGACAAATCATATCGATTGTTCTGTACCTTTTTCCTCTCTCATTCATAGGTTATTTTTCAATCTGCACATTTGGTAGCTCATTGCAAATAATTTTTTCTGTATCATACTACTGAGTTGTGGGCTCCGTGTGTTGACATCTTACCTCCAGGCGCACCCATTGTCCTTGTGTTGGGTCATCGTTAACCTCTCTATCCACCATTCTCTCTCTCACTGCTGTGGTCCCTCTATCTCTGCACTCACTGATACTTCCCAGTTCTTACATAGCATCATACACCCAGAGGAAACGGCCTCTGTTCGCCGAACGGAGTGTTTCCCCTCCTCAAGAGGGACTGCTGTCTTTCTTCCCTCCTGCCCGATGTCCACATAGTTCCCTGGGCATTTCCTGTTTATGCTTCATGCAGGCAGTTCCGTCCAACCACCGCTCTGCTCTCATACGTTGCGAGTGACTCCCCTGACATCTTTCTTACCGTATCTAGGCCCCGTGTGCCTTATCCTCCCCAAACTTCAGTTTTGGGCTGGCTGCCTTGTCATCATTCGTCCAGGAGGGAAGGATGCACAGAGCTTTGACAAGACACCCACGTCTACAACACCCAAGTCCCGCTCACATAGGTTTGGGATCACAGAAGCCCCATTCCCTGGTGCAGGCCCCGAAACAAGGTCGCCTCCTCTTGCTCTTTCCATCTGTCATGTTCCTCATGGTTCTGTTCCTGAGCTCACAGATGGCCATCCGCGCCCGGAACTAATACGGTAGCACATCCCTAGATCTTGAGTTGGGGGGAGGATTGCTGGTGATTGAAATTTATTTTTTATCCATTTTTAGTTTGGGGAGGTAGGTCTGCGATTACGCGTCAAGTCCAGAACCCTCTCCATCCAGGTGTGGGACTATTCCAGGGCCTGGCACGGGGGACGGTCTCGCCCCTTCGTTAGGACTCAAAGGAGGCCAGGGCCCCTCCGGGAGCGGCCGGCAGGAAGGACGGGCTGGGGCACACACCACGGCTGGGTGTGGGCGGCATCGGGAAGGGACGTCAGAGCCTGTGGTGAGGAGGCCACTGCAGACAGAACGCAGCTGGGAGCACGAACCTTCACAGGCAGGGGACCGCACGACCTCCCCCCGGGTGCAGGGGACGCCAGAGCTGGGAGGTGGCTCTGCCTGGGATGTCCCAAGACCCAGTCATTGGGTGCCATCGTTGCAATGTTTACATATGTGATTACCACCTCTGCGTCCTTCATTATGTGTTCTGCATTAACTGGCCGTGACACTCTGTACAGGAGCCTAGTTGTAATGAAAACCTCAGATGAGGTACCTAGTGTTTGTGTAATTCATGATCATAAAGATGCAATTTCTACATGAAATTAAAAATGGCCGTCCTTGTACTACCCACTGTCCACTGTCCTCTCCCGCCTGAGGACATGCTCCACGGACTTGCTGCTCGCGACTCTTCCCTTGGAAGATGCTGGTCTAGCTGATACGAAGAGAGACGATGTCCCCTGTGTCGCCAAAACGCACGGGGACAAGCTGTCTCCCTTTTTCTTTTTTACCACAGTTGGCGGCGGCTGATTTCTCCTTCTGTTTATCATGTGGGCTGTGAA
This sequence comes from Myotis brandtii, assembly GCF_000412655.1. NCBI lineage: Eukaryota > Metazoa > Chordata > Mammalia > Chiroptera > Vespertilionidae > Myotis > Myotis brandtii. Next base: position 4,021,386 of record NW_005360187.1, on the reverse strand, counting down.
ACATCAGAGGGTTGTTTTTAAAAACCACAAGTATTTATCACATCCCACAGAGAGCTCTAGAGATAGGCTGGAGTTCGTTTTACTCTTTTTAATTAACTCACATGTATGTGTGCTCTTGCTATAAAATGTACGTGGTTTATATATACATTGGGATCATTTTAATAGAAAACTACCTCAAGAAGGACAACATTTTCCAGGAAAGAGGCTATTTTTAATACACAAATCCTTTCTCAACATCCCATTGCTTTAGGAAATCAAACCTTTAAAAACTAGATTTTATCTTGTTTTAATAACTGATAAAAAAAAATAGCTGCCTATATCCTGTTTACCAAGTTTCCTCAGGATCTCGCCCTGCAATCACATCCTGTTACCCCTTTCCCACCAATTCCTAGAGCAAAGCGGAACTGGGCCCGAGGCAAAGTGGGGGGAAGGGCAAGTCATTCCACACGTGACAGCGTTCGGGATTACAGGCCTCACCTCCTGGTGAGAATGAAAGACACACAGGCAGTTCATTCCGTCCTCAATCTCTCAAAGGTCTTGCAGCTTCTCAAAGAAGGCGAGGGGGGTATACTTTTGCCGGAGTGTCCACCTCTCTGAGCGATGCGTGGTTTTTAACACTTCAGGCGTAAGAGACAGAGACGGTCAGTTTCAGGTGTCCAGCAGAATGATTTGACATGTGTACATCCTGGGAGGCGATCGCGGCAAGAAGCCCGGTTGCCATGCATCACCACAGTTACAATTCCTTCTCTGTGATGAGAATTTTCACCAGGTGAACTTAGCAAAAGGAATCATCAGTAAATGGAAAGGGATAGCAGTAACAACGATCAAAACTGAAGCAGGAAAAAAAAAGGTTTAAACATTTGAAAAACTTCAGTTGCCACCCTGGCCGGTGATCTCAGTGGTTAGAGCGTCGGCCTGCGTACTGAAAGGTCATAGGTTCGATTCCCAGTCAAGGGCACATACCTGGGTTGCAGGTTCAATCCCCTGCCCAGGTCAGGATGTGTGTGGGAGGCAATCAGTCAATGTGTCTCTCTTACATCAATGTTTCTCTCTCTCCCTCCCTTTCACTCTCCCACTCTCTGTAAAAGTCAATGGAAAAAATATCCTCAGGGGAGGATTAAAAAATAATAATAAAAAATAAAAAGCTTCAGTGGCCTGCAGGTCAATGGCGGGTGATATCATCCTATGTAATAAAGATGTAATATGCAAATGGTCGTTATGCCGTGAAGCGTAATGACAGCCTGGGTAACGACCAGATCACGGATCAGCAGGAGGGTGGGGCAGCGAGCTATGAGGGGGGGGGAGGGGGGCGGAGGGAGCTACAGGAGGGCGGGGCAGCAGGCTGAGAGCTACTGGAGGGCGGCAACGAGCTACTGGTGAGCTACTAGTGCACAGATTCATGTGCAGGGCGACTAGTATATAAATAACTCTCGCAACTCAATAGTAAAAAGACAACCTAATAAAAATCAAGCAAAAATATTTGTACACTTTATAAAAGATATACAAATAGTCAATAAGCAGGTGAAAATATACTTAACATTATTGATCACCAGTGCAATACAAATTAAAGCCATAAGATACCAAAATCCACCCATCATAAAATAAAAAGACTAATAATATCAAATATTAGAATGGATATGGAGTAACTGGAACTTTCACACATTTCTGGTGAGAGTATAAAATATACAACTTTGGAAAACTGTCAATTTCTATTTTTTAATATATTTTTATTGTTGATAGTATTATAGACATCTTACATTCCCCTCCTTACCCCCTTCCAAAATTTAGATATACAATACCCTATAACACAGCAATTCCATTTTTAGATTTTTATCCAAGAGAAATTAAAATATTTGTCCACAATAAGCCTTGTACACAAATATTTATAGCAGCTTTATTCATAATAGCCCAAAGCTGGACACAACCAAATGTGTATTATCAGGATATTGGGTACATAAATTGTGATATAATCATACAATTTTATTAAGCAATAAAAATGAATAATCTACAGACCCATGTAACCACATGGATCAATCTCAAAAATATTATGCTGAGTGAAAGAAACCAAACAAACAAAAGAACATTTTGAGTGATTTCATTTATAAGAAATTCTAAAATAGGCAAAACGAACTTTTAGCGAAAAAAAAAATAGATTAGCGGTGGCTTCTGCTAAGGGAGGGAAGGAAGAAAGAAGGGGAAAGGTCATGAGGGAACTTTCTAGGGTGGCATAAATGTTCTATGCCTTGATATACATTCATTAAAACTGATTGAATGATATACTTCAGATCTAAGGACTTCACTGGTTTTTTTTAAACAGGAAAAAGCAGCTAGAAAATCTATGATGATTTTAATAACCAGATACAGCTTCGCACAGATAACACCAGTTTTAAAAATGAGTGTGAGGAGGTAAAAGGATAGAAATAAATAGCCATTAGCTTATGAGGAAAGAATGCTGGGGTTGTTCTGAATGTAGAGGCAATTTTTACTTATATCTTAACCCAGATGCTTATATTAACATCCTTTTGACATTTTATGATGAAATATTGTTAATTGCTTGGCCTCCAGCTAAGAGCAAATATTTCACCCTGAAAAGAGATGGATTCTGGGATGAGGTGTCTCCCCTGGCTTTCTCAGGGTGATAGATACTCCCAAGGACCCGAACCAGAGCCACTATTTATTTCCGAAGATCACAGAAAGTGAAGTCATGGAGGCAGTCCCAGTTTTACACACAGCAGAAGTTACAAAGTCTGGCTTGAAAGGACCTACATCCCTTACTACCTGCCTTCAGGCCTAGTGTTTCCACCATCATGCATTGGGAGAGGGGGGGGGGGGGGAGGACACATATGTAATACCCTTTGTAATACTTATAATATTTTTTTAAAAAGAAAAAAAAATAAAAAATTAAAAAAAAAATAAAGATCTTTTAAAAAAAGAAAAAAAAAACAAACAAACAAAAAAAAAACAAACAAACAAAAAAAAATAAACAGGAAAAAGCAGCTAGAAAATCTATGATGATTTTAATAACCAGATACAGCTTCGCACAGATAACACCAGTTTTAAAAATGAGTGTGAGGAGGTAAAAGGATAGAAATAAATAGCCATTAGCTTATGAGGAAAGAATGCTGGGGTTGTTCTGAATGTAGAGGCAATTTTTATTTATATCTTAACCCAGATGCTTATATTAACATCCTTTTGACATTTTATGATGAAATATTGTTAATTGCTTGGCCTCCAGCTAAGAGCAAATATTTCACCCTGAAAAGAGATGGATTCTGGGATGAGGTGTCTCCCCTGGCTTTCTCAGGGTGATAGATACTCCCAAGGACCCGAACCAGAGCCACTATTTATTTCCGAAGATCACAGAAAGTGAAGTCATGGAGGCAGTCCCAGTTTTACACACAGCAGAAGTTACAAAGTCTGGCTTGAAAGGACCTACATCCCTTACTACCTGCCTTCAGGCCTAGTGTTTCCACCATCATGCATGGAGGCTCACTTGTTATCCATGTGATGGAAGCATTTGTCACCTATAACTCAGGGTCATCGATGCAGCCATCACCCAGCTGTAAGTGGAGACATCAATCTATTCCCTCCTTTGTTCTAGCTTCCAGAACTCTTGCTTTGCTAAATCAAATACTTTATTTTCCAGCTTTCCTTATAGTTTCGGGATTTATGGGGAAGTCTTCACTTCACTAATAAAAAGAAAACAGATGCTGCTGGCACCACCTCTTCCCTCATTTCCATTTTGAATGTGCATGGGATGTTTGGAGCTTTAGCCACTGTATTATCACCATGAAGCAACAGCCAATAAGCCAAGGAGGACAAAGCAGAGTCTAGAAGGAAGATAGCTTCGATACAGGTTTAAGCCTCTGCACCAACTCTAAACTGCACACTTCTAGAGTTCTTTTTCTGATGGCTGGGAATGCTAGTTGGGAAAGTTCGAGGGCATAGCATGCTCCTAGAAAAGAAGTAGACACATAGGAAAGATTTCCCAAAAGAATGTAGGAAAACACAAAATGGAAGTGGATAGCTCCAAAGATTAACTTTGTCCTGAGCAGGCCCTATAACCCAAGGCTCAAAGGATTAGTAGCTGAAATCAATGAGGAAGTCTAAAATGTTTTGTCGCCTAGAATTTAAGAAAGTATTATGTTTGTTTCCCAACATGATAAATAACTGACTTTTCCCCTTTTAGAGCATGTGTATATATGTATGTTTTAAAAAGAGAGAGAGAGAGACCATGGTTTTGAATACTCTGTGCTTCTTTTCTAAATTTCTGAGCTTCCTTTACTACATTGTGCTTTGCTGTACTCCATCCAAGGGGCATCATTAATCATCTTTCCATTCTTGGCAGTAATAATGTAGACAATGCATCATGTCAAAGATGTTCCTGTTAATAATTAATGATAATTTCCATAATGGTAGTGACATTGCATTATGCCCGAGCTCAAGATGATTGGACCTGCCGTCCACTCTTGTTCTGACCTATGTGGTGAGCATGGCAGAGTGAGCCTGATGTGGAATAGAATTGGAGGGGCGGGACACAGAATCAATGATTTCACCCAGCAGCTGGAGAAAGCCACAAAAGCCATCCTGACTCCAGGAATCCACGGGATCCCCCAAATAAGGGAAATTGTGATATTTTAGAAAATGAAGGTGTTTACAATTACCTCTGAAATAAGAAGCTAATTTATTCCGTAGAGAGGTGCCTGAAGGACGCTTTCAGAAGACAGTGGTCCGCACCTACTGTCCCGTTAATCTGTCATGAGGTAAATGGTAGCACAGAGACATTCTTTTAAGCATTGAGGAGGAACAGGAAGCCCTACTCAGCCCATTCCTTGTTGTCTACAGACCAGCTGTCCTACAATCCTAGCTTTCATTAGAATGAGAAGCACCACCAGCCTTGCTGCTTTCTCCTTCCCCACACCTTCTCAATGGAAATATCTTGGAGTGACAGACATTGATATACATCTATAAGTAGAATGCCAAGTGCCCCTTCTCTCTTGCTAACCTAACCCAGTTTTGTGCAGTGTTAGTGTGCCTAGCTAAATATTCTATTCTCCAAGTTCCCTTGCAGCTAAGGGTGGCCAGCTGACATATTTCTGGACAATGAAAATAAGTGTAAGTCTAATAAAGCTTCTGGCACCAAACTTCTCACTTCTTCTTACAAAATTGTTTAAATGTGGACACTGAAGTCTGGAGCCAAGCCACTATCTCGTAGCCTTAAGGATAGCATAGTGGAGAACCATGAAGAACCTGGGGCTTTGATGACACAGCTGAGCACCTTCTCTGTGGTACAAGTCGCTGTGCCGGCTTTATGTGAAGAAAGTCAGCCCCTATTTGCTTCAGCCTCTTCTACCTGGTTATTTTCTTACTGGAAACCAAATATATTTCTAAGTGACATAGGTAGGTCTGAGAACCTGTACGTTAAAAAAACAGCACAGGTGACTAGATGTCTAATAAGTGTTTTCAATTTAATGTGTTTAAAATAGAATACTTGATTCCCACCTGCTATCCTCTCCCCTAGAACCCCCCCCCTCCTCGCCTTCCTTCATCTCAGTAACAGGCAACATACCCTTTACCCTGTTGCTGAAGAGTTATCCTTGACTTCTCTCACCTGACATCTACTTCATCAATAGGAGTTATTAACTTTATACCTAAAGTATGTTCTCTTATAAAGAACTCAGACAACCTAACATCAGAAAAACAACCAACCCCATTAAAAAGTGGACAGAAGACCTGAATAGATACTTCTCTAAAAGAGTACATACAGATGGCCAATAAACATATGAAAAGATGCTCAACATCACTAAGCATCAAAGAAAAGCAAATCAAAACCACAATGAGATACCACTTCACACCTGTCAGAATGATTATCATCAATAAATTCACAAACAAGTGTTGGTGAGGATGTAGAGCAGTGGTTCTCAACCTTGGCTGCACATTAGAATCACCTGGGAATCTTTTTAAAATCCTGATTTCTGGGCCTCATCATTAGTAACAAAGAAACAGAATTTCCGGAGGATGAGGCCCAGAAATCAGGATTTTAAAAGATTCCCAGGTGATTCTAATGTGCAGCCAAGGTTGAGAACCACTGATGTAGAGAAAAGGGAACCCTACTACACTGTTGGTGGGAATGTAGATTGGTGCAGCCACTATGGAAAACAGTGTGGAGTTTCCTCAAAAAATTAAAATAAAACTGCCTTGTGACCCAGCAATTCCACTTGTTTGAATATACCCAAAGAAACCCAAAACACAATTCAAAAGAATATATGCACCCCTATGTTCACTGCAACATTATTTACAATAACCAAGATATGGAAACAACCCAAATAACCATCAATAGACAAGTGGATAAAAAAGCTTTGGTACATATACACAATGAAATAATATTCTGCCATAAAAAAGAATGAAATCTTACCTTTTGCAACAGCATGGATGAACCTAGAGTGTATTGATCTAAGTGACATAAGTCAGACAAGGAAAGATAAATACAATATGATTTCACTTATATGTGGGATCTAAATAACAAATAAGCAAAATAGAAACAGACTCTAGATACAGAGAACGGACTGACAGTTGACTGAGGGAGGGGGTTTGGGAACTTGGTGAAAAAACTGAAGAGATTAAGACATACAAATTGGTAGTTACAGAACAATCACTGAAATGTAAATTACAGTATAGGGAATATTGTCAATCCTATCTAATAAAGATGGAATATGCAAATTGACTGTCACTCCATGACAAAAGATGGTGGCGCCCACAGCCAATAAGGAGGGAATATGCAAATTGACGTGACAAAGATGGCGGTGGCCAGGCCAGGATGCTTGCCGTGTTGCCATGGTGACAACACAGGTGTTCTGCCCCGCCCTGGCTGCTCCAGGACTCTGGGCAGCGCACGAAAGCAGGAGACAGCTCCAGCCAGAGCAAAGGTGGTGCCAGCAGCCAGGGGAAGGAAGGCCTATTCTTGCACAAATCTTCATGCATCGGGCCTCTAGTAATATCATAATAACTATGTATTGGGCCAGGTGGGGACCACTCTGGAAAATACATGATTATCTAACCACTATGTTGTATGTCTAAAACTAATACAGAATAATATTAAATGTAACCTGTAATTAATAAATTAAAAAATAATGAACATTTTTAAAACTCAAGCATGTTCTGAATCTACCCACTGAGTCTCCATTCCCACCCACTACTTCAGTCCAGGCTGTCACCATGGCCTCTTAACTAGTTCTTCCCTAGCAACCAGTCTTTAAATATTCATGTCAGATAATTCCATCCTCTGATCAAGACCCACTAACAGCCTCCCATTTATTACACTTGAGCTAAATCCTTAAAAAATGGCCAGGAATGCCTTACAGTACCTGCTCCTGCTGCCTCTGAGATCTCAGCTTACACCACTACCACTCACACACAGGACTTCAACTCTCTGGCCCTTCTGCTATAGCCTGCTCACTCACATCCTCAGACCTGCTTTCCCTGACATCTCTATCTAAAACAGTCCCCACTATTTTAGATGCTCTTTATGACATCTTCTTTTTGCTTCACAACATTTATTGCAATCTGATGTTTTATTGTTTATTCATATGTCAGTTGAATTACTTTTTGATCCTTCTCATTAGAATGTAGGCTCCTATAGAGCAAGGATTTTGTCTGTCTAATTCTTTGGTGAATCTCCAGCATGTAGAATGATGCCTAAGACATAATAAGTTCTTATAGAATGCTTAAACATATTTATTGAATGTATGATTTTATATCCACATGGTAGAACCACTTAGATAAAATATCCAGATTATTTATTTTATTTCTTCTTTTACATAGGATGTCTTCATCACAAGAAATGCACTCCTCATTGAGTGAATTAGGAATGTTGATTTCAGTCATGGCAAATGTTCATGATTTCATTGCCCTCTGGTAATATGGACCTGGCTCTGATGGTAGCTCACTCTTTCAAGAACAAGAAAGGACATTTTACCATGTATTCTGCAAAGGAAAAATTTTTCTCCCCCACTGAATGCATTCTGAATCTTCCTCTTTGTTACTTATTAGTAAAGCCCCTAGATATAGTTTCATAAAACACTCAGAGGTCAAAGGTCCTGAATTTGCAGAGTGATAACTTCCCAGGGCTCATTCTGAAGTCTGCCACTCCACCTGCCAATAGCTATAAAAATAAAAATCTAACAGAGGAGCTTGGGGATAAGTATAGTATTTAGTTTGAAAGATAAATTCAAGCAATAATGTACATTACCACAGGCTGAAGACTCACCAACCTGCTTTAGTTCAACTTTGTTACCAAATTACTCATCTTAATTACTGCGTTCTTCTTTCTCTTATCTCATTTTTCCCTAGTCATATTAATGGTCACATAATAATATTAGACAATGTTCACTAAGCTTAACTCTAAAAATAATGGCTGTCTTAAATCAGAGTTAATTAGTATGTCAAGAAGTTCAGGTAATTATGGGACCATGTGATTTTTTTTAAAAAGGCATTGGGGAAAAAGTTACTTTACCAAATGCTACATTCATGATTCTATAAAGTATTTTTAATCTTTTTTCTAATATTGTCACTGAAAATTGAATAATGTGATTCTTCAGTGATCATTTGAGTGAGCTCTCCCTAATCCTGCCATCACTCTGGAAAATATATTTAACATTAATTTATGAATCTTGGTGTCCTTCCTCTTCCAGGTTTAATAGAGAATCATGGTTTATGCTATTTTTATTTCATCATACATAAGGAAGGTTGTCAGGAGCATAAGATCAGAGTAACATAACTCTCCTCTCCTGCACCCTCGTCAGCGGCTCCTGGAGAGTTTTATGGTTTGAGGGGAGTTAGAAGGCATACTGTCTTTGGATGTATGCAGAAAACGTTCTGGGACTTGAAGGGGAAGGAGCCAGGGTACTAAGGGACGTCTCTGAGAACTGCATGCATATGAAATAAGCACCATAAATAAAAGACTTGCTATCTTGAGTATGATGGCATAAAAACTTGCCCATCTGTGGGTCCTGCGAGGGTACCATGACCTCCCCCTCAATCCTTCACAAAATAATCAGAATATCAGTGCAATCAAGAAGAAACAGAACAAATAGTTTGCTTTTGTTTCTCTGGTTCCTGAAATACATGTCAGCATGAGAAATAAGGCCTAACACCTTAAAATCAACACTAGCAAAGAAGACAACAATGAAAACAAAGAGAAGTGGGCAACAAAGTAAACAGGGTCCCTCAGTACATGGACAGACTCTCAAGTATATTAAGCTTTGAGTCCTTGGGTTAAGCTGTTATTAGGGCAGTCACACCTGGGATAGGCCTGGTGAGGGCAGTGCTGTGGACGCTGAATGAGGAGCAGGGAGATGTCCATCAGTCTCCATGACCTAATCTCTGATGGGGCCTGACCTCAAGTCAAGAGACACCATCCAAAACCTTTTCAACTGTACCAAGTTTCCAACAGGATAAAATTATAAACATTGAAAATGTATTAATATTTACGGTAAATATTAATATTTACTAAATCCAAGCCATAAAGATGCCTGAGCTCCTGTGGTCCCCTTTCTGTCCCCTGTAATAACATGCCACACTGATCATCGTTGATTAACTGTCCATCTTCCACATCGGACTGCCAACTTGGGGACTGGGACCATGTTTATCCTGACCCCACTACTTTTCCAGTGCTTAACACCTATTAGGTGCTCAAAACTGTGTTTGAATAAGTGGCTAGAAACTGTGTTTCAATAAATGGCTAGAAGCTCATAAATTAGTTTCAGAGATAAGGTATAAACACTTGAAAAGTTAATAACACAAGAATATGTGTCACAAGACAGGACATGACGAGTTACTGAAAGAAAAGTAAGACAAGTGCTATAGAGGAGGGAGCACCGCAGGCTGCAGCAGGGACTTCCTCGGGCTGTCAGAGGAGCCCTGGCACTGAGTGTGCTCACGCTGTCCCAGCACAGAGGCAGAGACACCTATCTAATGAGGGAGGATAGCAGGAGACAAAGGGTGACAAAGGGAAGAGGTGTTCTATCATTGGGGTCTCAATTATCACTGTTTCTATTTCTCCATATTTTAAGTATTTCATGTATTAATTACATTGGTGTAGCCATAAGACCCTGGGCTACAATCATTTTGAGGAAGGATTGAGAAATGATATTCATTTGTCATTAATAAACTAATACAGGCAGGGTGTCCCCCAAAATGTGTACAAATTTGGAATAACTATAAAGGCAGTGTTTATTAAAATACATTTCATTTTCAAATGTGATGAAATCTATAGGCATTAGGTGTATACATTTTGGGGGACATCCTGTATATTTTTAAAATTGAGGTGAAAGAAATTGATGGCCATTGATGATAGTAAAATAGCATTTTTAGACCAAGTGGTAAATCTCTAAATGAGGACTATCAGACGTAGGTGATAGGGGAGATCATTTTAGCAGGTGTTTGTTGGCAAGACTGAAATCACATCATGGAGGTACCCCATCCTTTCCTCTCATGCTTGCTGCATCCTACCCTCTTAGACCCTGCACCACGTTGAAACGGTCTGAATTTGGAGTCATTGCTCTACCAGCTATTTGTATTTTTAGGCTAGTTTGTTGTTTTCCAGGCTTCTCAGAAGTCCCTCAACACTATAAAGGTTTCCTCATGTCTTGAATAAATGTAGCTTGATTTCAGCTTACCATTTATGCGACTTTTAGTCAACATGTTGGGTTTAACAGGAATAGCATCTAACTATGTCATTTCTTGGGGTGAAATGGAAGTCAACTGTTCTGGATTGTGGCTGTCTATTTCAGATAACATCTCTGAGGCTTGGTATTCTCAGCCATAAAGTGGGGATATGACACCCTCTGTAGATTGTCCTGTGGATTAAATGGGAGCATGAAGGTAAGCAGTTGGTCCTTAATTACAGGGTGTCTCAAAAAATGTATACACACTTTGAATATAATTATAAAGGCACTGTTTATTAAAATACATTTTATTTTCATTTAACAGCTATCATACATTTTTGGGGACACCTTGTATAGTATTGCTATTCAGTTTTGTCTCCCACATACCCAATTAGTTGGCATAGACAGAATAAATAGTCCAACAGCCATTCAATGCACCCATATTTAGCATCTCTGGGTATATGGTATTGGTAGGCATTCACATGTCCTTTTGGCTAGCACCCAGGATAGTTGGATGTCAGTCCAAGACAATTCATAGCGATAAGGGCAGTGTTATACAAGCGAAAGAGCTCATTAGTGTTCAGTTGACATCATTTTATTAACCTATATTGACTGCTTTTTAAATGCAAATTGAATGCCTTAGTGAAAAATAAATTGAAATATTACATTGGCACTAGTCTTGAAAAAGCACATTACAGATTGATGCTGGAACCATCACCTGCACAGCTATAAATTACTAGTGCATCAAAAGCCAACTTGATTATTGTCCCTCAGTTAAACAAAGACAATTTAATGTTTCAGCAAAACCAATAATTCATTAAGAGACAGTGAGCAACTCTATAAATAAAAGAGCTCAGGAGTAAAATGTGATACTCATTCTGTAGAATAAATTAACACAAATATATCAATCGAGCATTCTTAGAATTACCACCCAATTTTATTTGAATAGCTAATTAGCAAAGAGATCAGAACCACCTGGGATGTGGAAAGATGATAAACTCTCTTTTAGAATGTATGATAATTCTAGTCATCATATGGGGAAGATGTGGATAAAGATATCAGATAGTATATATTTTGGATAAACCCATTTTTCACTAACATTCATCATATGTTACAATTATTTTTTTAAATATATTTTATTGATTTTTTACAGAGAGGAAGGGAGAGAGATAGAGAGTTAGAAACATCGATGAGAGAGAAACATCGATCAGCTGCCTCCTGCACATCCCCCACCGGGGATGTGCCCGCAACCCAGGTACATGCCCTTGACCGGAATCGAACCTGGGACCCTTCAGTCCGCAGGCCGACGCTCTATCCACTGAGCCAAACCTGTTTTGGCATATGTGTTACAATTATTAAACAATACAGCCCATCTAACCTCCAAGCAAACTGATAAATCTCATGTGATCCCACTGTCCTTGACTCCAAGGAGAAATCAAAGCTCCCAGTGGAGATAAACCAAGAAATATGTACATGTGTGTGCGTTATTATTATTGATGTAATTGCTTCAAGTGATGCACTCTCTCTAGGTTAAAAAAAAAATCCATAGGGAAGTCTTGATTTATCTCATCACTGCAAGGTGTCCTCCATACTTGAGCAGAATATTTATCTGTTTGTTAAAAAGGAAGTACTAATTGGCCAATCTCGTTAAATCCCTGGAGGGAGAACTAGATGAATGGAAGGTTGTTAAGAGGTATAAACAGATCAGAAAAGGAAAACCAAACTGTAAATCAAAACCCCGAATAATTGTTAGAGAATTCAGAAAGGAGAAAGTAATTTATGGAGCAGAAAATGCCCTAAACTACCTGTGTGCTAATACTGACAGTGACTAGGTTGGGAAAATTATCCAATCCCTGATTGGCCAGGGATCTAATTGCAAACAAGGTTCAGTAATTATACTCTATGGAATGGAACTGCACTAGGCCATAGTCCCTGAGGCTTAACTCCTTCATTGAACCAACTAGAAATATTTGAGTGTCTACTATAGCAACACACTGGGCCAGGTAGTGTGAAGATGAAAAAATGAATCACAAATAAATCCTAACCGCAAGGGGTCTGAGAAGAAAATATAACAGGAGTAAAGAGAGCAGTGATTTTCAAAATTTTTAGCAAAAGTAATCTCACACAGAACTCCACCAGGTAAAACAAACAAAAATGTAGCTCTTCTGGTTGAAGTAGAAGACCAAATATGTGGATTGCAGCTGATTTAGTGACTCCTGCTCCAGCACTGTGGGACCCTGAGTCATGCCCAGGGACCCCTTGAGCTCTACATATCAGCATTTGAAAACAATCACTCTGATATAGCCAATCAGGATAGAAAGTAACAAGTTTCATAAAGGAACAAAGAAGGCTCTGTGAACAGTCAGAAGAAGTTGAGAGTATATTCATCTGGAATGTTTGGAATAGCACAATCCTAAAAGAAACATTATTTTTCAAAAGAATTCATGTAATACGAGTTCTAGCTTTTACCTTTGAGGTCTTTAGTTCCTTCTTTCTAACAATAGGGAATTGCCATCAATTTGTCTAACACACAAAGGACATAACTTTCAAGATAACTACTCAAAGTTTCACTAATTGGCATCAAGTAGAGCAAAAACAAAGAACAAGAACTCTAACCATCAGTCCAGGAATAAGAGACTTTAGGCCTGAAGTAGGGAATATTAAGGATATTTGCCTTCTGATCTACGACAACTCCATGGGTCCATGGGTTCACAACCATTTACTACCATGTATGTACAGGATAACCTAGAACAAATCAAACAAACTCACCATACTTTGAATCTTTTTTATACATAAACATAGAATCAAACATATATACATTTTTAATCCTCATCTGAGGACATGTTTTTATTGATTTTAGAGAGAAAGGAGGAGAGAGAGAAACATTGATGTGAGACAGTAACATCCATCCATTTTCTCCCATAAACACCCTGACAGGGGATTGAACCCACAATCGAGGAATGTGCCCTGACAAGGAAATGAACCCACAACCTTTTTGGTATATGTGATGACTCTCCAAGCAACTGAGCCACCCAGCCAGGCTTGAATCAACCATATTTTTCAGTCAATCATTTCCACCCACAACAATCAGTATCTTATACTAGAGGCCCAGTGCAAGAAATTGTGTGCTGATAGGGTCCCTAGTGACTGCTGACCAGGAACTCCCTCCCTTCTCTCAGCTGTCTGCTGCCACTGCCAGCCAGGGCCTACCTCCCTTCCCCTGGCTGGCCCTGCCCCCTGGTCGAACTCCCGGGAAACTCCCAGTAGAGGGGACAATTTGCTTATTACACTTTTATTATCTTACTAGAGGCTCCGGGCAC
>NW_005360187.1:3992088-4004341 GCF_000412655.1 Myotis brandtii | reverse complement strand
TTTTTTTTTTTATTCTGGGCCAGCTTTAGCTCTGGCTCTAGCTCTAAGGCTTCCGCTGCTGAAAGCAGGTATCTGGTTTGTTTGCGTTCTATAATCGAAATAATGTATAACTCCAGCTCTGAGATCCTGGCCGGCTGAAAGCTGGTTTCTGGGGTTTTGTTTAGCTTCTATATTTGCAACATAGTTGCTTAGAGTTGCAGCTGAGAGGCCGGCAAGTGAGGCGGGGAACGTTGGAGTCCGCAGTCACTGGAGCAAGCAAGCCTCCCTGCTTGCCCAGCTGCCTGGCTGCCGGCCGCCACCTTGGCTGACAGTTAATTTGCATAAGGATATGCTGATTAGCCAATGGGAAGGGTAGCGGTCGTACGCTAATTACCATGTTTCTCTTTTATTAGTGTAGATATGATTCAAGTTCAGCCAATCTGATTCGGCCAGGATTTATTTGTGAAAGATGAACAAACCATAAATGATATGCATCACCAAAAAGTTATGAAATAAAACTAAGAACTTTTAGCTAGTTGTTCCCTTGTCTTGCAATTGTCCCTACCCTGAAGTCCTTAACCAATACAAGCCTGATTCTCAGGTTGATCAAGTTCAACTAACAAGGAAGAGAACAAGTAAATATTTGTGAATCAATAAAATCCCATTGAACCAAACTGTCAAGGTCTCAATGATAATAGAAATGTCCATTTAGAGTTTACTCTACAGCAGTCTTTGGTATCAAGCACTTTGTAACTCTTTTTTTTTTTTCCCATTCTCACAACTCCATGAGGCATGGACTATCATTATTCCCATTTAACAAGCAAAGAAACTGAGGCTTAGGGAGGAAAAGCTGAACCCTGGCAAGTCTGACTCCAAATTTAGCCACTGCATTATTTGTTGTTTGATTGTAAGACCACTTTCAGCCTCTGTTTTCAGTAGAGGAAACAAAATATAGCGTTTGTTGAGTATTTACTGCTATTTTACTTTCTTCCTCTCATTCATTAAACAAACATCTATTGGTGGCTACTCTTCCCCAGCACTGTTCAATGATGATGAAGGCAAGCCCCTGGCCCCCTGGAATATGTTCTAGTGGACTGACTCAAATAAAAATAAACCATCAAATAAGTACACAAAGAAATAACTTAGGATAGTGTTAAGTGTTGTAGTTTTAAAAAAATAGTAAAATAAATATATAGTAAATATTTTTTAGACATTCCAATATAGTAATTCTTTTAATAGTAATTTTATTTAAAAGGTGGAGGGTGTCCTGGCCAGTTGGTTGAGCATCACCATGTGCATGAAAGTGTCGTTGGCTGATTCCTGGTCAGGGCACCTACCTAGGTTGTGGGTTCAATCTCCTGTTGGGGCACATCCAGGAGGCAACTGATAGATGTTTTTTTCTCACATCAATGTTTCTTTCTCTCTCTCCCCCTTCCTCTCTCTCTAAAGAAAAAAAAATCAATTAAAAAAAAGGTAGAGAGCAATAATATGATAGAGAGTGACTGGGACAGGGATCTACTTTAAATAGGGAGCTCAAAGGCCTCCCTGACGTGGGTCATAGGTTGAGCTTTTCGTTTAGATTCTAAAATCCAAAGGATTAGAGAAAATATTGTATTCTCGGGAGCAGCATGGTCAAAAGCTCAGAGATGGCCAGTGAGATAGGTGTGGGGGAAACAAGAGCAGAAGCAGTATGAGATACATTCAGCCATGCAAAGAGTTTGTTTGGATTTGAGTCTATGTGCTCAAGAAGACATTGGAAGATCTTTTTTGTTCTTAATATATATTTTTATTGATTTCAGAGAGGAAGGGAGAGGGAGAGGATTTCAGAAAGGCAGGGAGAGGGAGAGCTAGATAGAAACATCAATGATGAATCATTGATCAGCTGCCTCCTGCACGCCCCCTACTGGGGATCGAGCAGGCAACCTAGCATGGGCCCTTGGCCAGAATCAAACCTGGGACCCTTCAATCCACAGGCTGCCGCTCTATCCACTGAGCCAAACCGGCTAGGGTGCCACTGGAAGATCTTAAGCACTAGAGTTACATGATACGATTTCCATTTCTGAAAGGTCACGTTAGCTGTAATGTGGGGACGGCTGTAGTGGGCATGTGTAAAAAAGCAGAGGCTGCTGCAGTGCCCAGTTAGGGACCACATTGTTTGAAAGCATAAATGGAGACCAGTGGACAGATTCATAAAGTATTTTGGAGGCAGATCCAAGAGACAGTGGGTTGAACTGGAGGGTGGGAAGGATAATGGGGAAAAAGAGGAATGAAGGTGACACTTAAGTATTGCCCTGAACAACCAAGGTGTGGATGGGGTACCCTTTGTTGAAATGAGAAAGGCTCAATGGAGTTTGAGAGAAAAGATTCTTAGCTCATTGTTTTATTTAATCTTTAGGACAACCCTATAAAGTTATTCCAATTTTTCACATGAAGAAATTGAAATTCAGGCAAGTTAAATAACGTGCCCAAGGACACTCAGCAAGGAAGTGCCAGGGCTGGGATTTGAGCTGAGGTGTCTGATTCTAGAGCCCACCCATGCAGTTACTGTGTACCACACCTCCCAGTGCAGAAAGACTGTGGTTTGGGTACTGGTTTTGTCTCAATGAGCTCCTCTTTCCATATTTTTAAAACTAGGCAAATACTAGTAATACTCACGCATAAGAGTGGTAAGGGGCAGGTGATTAAGCAGGGAATTCTCCCTGCAGTGCAGAGTCCTTCATAAGAATAGGACTTTACATCTCCAGACATCGAATCCTGGCAAACATTCTTGATTCTGTTAAATATGAGTACTCTGGTTTGACCATGGCCACACCCTAGCCTGGCAGACTCCTGCTGCCTTATTTAGCTTCCAGTCAAAGAGCTTTCCAGGTCCCAGGAGTGGCACTCAGAGATTCTACCCCAAGTGTGGGACAGTGCCTCCTCTCAATATCACTAGAGAACTTTGGGATTCTCCCTGCCTCCAGGCTGCTTTTTATGATTTACCTTCAAGAAATGATGTGTCATGCTGAGTCTGGGGCTGCTGTCAGGGACACAGTTGCAGGGACCTGTGTCCTCTGCAGGAGGCTTTCTCGTGACACTTTACAAACTGTGGAAGATGCTCTAAGCCTGCAGCTGAGAGAGTCCCGACCACTGCCCAGCCCCTGTCCCTTTGAGCTAGAAAGTGAGAGGAAGGGGGAGGGGGAAAGGGAAGAGACCACCACCCACTGTGAGCTCTACTGAGTCCTGGGTCCCTTGGGAGGTATTTTTTATTCATATTATCTTCTTTACCCCCCTAACAATCTTAAGTGGTAAAACAATTAGTATGCTCACTTAACAGAGATCCTAAAGCTCAGAGTGTTCACTTAACTTGCCAAAGTTTACACAGCAGACTAGAAGCAGAGTCAATATTTTGCCCTACATATATTCAATTCTAAAATGCAATATTTTGTTTGGCGTGTTTTCTTTTCCCCACTAGGCCAGTGATGGCGAACCTATGACACGTGAACTCATTTTTTTGGTTGATTTTTCTTTGTTAAATGGCATTTAAATATATAAAATAAATATCAAAAATATAAATCTTTGTTTACTATGGTTGCAAATATCAAAAAATTTCTATATGTGACACGGCACCAGAGTTAAGTTAGGGTTTTCAAAATACTGACACGCCGAGCTCAAAACGTTCGCTATCACTGCACTAGGCCATAGTGCCACAGTACAGAATCATGTAAGAAAGGAGGCAGACAGCAGGACAAAAGTGTCTTCTTAGAGTGGGCTCAGAATCCTACTGAAAATATGAAGTCACGAGACTAGAGAAACTAAAAATTAATCTGAATTTCAGCTCAGGCATGTCAGAAAAGAAACCTAGGCTTGGTTTTTGTTATACATGTAAAATATAAGTTATCAAACTATAATGGAAAACATCACCATATTTAACCAGTCAGATTTTTAGCTCCCAAGGCCATGATAAGGAAGATGACTGAAATTTAGTTTGCATAATTGTAAAGAAACCATGTTAGCAAAAGGAGAAGAAGGAGCTTATCCCATTTCTAGGAGAATCAATTCTTCCGTCCAAATGAAAATGCCAAGTGGGAAACGGGGATTTACACGGCTGCCTTTCGTGCGGATGATTTGATTTATGTAAGTAAATTCTGTACCTTTCCAGCTCTGAGCCCAGAGTGGTGCGTTAAGCTGATGCATATCAGAGCCAACTCACTTTCTCATTCCAAGCTGATAATTTAAATGCTTACATTAAAGTTTCTATGTTAACTTTCAGGGTTTTAAAAATGAAGTAAGTTCCTGTTCTCCACCAGACCCGGGAGCAATGGGAATTAATGTGATAATGTCTTCAATGAAACGTGGTGGGGACATGTGATTCATGTTGGTTCCCGATCCTTTCCTTCTCTTTAAAACGCCATAAAATGAAAAATACAACAGCTGTTTCATGTTAAAGAGAAATGCAAATGCACATTAATGCAGCTCAAGAAATATTTTATATGTTCTGAGAATTTATTATTTATATGAATGGAATCAATCTACATTTCCCCCATTTAATAAAATGGCACTTACTGGAATGGCTTTCTCAGCTATTTAAGCCAAGTGCACAAAGAAGAATGGTCTAGGCCCTAAGTCAAAGGTATATTTATTTTCTCTAAAAGTATAGAATAAACAAAACAAAACAAAAATCTGATACTGTTTGCCCACCAAAGACATAAAAGCACTACATTCTCCTTATACCTTGGTTACTAGATTTACTAGTTTCAGTTGCATGTTAAACAATGTCATCAGAAAAGACAGTTGTTTAAGTTTAGCTCTGTCATAGGGTAAACTGTGTTCAAACCCAACCTTCTTGTGCTAGTAAATTGTTTTTGGAAAGGCCTCCTGGTAAGCAGTAATGCTTCCTCATTATCATACACCTTCTATTACCTACTTTGGATGCAGATATAAATTATTCAAAACAGGAGAGATTTCCCCTGCTAATTAGTGGCAGGCTGACTGACCACCTCCCATCAATGCCTCAGGCTTCATTCTATACACAGTTCTCCAACCAGCATAATAGCCCACTTCCATGGTGTGGCTGGGTAATTTTAATCAGTCTTTGTGTGTACCACCGAAACCCAACAGCTGTGCACTTGGATGACCTTATTATCATTAGCGGCAAATTGGCTGTTGAGCAGGGAATTTTTCATCAGGAAAGACCACATGATTTCATAAACTTGGGAATGGCCAGGTTCTATTTCTTTTTTTCTGACTATAATTTACAACTTAGGAAATGAGCACATTTGGAGTGAAATGCAGACTTTAATGAAGAGGGATATATCTGAAATTTCCTTCTAACACATTTTCCATATTCCTTTATTCTCTTCCAGGGAATAAGAGAATTGTCATCATTTAGAAAATGTCCCAATGAATGAAGGAGTAGTTTTCCATGAGTTTTACTTTTGGCTTTGAAAGTATCAAAGTTGCCTCCTGGTGGCAATGGAATCAATAATTCTCTGGGGTCTTAGGGAAATAACTCAAATAATTGCCCCTAAAAGGAGATCTTTACATCCCTATCGTGGAAGATGCACATTTTTGGTGCTAAGAAAAAGTAAAATAACCTGCTGGAGACACGATCAGTCACAACAGTACGTTCCAAGCAGGTGAGTGGATGTTAATTTTAAACCCCTGGTGCAGCCCAGATGGTACTTTTTTATATAAGGCATCCCAGTACTCCATATATTAGAACAGACCTACCATTGTTTTAGCCTCTCAAACTTCTAAATTTTCCTATATTACCTTTAATTTAATATGTAACCAAGCTCTTATCTTTTTTTAAAAAAAAATACTCCTAATGGAAGAATTCACTCTCTTCTGTAAGGGTAACTTCTCTAAAGGAGGCAGTAGTTTTATCATAATTAGTCCCTTGATTATTTGATAATTACCAAAAGCTCATTCTCCTTGTTATTAGCATCCACGTGGTATGTAGATCAATTTCTTTGTGCTACAGTAGTGCTGCCAAATGGGATGATGACCTTGTAGGCATTAAAGATGATGTGTAGATGTGCAGTTGACCATAGAGAGAATGGCATAGAATGCACAAAGGTCTTTCCCTTCCCGCACGGCCTTGAGGTGATTTCCACATTTGTTATACCAGCCTCAGTTCCCTGTGATGTTTATGGCCTTACCTCTTGTGAGTGTCCCTGGGCAAAGCTGTAAAGGATGTAAAATAAGACTACAGCCTTCTCCTATGGTCCCTGTCTGGTTCTCTTGCTCTTTTTCACCCCCATCTGCCCTACAGTACTGCACCCTATTAGCAGCGGTCACCAACCGGTGGTTCATGGACAGCTGGTGGTCCGTGAGGTCCAAAAGGTTGGCGACTGCTGCTTTAAAGGAACTAGGGCCACCTGAATGGTTCTAAGAGCAGACCTTTGAAGGAGGGTACAGTGGATACTGTGGTGCCCCAGGGCTGCTCTCCAAGGCCAACACCCTATCTCTCATTTCCTGGGGAAGCCAGCTAAGGAAGGCTTCCAGCAGCATCTCTCACTGCGATAGGCCTTCAGCCTTAGGAAACTATTTCACCTAAGTTTATGCCAACTCCCGGGAGCAGCCAGCAATCAATGACTGGCTAATGCTGGGAAACAAAGACCCAGCTCCCGGCCTCCACTGAAACTCCAAAGGGCCATCCCAGCTCTAGAGTCCACATAGGGTTGGCTGAAACCTCAGCTGCAACCTCACTGCACGTCAGCTTCTTTCTCTGCTAAATCCTGATGTCCTTGCCTCTTTACCAGTGTATTTCTTGAGAGCACCCCCAATCCAAAGTAAAATAAAATGAGGTTTAAGAGACAGGTAGAATCAAGTGTTTTAGGACAAATTCCAAGAGCAGAGGGAATTTTCAAACAGTTTCAACATTATAATCTGCTATATATGCTTAAATGAGCTGGTTCCCCAGGGCATCTTCTGGCTGTTCAGAACACTCACCCATGTTTACTTTAATAAACCTCCACTCTGAGGCCCTTCAGCCCAAGCACGCTGGTCATTACTAGTCCTATAGAATGGCATCCTGCAAACACGCTATTGCCCACCATCCCTCTTCAGACTTCCATCTGAAATTCCAAGGCTGCATAGCCCAACTGTACCTTATTGCTACATCCCAACCCTCTGCCTCTCTCGTCACTGTTTTCCATAATCCAAGCCATGACTCAAATCCTCTGGACAGCTGTCAATTCCCTGAGCACTCTGGAAGCTCAGTCCATTGCCAAGAAGTTACCTTAGATTCTCAACTATGCTTGTTGTACATAAAGGTGAAGGGGTGTGTGTTTTTTCTTACAAGTTTGCTTTAAATACAGATATATTTTTCTCCCATGCACTTGTTTCCTGCCCTCACCAGGAAGGAGAGTCAATATTCTCCTGCCTCCTTCCCATTTTATAGATGAGGAAACAGAAGCACAGAGAAGTGACCAACCTTCTGAGGGCCATATCATCAGAGTGGTAAAGCCAGGATTCAAACTCGGCCAGTGCTCTCAACCAATAGCCCTTTGGCCTTGCCCCATTCCCAGCATCCACCAACATACACTCTGAATGCTGCTGTAACCCAATAATGGAATATCAATACCTCCAACTAATGACCATACATCTGTATTAAAGACCCAAATATGCAATAACTTAATCTCTATTTGAATGGCTGAAAGGAACCTCAAATTCACAGTATTAAAAACGGAGCTTATCTTTGTCCCTACAAATGCTCTTTCTCCTTCTAAACCTCAATAACTAGTGTTATTATCCATTTGAATGAGCAAGCTAGAAACCTCATTGTCATTCTTGATTTTGCCCCAAGCAACTTCTATACCCAGCCAACATTTATTTATTGATAATGTCTACTTTCTTTTACCTCTTTAATCTTATTTTACTTCAATAGTCTCTACTTAGTCTCAGCCAATAGTGAGCATCCATATCTGAGCTGAAAAAGACTCTGAGGCCATGACCAGAGCAATGGAATTAATGTTGTGGTTGATTAGTGATGTTTGTCAGGGGAACAACGGGCAAGTGATGGCACTAGTACTAGGACTTATCAGCTTTTTCTTAGCATCCTAACTCAATACTTTATACATGGAGGGCACATAATAAATGATGCCAGCAAAAATCATCGACAATATATTACCATACTGAATTAAACAATACTTTAAAAGGATTACACAGTATGATCAAATGAATTTATCCCAGGGATGCAAGGATAGTTTAATATCTGCAAATCAATCAGTGTGATATACTATATCAACAAAACGAAGAATAAAAATTATGTGATCATCTCAATAGCTGCAGAAAAAGCATTTGACAAAATTTAATATCTATTCATGATAAAAAACTCTCAACAAAGTTGGTATAGGGGGAAACATACCTCAACATAATAAGGGCCATATATAACAATCCCACAGCCAACATCATATTCAATGGTTAAAAGCTGAAAGCTTTTCCTCTAAGATCAAGCACCGGACAAGGATAATCACTCTTGACACTTTTATTTAACATAGTATTGGAAGTCCTAGCCAGAGCCATTAGGTAAGAGAAATAAATAAAAGGAATCCAGATTAGAAAAGAAGTAAAACTATCACTATTTTCAGATGGCATATTATATATAGAAATCCTAATAAGTCCCTCCCACAAAGAAAACCTGTTAAAACTAATAAATGAATTTAGCAGTTATAGGATATGAAATCAATATACAAAAATCTGTTGCATTTCTACACACTAATAGCAAACCATAAGAACGATAAAGAAAGCAATCCCATCTACAATTGTATAAAAAATAATAAAATATATAGGAATAAATTTAACCACAAGGTGAAAGATGTATACACTGAAAACTATAAGACAATGATAAAAGAAATTAAAGAAGGCACAAATAAATGGAAACTTACTCTATGCTTAAGGATTGGAAGAATTAATGTTATTTAAAGTCCATACTACCCAAAGCAATATACAGATTCACTGTAATCCTTATTGAATTCCATTTTTCCCAAATATAGAACAAACAATCTTAAAATTTGTATAGAGCCACAAAAGACTCCAAATAACCAAAGCAATCTTGAGAAAGAAAAACAAAGCTGGAGACACAATGCTCAGATTTCAAAGTATATCCCAAAGTTATAGTAATCAAAAGAGTATGGTTGGGCATTAAAAACAGACACATAGAGCAATGGAACAGTATAGAGAATGTAGAAATAAACCCTCGTATATATCATCAATTAATTTATGACAAAGCAGCCTGGAATGTGCAATGGGAAAAGTAAAATCTCTTCAATAAACAGTATTGAGAAAAATTGGACATCCACATGCAAAAGAATGAAACTAGACCAGTATTTTAAACGATACACAAAAATTAACTCAAAATGGATTAAATACTTAAATGTGAGACCTAACACCATAAAAGTCCTAGAAGAAAACATTGGCAGTAAACTTTTTGACAGTGGTCTTGGTGATGATATTTTGGATTTTATACCAAAAGCAAAGATAACACAAGGAAAAATAAACAAGTGGGACTACATCAAATTAAAACCTTTTGCATAGCAAAGGAAACCATCAACAAAAGGCAACTTACTGAAGAAGAAAACATATTTGCAAATCATATATTTGATAAAAAATTAATATAAAAAGAAACCACATACAACTCAATAGCAAAAAAACAACACAACACAAACAATTCAATTTTTAAAAAATGGGTAAACGATTTGAAATAGACATTTTTCCAAGAAGACATGTCCAAAAAAGTACATAAAAAGGTCTCAACAGCCCTGGCCAGTATAGTTCAGTTATTTTGAGTATTGTCTTGTACAGCAAAATATGGCGGTTCAATTTCCAGTCAGAACACATATCTAGGTTTGGGGTTCGATCCCAGCAGGAGGCAACTGATCAACATTGATATTTCTCCCTCAAATATCTCTCTCTCTCTCTCTCTCTCTCTCTCTCTCTCTCTCTCTCAAATCAATGAAAGCATGACCTTGGGTGAGGATTAAAAATAAAGGTGTCAACATTACTTATCATCTGGGAAATGCAAATCAAAACCATAATGAGATATCAGTTCATACTTGTTAGCATGGCTATTATCAAAAAGACAAAAAATAACAAAAGTTGGCAAGAATGTGAAGAAAAGAGAACCCTTTTGCACTGTTGATGGGACTGTCATTGGTGCAGCCACTATGGAAAACAGTATGGAGGTCACTCAAAAACTTAAAAAAAAAACAACTACCATATGATTTAGCAATTCTACTTCCGGTTATTTATCCAAAGAAAATGAAAACATTAATTTTAAAATATGTATTTGTATATATTTATAAATATGTAAATATTTTTATATTTTATGTTCATTGCAGCATTACTTACAATAGCCAAGACATAGAAACAACATAAATGTCCATTAATGGATGAATATATAGAGAAAATATGATATATATTATTTTACTTCTCAGGCAAAGTAAGCTTTTATACATTAAACTAGAGGCCCGGTGCACCAGTGCGGTCCCTCAGCCTGGCCTGCGGGATCGGGCCAAAACCAGCTCTCCAACATCCCCCGAGGGGTCCTGGATTGTGAGAAGGCACAGGCCAGGCTGAGGGACCCCACCAGTGCACGATTGAGGCCAGGGAGGGACGCAGGAGGTTGGCCAGCTGGGGAGGGACCACGGGAGGGCTCCAGGGCATGTTCAGCCCATCTCGCTCAGTCCCGATTGGCCAGACCCCAGCAGCAAGCTAACCTACCAGTCAGAGTGTCTGCCCCCTGGTGGTCAGTGCATGTCATAGTGAGCAGTTGAGTTGTCTTAGCATATCATTAGCATATTACACTTTGATTGGTTGAACGGCTGCCTGGACGACCAGACACTTAGCATATTAGGCTTTTATTATATAGGACTGTTTGGTGGATATGAAAGGGGTGTTATTTTTATTCTACATCCTTCTCAGTACAATCACTAACTCTCATTTAATTTATAAAGGTTGCAATGGTTTGTTGGGCTGCCTCCCTCAAGATTCAAGTAGCTTACTAATAATAACACAGAGCTGCTGAACCTTAGCATCTATTGGTCTGTAAAACTAAAGACATCTTAACATTTGCAAAACTCCCATCTGCTGCAATTAATTCTGATCTCATGCCCATAGTCCAGGGTTATTCGCAGGAGAGAGTCAAAAAGTGCTGGCCATTTTGAAGGTGAATCTTTGTTAATGCACTTTGTTGTTGCCAAATAATTAGGAATTTACTTTTACATTTATAGAAAAGATTGTGAATGGATAGGAAAATGTGTTTCAGCATTTAGTCAATATTTTGCTGTTCTGGCTTTTCTTTTGTGGTGGAAACCCAAACTGCTAATATAATTCATGTATGTCAAATAACATTAAATGTCCTCAAGTTGTAACTAACTCAGTTGGCAGGAAGGGAGCCCGTCAGATATTACCCGTCAGATATTAGAAAGAGAACACATAAGTGAAGAATTGAATGTATCTAAATCTCTCGCACACCAAAACATGAGTACCATGACTAACATCAGAAATGAAGTTATGGGATCCTAGGTTTCAGACAGGTTCTTCTACTGAAGTTTCTAGGGCAGTAGCACCAGAAACACTAGGGATGTGGAGCCCAAGGACCATAGGCAAAGGACAAGCAAGGAAGGCATTGGATAGTGTCAAGCCAATGAATATCTATAATAATAAAAGCATAATATGCTAATTAGACTGGACATCCTTCTGGACAAAGCCAGGGCTGCGAGGGAAGCCTGGGTCCTGGGTGCCTGTGGGTGGCCTGGGTCCCGGGCGCCGGAGGGAAGCCGGTGCCAGCAGCCAGGGGAAGGCAGGCCTATTCTTGCATGAATTTTGTGCATTGGGCCTCTAGTCTATACTAATAAAAGGGTAATATGCTAATTAGAGTGGATGTCTTCAGGACAATCTTCCAGACGTCCTTCTGCACAAAGCCACAGTGGCTGCAAAGGGCCTAGGCTCAGGCCAGCAGTGGCAGCAGCAGCGGGGTAATGGGGGCTGTGCCTTCCCCTGACCCGCCAATTCTTGCATGAATTTTGTGCATTGGGCCTCTAGTCTATACTAATAAAAGGGTAATATGCTAATTAGAGTGGATGTCTTCAGGACAATCTTCCAGACGTCCTTCTGCACAAAGCCACAGTGGCTGCAAAGGGCCTAGGCTCAGGCCAGCAGTGGCAGCAGCAGCGGGGTAATGGGGGCTGTGCCTTCCCCTGACCCGCCAGGTCGCCTTCTGAGGGAGGCCACCAGACTGCAGCTTAGGCCAGGGGCCAAGACAGAGGTGGTTAGAAGTGATCAGGCA
>NW_005360187.1:3948872-3992060 GCF_000412655.1 Myotis brandtii | reverse complement strand
GGGCGATCAGGCTGGCAGGCAGAGGCAGTTAGGGGTAATCAGGCAGGCAGGCAGAGGGGTTAGGGGCGATCAGGCAGGCAGGCAGGCAGAGGGGTTAGGAGTGATCAGGCAGGCAGGCAGAGGTGGTTAGGGATGATGATCAGGTTGGCAGGCAGGCGAGCGGTTAGGAGCCAGCAGTCCTGGATTGTGAGTGGGATGTCCAATCAGCAGTTGGACAGTCCCTGAGGGGTTCCCAGATTGGAGAGAGTGCAGGCCAGGCTGAGGGATGCCCCACCACCCTTGCACGAATCCTGTGCACCGGCCTCTAGTCGCTAGGGAGAGGAAGCCAAGCGTTGCTACATGATGTCATTACCCGGCACCCACAGCAACCATTTCCAGGCTGGGCTGGGCTGTGGGCTGCATTTTGCACCATGGGGTCTTGGCAGTGTCAGCTGTGATTTGATAGGCTGTCGCTCTGGGGTGGTGGTGGGGCCTGTGTCCCACTTGGGGGAAGCTGAGTGTTGTTTTTGTGAGCACCAGGTCTGCACTGCCATTTCTCTGTAAATGGCCAGTGAGTGTCATGGCAGGTCCTGCGGTTAGCATCTGCCCCCTGGTGGTCTGTGCACGTCATAGTGACTGGTCAGAAGGTGGGAGGGACACTTAGCATACTAGCCTTTTATATAGAGAGATAATGGTTTGGGGAGTAGGCATTCATGGGTAGGCAGCAAGAGTAGCAGTAGCAATCACTGTATGAAGAGTATGACTTGTAATGAAATAAAAATATCAATGAATCACCATTAGCAGTGAACAGGCAGGAGAAACCCATTTAAATTAAATGATATTTCAAAATATCCAGTCTCCCTATCTCAGTAAATGTGAATTCCATTTGCACAGGCCAAAAATCTTGGTATTGTTTTTGGCTCCTCTTCTTCCCACATCTCATGCCCAAACCATCAGCAAATCCTGTTGATTCTAACTTCAAATATACTCAGAATTAATCCACTGCTCACTGTCTCCCTCAGTACCCACCTCCTTCAAACACTGTTGTCTCTCATCCAGTCCAGATTCTGCAGTGGCCTCCACACTGTCTCCCTGCTTCTTCCCTTTCCTCCTATTATCTGTTCTCAATGCAACAATGACCAGAGTCCTTCTAAAATGTGAGCTCACATTCCCCACTGCTCAAAATCCTCCAAAGGTGCTCCTGTCTCACACAGAGCAAAGCTCTGCATCCTTAAGATGCCCACAAGGTCCTTTGTCCACATTCCCCCTAACTCTCCCCAGTCTAATCAGTTCCTGCCATGCTGACCTTGATGTTCCTCAGCCACACCAGCTGCTCCTGCCTTGGTCCTCTGTATTCACCGTGTGTGTTCATTTGTGCCCTCTAAGAAGCAGATACCAAGGGATTACAAGAGCAAGAAATATATTGAGGGGAAATGTGGTCAAGGATTAATGGGATGGAGGAGAAGATGGAAAGGCCTTGGGCCACAATGCTGGTCTGACACATGTGAGGAAGGGGGGCAGGAAGCTTTCAGACTGCAGTGCACTCCTAAGGATGCTTCCAGCAGGCAAAGAGGGCGGGCGTTTTTGAGCCACAGGTGCCTGCAGGGGTGTCCCCACCTCATGGAATAGTCCTGAATTACCACCTTACCCTGGTTTATTTTTCTCTAGAGAGTTTCTCTCCAACACATATTATAGAATAACCTTTTTTGTTATCTCTCCTCCCACTAGAATGTAAGCTTTATGAAGACAGAGATTTATCTGTGTGTTTTTTGTACTGCCATATTCCCAGCTTTTAGAATAATATTAATAATACACAACACACAGAACTTGCTCAATATATACATATATATGGTGAATAAATGAATCTTAAAAGATATAGGTTAATTTCATCATTGCACATGCATTTAAATTCCCTGCTGATTTTAAAACCTGAACTCCCCATATAATCTTATTTAATCTTCCCAGCAATAATAACAAGAAAATCTATTAAAATGCATTCAAATTATAGAGGCTTAATATTAAAACATATATATATATATTATGCAAAGTGTCCCCTGGAGAGTTCTACCTATCGAAGTTCGATCGCTATGATATGCGCTGACCACAAGGGGGTGGCACGGAATGAAGGCAGGCCCCAGCTGGCAGCTGGCAGCTGGCAGTAGCTAGGGACCCTACCTGTGCACGAATTTTGTACACTGGACCTCTAGTAATGAAATAAACCACGTAGTCGAGCAGAACCCTTTAAATTCTCCATGCATCTCCATTTACTGTCTGAGATTTGCAAACTATCTTAAGGATCCAGACTTCATATAGAGTCTTATTTTACTCCTTGATTGGTATATTTTAGTGGTTTCCAAAATTTGGTGTGAAAACCTACTTTTTAGGGTTGTACATATGTCATGTGGTTTGTACTTTTGGGAAATATTATGGATTTTCAAAGGTAATTTGGCATCTTCCATGCAATCTGTAGGGTTGGTTCCTCAGAAGCAGACCCTGAGATGATAATTTATGAGAATTTATGTGAAAATAATGTATTAGATTGTTTTCCCTAGGAAAAAATGAGTAGGGTCAGAGGAAGTAGGACTGTGAAGAAAAGGAGGCCAAGCAGAGATTGGATATGAAGCACATTCCCACAGAGGGCAACTTTGGCCTAGTCCTGCAGGGGGTCTGGAATAGTGGAGGTTGGTCCTCAGCGTTGTCCTTAGAGCAGCCAGCCATTGCTGAGGGGCTGTGCCCAAGGCAGCGGTTCTCAATCTGTGGGTCGAGACACCTTTGGCGGTCGAACGACCCTTTCACAGGGGTCGCCTAAGACCATCCTGCATATCAGATATTTACATTACGATTCATCACAGTAGCAACATTACAGTTATGAAGTAGCAACGAAAATAGTTTTATGGTTGGGTCACAACATGAGGAACTGTATTTAAAGGGCCAGAAGGTTGAGAACCACTAGCCCAAGGGGATGTACATTCCCAGGCACTTTCGCTCTAGGAACACAGCAGCAAAGTAGGCAGCAGCAGCCTGTGGGAAGCCTAGAAAAAGCAGCTGCTGCTGGGTTTTGGAAGTAAAAACAGGGGAGCCAGAGTGCATGAGATGGAGCAAGGACCGGGGATGATGCAGTAATGGAGCAAGGACATATGGGCAGAACATAGGCATTGCCTGCTGCACATGCTGACTACATATGTGTCTCATTGAGTACAGTTCCAGAAGAAGAAGCAAAAAGATATGTTACAGTAAAACAAATCAGCAATCAACTTGGAATATGCTTTTCAAGTTCTTAATTTCCTTTGTTATCCATGAGCATTTATTTGTATGTGCAATTGAACTTCTTTAAATCACCTGTAGAATGATCCAAACATTATGCTTGAGACCACAACATCTTCTTGTCCTTTTAAGTAGAGCTGTGTTGCAAGCCATGGAGCTAAACTAACTGGTATGCTTCCTTTCCCCTACTCAGTTGTAGTTAAATACTATGTCCTTCCATCATTGCATGTGGTAAGTAACTTCTAAGATCTCAGCCAACCACTTGAGACTATGAAAACTTTTGAACAACTTCTCAACTCTGAGCCAGATGGCAGGGTCAAACATGTTAGCCAGGTCAGGTCAAATTGTGGTGCCATTCTCTGTGCTTAGAATTCTGTTCACAACAGCTTCCTTATGGTAGATGAGAGGATAAACCTGTACTGAACTCTGCAGACCATGAAACAAACTTAGAGGGGGAACAGCATTCAGCAAATGACCTCAGGCATAATAATTACAAAAGGCTTCAGTATTCTTTTTTTTTTATAACTGAGCTAATGAGATTTTCTTGAAATTTCCATTCTGCAACAAAAGCTTATTATTCAACAATTCAGTGAGACATGCCCCAATTCACTGCTCAATAACTGTGTAGATTACTTCAATAATAGCCTCTGTTTGGGGGAATACCCGTGGTCTTCTCGAGGCCTATGATAATTTTGCCACTGTTTAACATTACACCACAGAGAGATGAAAACTCACAGTTGTTAAATGCTAAGTATATATGGTAGTAGCTCATTTAATCTCCACAATACTATTGTATTAGATATGCTTATTATAGGTGATGAACCTAAGGTTCAAGAAATGCAATAATTTGTACAGAGTCACATAAGCTAGCAAATACAGAGTCGGGATTCATACCCAGGGAGGCCCGATTCTTTCCATTCTGCTGATAAAATGGGAAGAATCCCTAGAGCAGGAATTATTCCTAGAAAACAGCACTGCATCCCACTCAAGGAATACCCCCCGTCTTAGTCAGTTCAGGCAGATATAACAAACTACCCTAGATTGGGTGGCTTATAAACAACAGAAATTTAGTTCTTACAGTTTTGGAGGCTTAAAGTCAGAGATCAGAGTGCCAGCATGGTGAGGTCAGGACCTCCTCTCGGATGATTGTGGCAGAAGGGGTGAGGGAGCTCTCTGGGGTCTCCTCTATAGGGGAACTAATCCCATTCCTAAGGATCTACCCTCATGACCTAGTCACCTCCTGCCAATGCCACCACTTTGGGGTTTAGTACTTCAACATATGAATTTTGGAGGAGCCCAAAAATTTATTCCACAACATTCCCTGTTCCCAGGAAAGAGAATTGATGGCATGTGCCTGTCTGGATTTCAAAGCTGATATGGATGACTGACTGCTACATGCCCCCCTTCTTCTCCTTTTGAAATGGAAGTGTCTATTGTGGCTACACTATGCCTTTCTTGCCATTGTATGTTAAGTGTGTGTAGGTATAAATAGTTTGTTTCTGTAGTTCGTGGGTCTTCAGATCAAGAAGAATCTGTACTCAAGGAGATGAGCTCAAAGATTCATATCCAAGGAGACTCATCCACACCCAGACCGGGTTTCACTAAAGAGATCCTTGACAGCCAATGCTGCAATACGATGTCATTTGAGAGGGGAAGTCCTTGGAAAAGAGTGAGTATACATATCTTTCATGTGGGAAATATGTAAATAATTTGTGGCCATAAGGTGAATTGTAGTAGATATATATTGCCATAAATTTTTTGCTGCTACCCTATTGAGTAGTAATCTTCATAACCTTGAATCTGAATGAGCGTTAGTGGCTTTCTTAACCAAATAAATGCATCAGAAGTGGCATTCTGGGTCTTCCAAGACTCAGTTATAAGAAGCCTTGCAGCTTTGACCTCTTAGAATGTTTACCCTGGATAAAGGCAACCATCAAACAAGCAATCTGACAACTCTGACACTGCATTATTGGTCAAGTTTGAATACAGAAAAGAGTTGAGGGGCTTTTGGAGAGAGGGAGAGAGAGAGAGAGAGAGAGAGAGAGAGAGAGGCAGGCCTGGCTAACCTCCTAGCTGTCTTAGCCCAGCGCCCAGGCACTAGATATGTGACTGAAGAAGCCCTCTTGAACATTCCAGCTCCACTAGACACATCATGTAGAAGAATCAAGGAACCCAGCCTTCAGCTAGAAACAAGGCCCTGGGCATATGACCCCAGCTGAGCTATCTCAATCACCTCCTGCCATTCAAGTACCCCAGCTGAGACCCAGCTGTCAAGAGGCAGAGATGAGCCACCTTCACTATGTCCAGGCCAAATTCATGATCAACAAAATCTTGAACATAATAAAACAGTTGTTTTCTGCCACTAAGTTGTGGGGTGGTTTGTCAGACAACAATGGATAAGTGGAACAATACTGCTAAGGACTCCCTAAGGAAAGTGATTGAGTTGCCCATCAGTAACTAGTTGTTTGCAATGGTCATCTTATGAAAAATAGTAGTATGTTCAATATCATTTATTATTAGTTTGATCATTAAAGTAATACAGGTTTATAAGAAAATATATAAATACATAAAAAAATAAAATTAAAATAATCATAATCTCACCACCAAGAGATACATTTTCCTTTTTAAAGTGTGTATGTATATATTAGAATGACATTATGTATAACCATTATCTATTGCTGCATAAAAGCATACCCAAATTAAAGACTTTCAATAACAACAATTTTATTATTGTTCATAAGTCTGCGGACCCAATTGAGTGATTTTACAGATAGCTGGTGAGTCAACTGGAGCTGGACATCCCAGGTGACCTTGCTCACCTGAATAGGCTGTGGGCAGGCTGGTTGCTTTATGGAGCCAAAGCTGGAATGTCTCTTCTCCACATGGTCTTTCATCCTCAAGGAGCCTAGCCTAGCCTTTTTCAAATGGATATCTCAGGATAGCAAAAGTGTGAGGCTAACTTCAAGATCTCCTGGAGCCTAGACTAGAACTCTTATGACATCACTTCTGCCACATCCTACAAGTCTAAGAAAGCCGCAAGGAAAGTCAGATTCAAGTGGGAGAGACAGTGACTCCAACTCTTGACAGGAGGAGCAATAGTAAATCAACTTTGCAAAGGTGCATTAGTACGGGGTGGGAGGAATCTGTGGCTATTATTATTAGAATTGTTGTTGTTATCTACAATACTGTACTTGAACTTTTCTACCCACATTTTAAAAACTGTTATGCTTGGACAATGTAATCAAAACAGTTTGGGTAAGTAAATTCTGTTTGTCACCCTCTAAGAAAGATGGTTATAATGTCTCAGGTAGATGAGTTCTTATCTCCATATTGAGAATAGAGTTTGTTTTCTCGAAAGGAAAAAACTTCTTGCAGGAACCAGCAGCAGTCTTCTGAGTGAACAGATCAATTCAATTTCCATTTTTCCTGCCCTGAACTGATGGGTAGTTTAACTGCCCTGAGTTAATGCTGCTAAACATCTCTTGGAGGCCCCTGGTCACCACCTTCAGGGCTCTCCCATCCTCTAACTAGATAACTGAGTGATGTAATGATAGAACAGGGCCCCTGGGCCTGGGGATGACCTTCATTGCCATGTTCTGATTGAGTGTTTATCTCAAAGACTTGTAAGTACTCTAACCTGCAATACAGCGGTCCCCAAGATTTATTTCTGAGAGAATGGTTGTCTCCATCCTGCTTTGGGCAAAAACATCCCATGAGTTGATGTTATACACCCTGAATAAGTTAAATCCCAGGAATACATAAAGGTTAAATGAAAAAGTCAAAAATAAGTGGGCAATCCAAGTAAGTAGACCAGTTTGAGAAATACCTGGGAAGTGAGGGTGAGAGCTGCATCCCTGTCCTCAGCCATAATGCGGACTTCTGCTCTCCACAGACACAGCTATTAATCAAATAGGTTATTTTTAGAATATCTTAGAAATGAAAGTGCCCTTCAGGATTGCTATTGTCCTCTCTTAGGTCAATGGTACATGACAAGTGTATTAGGAAAAAAAAAATCTCCCATGTTTTTGGGGCTTGAAGCACAGAAACTTCTCCCCGGCTAAGGTCCATACTCCATCACCACTCCTTCAGCAAACTTCTTTAAAAAATATACATTTTTATTGATTTCAGAGAGGAAGGGAGAGGAAGAGAGAGACAGAAACATCAATGATGAGAGGGAAACACCAACCGGCCGCCCCCTGCCCGTCCCCCACCGGGGATCAAGCAAACTTCTTGATCAAATGGTTTATTTAAACAGTTTGCATTGTACCCATTTCAATGTGACATGGTCAGATAGCCTTGGTATTAAATGGCAACCAGAGAAAGAAGCAGTTGAGAAAAGGGATTATAGGTATGGGCCCTGGCAGGGACTGATTTGGTTTCAAGCTCAGGCTCAGCTACTTACCACTCACTGTGTGAGCTAGAGCAAGTTAATTCGCCTGTTGAGCTTTGTTCCCCCATCTGTGGCAGGGCAATAAGTTTGCTAGAGAACTGATTGGGGTAATGCAAGTAAAGCATTTGGCACAGTGTCCGGCACATGGTGAGTACTGAATAACTGTAAGCAGTGGCTGTTGTTAAAGTCAGCCCAGTTTGGTGTCACAGGCCTCTTTATCACAGGATGTCAGTGGGACAGATGACTGTAGCAGAGGCTTTCTACATTGTCAGGAGAGGAGTGTACTGTACCTCATTAAAGCCCAGTTTGGTGTCACAGGCCTCTTTATCACAGGATATCAGGGGGACAGATGACAACTAGCAGAGGCTTTCTACACTGTCAGGAGAGGAGTGTACTGTACCTCATTAGGCCCAAATAGGACGTGACATGATACACAGTGGAATGGGATCCACGCAGTAGGGAGGTATACTATAATGAGTTGAACTAAATGTGTGAAATGCTAAGCCTCTGTAACTATTGAAATTTTATCCTTCTCTCTGGATGCATATAATACAACTTGAAAACAGCGAAATCGAACAAACCCCAATGCCACTTATTAAAATTCAGAAAAACAAACCAAATGTAGGTATTGTTATGGCTCTGAGGAAGCTAGTTAACATCAGAAGTTATTTTTCCTGACCTCAAAATATCCACTTTCCCTCCCAGGCAGAGGAATGCTGTGCTTGCTGCTACTTACCAATGGAGGCTTCAAGCACAGATGTCCACAGGCCAAGTTCCCCCTCCCTTCCTCCCCAACCAACCACAAAAGAAAGATAAACTCACTAATCCAGGGTAATTAATAATTCATGTTTACCTACACCCAAAACAGTGTGCTGAAAAGTAAACATGGTTTTCCATAATTTGGAGGTGCTGTTATTTAATGAATTCTAACTCATTTGTCCTTGCGTCATTCATAACATCTTATGAATATGCACAGCTCTGATCTGGGAAATGTTTCTAGTCAATTGTAACTGTGTCTCTTAGGGATAATTCTCCTGTATTGCTCCTTGATTTTAAAACGATAATATCTTCTAGGCCCATATCCCTACCCACTGAGATTCCCAACATCCATCATCTCATTACAACTATGATGTTTTGGAGATTTGAACTGGTGTTTGATACCATGGTCCAGTTTGGTTAAATGATATAAATACTCAAATTAAAGGAGAAAGAGGAGATTAGAAGCATGGAAATAGCATAATGAGATTGCTAGTGTGGATGAAATCCTGTAGTACCAGGAGTACAGAGGAGATTTCCAACATCAGGGAGAAGCCCTGATGCGGCAAAATTGCATAGAAGAAAATAAAGGCACGAAAGGTGAACGACTATCTCCTGCAGGCATTTGGAAAGATGGTGTTTGCAGGAATTCACATGAAACTGCAATGGAGGCCCCCTCAAGTGCCTCCTCACCAAGCATTTAGTGGATTTCTTTTCAGAGTACCCATCTCTAATTTTATACAATAAATCAATGGGGAAATGGGATTTACTTCACACAATGTACTTCACTAGCAGCTCCCTGGCACATATCTATTCCATAAAAGTAAAGGATGGCCGCCCTCCCTCTGATCCAAACTTCAAGAGGGATGTGGGTCAAACTCCATGAGTTATATTATGGTCAGAAGGTTTAACACTCCTAGAAAACAATCTAGCGCCTTAATGATGACAAATACTTCATCTTGTTTCTCATAAATGCTGAGGCTGGAAATGCTGTCAACCAGCGTGGCAACCCCTAGATAGGGTGCAGAAGCAGGCCTCGTGGTACATGCTTCCAGCACACATTCTATCAACGATGTCCAGCCTACTCAGCAAGTCATTTCTTTGCTCACTGATCTGTATCCTATTTGCCATGTAGACCCAGCAAAACAAACATTTTCAGTGACATGATTGCAAATGTTTCTGTCACGTAGACCCAGTGCAAACAATCTCTGGTTTGGATTTATTTTGGGCAGGCAGGAGTCTGTTCCAGAAGCCCACGAGGATTTCCCTGACTGTCCACACTCAGAGGGTGTCTCTCTTAGAAAACACAGGAGATTTCTGCAACAGCAAAAAACAGCAGCACAGGAGCCTCCTGAGAACCAACGTCACACCTAAAATATTCATGGCTCAGATTCCCAAAGGCTAGTAAAGCAGTGCCTCAGCTAATGACATTCCCCCTGGTACACAATCAAAACCATGGGATCCCAGGGATATGGTAAGAATGCTTCACTCTTTTGCAATGTTATTAATATTCAGTGTTTCCTT
Organism: Myotis brandtii; assembly: GCF_000412655.1. NCBI lineage: Eukaryota > Metazoa > Chordata > Mammalia > Chiroptera > Vespertilionidae > Myotis > Myotis brandtii. The sequence goes on along the minus strand of NW_005360187.1, from coordinate 3,982,147 downwards.
GTTACTGAGATATATCTTTTAATAAAAACGTATAAAACCATGGGAAAAAATCATTCCAGCTCATTTTATGGACTGATCTGATCCCACTCCTCATAAATTATGAATGGTTACATCCTGTGGCATTTTAGTTCTGTTCACTTTATAATTGAGTCTGACATTTGGATAGCCCTGGCCCTTCTGCAGTAAGGAATTTTGAATCGCTTAATTATAACCATTATATCTTGAGAGAAAATGTGTACCTGTGATAACTTGCCACTATTAACTGGCCAATCTAAGACAGTGAAAGTAAGTTTTTTATTCAAAAAAAGAAGAATCACCCTACTTAAAAAGAATCATCTGAAGTTAAAGTACTTTGGGTGGCAAATTACAGAAACCTATTCACACTGGTTTGAGCAAAATAATGGAAACTAACTGGGAGCATGGAATGGTGTGTCCTGGAGCCCAGACGCAGCAATTCGGCCCCGGCTTAGGGAACTGGAACCCAGCATTTGCAAGCCAGTGGGAACCGGAATAATCAACCTGGTCATCGCTCGATTTCTCTCTTTCCCACTCTCAGATCATGTGCATTCTTATTTCTGCATCCTACTGTGCATCTGCTTCATTTTTTTTCCTTGCCAATCAGTGTTTTCAGTTTCCCAGCTCACAACATGGAAATGACCATCCAGCTCCAGAAAGACCAGTTCCAAATTCAAAAAGAAAGGACCCAGCTGAGCCAGCTTAGACGGGTGTTCACCCCTCCCCTAATCCCTGGGGCTGTTCCTCAAGGAAACACGCCAAGTTTAAGTCTAGTTCATTATTAATCCTGGAGTTACTTCAAAGAAAAAAGTCTATGTTTAAGGATAAAGCATGAGGCACATACATACCTGATGAATGGAGTGGCAGAATCTTGAGGCCCGAAAGGATGGAGATCAGCCTATGGATACTGTGGCTGGTACACAAACCCCCTAACAGCTCAGCTTTCCTGATGCGAGGCTACTCAAGCGTCCTTGTCTTGAATACTTCCTGTGACTGGATGCCTGCTTTTTAGCAGAGGCTCATTCTACTAGTGGGCAGATTTCATCTTCAGACAGGACTGACTTCTACACAGAAACTGCCTCCCACTAATGTCCATCCATATGCTCAGGTCTGCTTTCTAGAGTTCATAGAAGAGTTCAATTCTAGCTTCCATGTGGCAAACACTGGAAGATGGCTGCCCCATCAAATCTGCTCTTCTCAAGCTCATTTTCACGTTCCCCCGAATATCCCTTTACATGATATTATCCTGTTAGCCCTTTTCTGCATGCTGTATGGTTTGTCAAGAACCCTTTATGTGTGGATATAATCATATAAAAATTTGTGGAATATCCAAGAAGATGTTGGCTAAGACTCTTACTAATTCTCACCTAGATGCAATATTTCTATTGATGTGGCTAAAAGCTGTGTTAGCTTTTTTAACAATGCACTGTGATGTAGTGTTCAAGAGCCCAGGTTTCCTGGGCCCATATGCTGTCTCCTCCATGTACTAGGCTTTAGGCAAATATCTCTTTGTGACTCAGTTTCTTTACCTGTAAAGGGAGAGTATACATAGTGCCTATTCTAAACAGTTGCTGTGGGAATTATATGATAATATAAGTAAAGAGCTAAAAATAGCACCTGGCTCAGTCCATGTTAGGCATTAGTTTGGAATGAACTAAATACCATCGTCCTTTATATAACTTTCTCAAGTATTTACATTTCATCTTAATGACTTGATCTCTGAGTTCAGTCTACAGATACCAATGTTGTGTCCTGGTTACCTCACCCAACAAATGATCCTTCTTAGGCTTGTGTTATCCACAAACCTAATTCATTTTAATATTATGTAATAAAAATTTGATAATTATGGCCCACATGTCTTCAAGATAATGAAAATGTTGAGTAAGACAGAACCAAGGAGAGAATTTGAGGTATACACAGAGAGTCTTTAAATTACAAAATGCTTTCCTCTCATCTCATTTGAGGCACTTAATAGCCCTGTTTTTCAGATGAAGCTATTACGATCCAAAATTGTGAAGTTGGGGACACAAAAGAATAAGTGATTAAACCAAAACTGAAACCTAGGACTCCTACTACCTCACTATTCTTCATGTACAGTTGATCAAACAGCTAAAAATTCATATTAATTTTACTTTCCACATTTAAAAAGGTCTTCTTTGTAGAGAATAAAAGATACTGAGTAAAAATGTCAACTTAGATCTGAAACAGATCTGATTTTTAATCTCAGTTCCACTGCTGAGTCACTGAGATGACTTTGAACATGTGACTTACTTTCTCCAAGCCTTGGTTTTCTCAAGTGCTCACTAGAGTATCTTTGCATCCACTATATGGTAACTATAATAATTCTCATTCTTAATAATATTATCCATGATGGACCTGGGGAGTATTATGCTGAGTGAAATAAGAGAATGATAAGTATCACATGATCTCACTCATATGTGGAATCTACTGAACAAAATAAACTGATGAACAACATAGATCCAGAGACACAGAAGCATGGAACCTCAGAGGGAAGGTGGGGGAGAGTGAGTGGGTGAGAAGAGATCAACCAAAGAACTTGTATGCATACATGCATAATCCATAATCCATAGACACAGATGATAGGGTGGTAAAGGCCTGGGGCACGGGGCAGGGGCAGGCTAGAAGAGGTCAATAGGGGGAAAAGGGGGACGTATGTAATACTTTAAACAATAAAGATTTTAAAACTGATAATAATAATATTATCCATGAAAGATTGCCAAATAGCTTACTAAAGGCAAGAAGTATCACTTCTTTTAGCATTATCCTGATTAAATTACTTGCTTTAAATAGGAATAAACAAACAAACCTTGAAAGTCAACTCTTAGAGAGACCTAGGTTTTGGACTACAATACTGAAATTTCCGAAGTTATATCACTAGATTCTCCCAAAGTTAAAGAGTAGTGTTCATTCTTAGGGATAGAAGCCTGCTTGCAATTTGTTAATTATATTTTTCCTCACCATTTCTACAATCATGATTTCAAAACAAATAAGGCCCAGTCACCACAATTATTACTATTACTATTATAAACTGTAGTGCAGTATGAAAGAATAGTGTGCTGGCCAGATTAGGTCATAGTTTTAGACACAAGACTGTTCCATGACCAAGGCTGTACTCTACCTTTAGTCACCCCATGTAAGAGCAACTAATAAAAAATGTATGGATGCTGCAGTTACCATTCCCACAACTTAAATATAACCCCAAAGTCATGTTCTGACCAACTGTGGGTCCCTGGGATTAACTGGACACCCCCAAACGGCAGATGATAAAGGACCCACTGCTCCAGTCTGTCTGGGTCTCAAGAAATGGAAAAATTTCATTAACAGAAACAGCTCACCTGGATACACTGTGAGAACCAAGGATTTCATATTCATCTCCTCAATATTTATTACATAGATTGTGTGTGAGAAAGGACTAAGTCCAGAGTAACATCTTTGGGAGACAATCAAGAGAAAAATAACTACTTTTATTTGCCTATGTGCTCTTATTTCTGCCTTATGTCTGAAAAGTGAATTATCACTTGACAGAAATAAAATTGTAATAACACAAATATAAATTTAATGTGAGGTTCAAACACAACTTTAATATTTATTTTGTCAAGGGATAAATAGTAGCAGCACATCTGAATAGAAGATGTATTATAAACCAAGCCAAGGACTCACAAACTAATCCCATTCTAAAGATATTTATTCAGTGTGGCAGAGAATGAAGCAGTGCCAACAACTGGGCAGGACGGGCTTCCCTTGCAGGAGGGGAAAGGAGGTCGTTGAGAATGTCGTTATTCTACCTCTAGGTATAGCCGGTGCCCCAGGGGATCCTTGAGAAAAAGAAAGCTGATTCTAGGGGACTCAGCTCTGATCGTGGCTGGGCACAGAGAAATAACAAGAAGGAGGAGAAATTTTATAATTCCAGAGTCTTTTTCAGGTGGCTGCTCTCTGTGGTCAGAATTGAAAGGCAGTCCATCAGTGAGCAGATGGAGACATGGGAAACCTCAGGCATGCAGACCACCAATAGCTAAAGAAGATAGCAGGTGGGTGTGGCAAGGGGTCAGTTCCATAGGAAGCACATTATACCAGTGTCCTTGTGTCATAGGCAGGATAAGCATTTAACTATAACAAATGAAACGGCAAGATGAGAGAAATAGGATCCTGCCCTGGCTATGGAGAATGAGTGCCTTGGACTGCCTTGGCATCTACCAGAGCCTCTTGCAACAACCAGGCTCCATCGCTGCAAGCCAGTCTCTGTAAGATGTGAAATTGCCATTCTTTATCTTGGCTTCATGTCTGTTTCCTTCCTGGGAAACAACTTGTTATCTTGTGTGATTTCCCTTCATTTCTCTTTTTTTCATTTCCCCTACTCGGTTCCCCCAAATTGCCTGTTTTCTTCACCATTACATCCCTAGACTCTACAAGAGTGACTGGCACCCAGCAAGTAAGTGTCCATTAACTATTTGTCAAAGGAATGAGCAAATTCTCTACCCATGGTTCCTATAAAGTAACACCTTGCACCAAGGATGACGTCATTGCTTTCATTTAATGTGTCAGGTTTGTTCAGCACCAGCAGCTCCCAAAGGTGAATCTATGCTCAATGAAAGCATGCTGCTTGGCTCTGCAGCCCGGAGTGGGACAGCAGGCCCCTGGTGCTCTTATCTTCCACCCCGGTTAGAGCTCCCACCATGAGTGCAACTCTGGTCACACACTAAATTGCAATGGTGTGGAGGGTGGTGGGGGAAAAGCACCTATAATTTTTAATTGCAGATCTGCTTTTGTGTGATTCTGATGGGCAGCCAGGGTTGAGAACCACTGAGCTACCAGCTTCTTGGGAATTGGATTAGCCAATCCCAGCAGCAGATCCTGTTTGAGATGGAAAGAAGAATGACTGAAAGGGGAGGGAATCTCTAGACCAGTGGTTCTCAACCTTCCTAATGCCGTGACTCTTTAATACAGTTCCTCATGTTGTGGTGACCCCCAACCATAAAATTATTTTCGTTGCTACTTCATAACTGTAATTTTGCTACTGTTATGAATCATAATGTAAATATCTGATATGCAGGATGTATTTAGGCGACCCCTGTGAAAGGGTCGTTCGACCCCCAAAGGGGTCGCGACCCACAGGTTGAGAACCACTGCTCTAGACCATACCCTGCCCTGAGACCCAGACCAGTCCATCTGGCCATAGAACCAGGGGCTGTCTGTATCCCCAGCAGTAACAGAATCCTCTGCTCTGCCTCTGTACCGCCCATGTGCCCTCTGTCCTCCACAACAATCACTAATTCCTAATTGCAAAGCCGTGGATTTCTTATTGCGAACTGGGAATAAGAAAAGAACATTTATTCAAAAATTCTTGACTTGTGGTAAACCAGATGTAAACCTCAAGAAGAATTAATCTCATGTGTGCAGTGAAAATTTTTATACAATCCCACAAAATGTCCAAGAAAAGTAAATAATGAGTGTCTAATTTCCCTCTGTATAATTTGGCTAATTATACAACTCCCAGACTATAACAGTGCTTGGATAAACATAATGATATCTTATTTGCCATGAATTCCCTTAGTTTAGTTAACCAATTACTTTTCTAATTCTTCAGGTATCATTAAAGCCATTATAATTTAAGAATAAGCAGATGTGTATCATAACAGAGCTCTAAATTTAACCCCAGATACCTAATAAATGTATAAAAGGGAAAAAATTACCTATTCCTAATATGCTATTTAGATACAAGGTTTGAGGAAGAAATAATACATGCTAATGATGAAGTTAAAGGCTTTAGATCTAATTTGATTACATTCTGTGAACATTGGTTATAACTTGGCTTGCAGCTCAATTTATCACGATGACGTTCCCATTCACATGGGGCTAAAAGCAATTTTCGAGCAATAGGCTAGAGTCATGGTGGATTGTTAGTGTGGGATAACTTTCATCAAACAGCATCTCATGCTCTGGATCTATTAGCTGGTAACAAGCATATACCAAGCTAAGATGATGCCCATAAACGGTGTCATTAGCTGCTTGTATATAAGACAAAGGTGTCTAATGGACCAACATCACACTCTTTTCCTCAGCCCCAGGGCTTATTTTACAATGGGTTATTATGCTAATAGATTGTAAAATAGTATACAACAACTCTGCTTTAATGTATTTACCCCTGTAGACAAGGAGGGGGAAAATGCTTTGCAAGCAATTATCGTGAATTATTGCACTATCTAAAAAACAATTACTGTAGACTCGTGTGTTTCAGTTTTCCAAGTTTATTACCATTAGCATACACACAGTGAAAATAATTGAGCAAGCTACTCAAATCTGCGCTTGCAAACATAATTCCCTGAGTAAGGGGATGTGAGTGTATGTGCATCCACCCTTCCTGCCCCCCACTGTTCCCCACTCCGGGAAAGACTTTTCTTCATGAGGGCACCAAGTACTTCTAAGAAAGGGATTGAGCCCTGGCTGCAATTTAGAGTGCAATTAGGTGAGCCACTTTTCCCTTTTTTACCTCCAATTACCCACAGCAACCTGCACACCGCTAGCACCACCTCCTTCTCTGGGTCCCAGCTGTTCCTGAATATCAGATCGGCGCGCTGTAACTCAGCCAGAGAAGCCAAGTCTAAGAGAGGTCCCAGAGGAATCTGGCTAAACTGAAGCTCTTCTCCCCTCTCCTGCCTTGCTGACAGCATCTGTTAGACCGGTTCCCTGGGGCCTTATGCATCTTCATCGAAAATTCTCCACAGACTTGAAATTCACGATAACTGGTCCAGCCAATGCTCTTCCCTGGCAGTTTTCAAAAATGTGTGCTTAGTGAAAGAGAATTGGCTTTGTGAACGCAGACTAAATGAAGAGGGTCTTTTCAAAAGACAAGTCTGACCATGCCCCCCTCCTAAACCCCCTTTAAAACCTCTCCTTATGCGCTGCAAACCCTGCATGCTCAGGTCTGCTCACCTCTAGCCTTTTCTTACACCATGTTGCTTGATCTCTTGCACCACCGGGCCTTTGTACATGCTGTTTCTACTGCTCAGGAAACTCTTCACTCACCCGCTCAGTGTAATTAACATTGAACAAAACTTCAGATTTCAACTCAAGTTTCCCTTCCTCTGATCTCCCTATTAGTTTAATTCTTTGCTCCACCTTCCCTGCCCTGCCCATGCTATTCTCTCAGGATTCATGTTCCTCTCCTCCAAACCCCTTACCACGGTCATATATTTGACTCTTATTTGTGTGGTCATTTGTTTAACACTAGTTTTCCACACCAGACTTCAAACACCATGATGGCTGTAATCCATCTGCTTTACTTACCATTGTACCCCTACTAGTACAGTGTCCAGTACACATAGTTGGTGCTCAGAGACTATTTCTGAATGAATATCTCTCTATATAAAACCCTAATATGCAAATAGACCGAATGGCGGAACAACCGAACAACCAGTGGCTATGACGTGCGCTGATCACCAGGGGGGACGCGCAGAACATGGCAGGCATCGGCCATGGCGGGATGATGGAGCAGGTGAGTAGGGGCACCAGACCAAGGCAGGGAGCCAGTTGCTGTCAATGGGGTGAGCCTCTGGTGGTTACTGAAAATTCTTTGCTCTTATCGCCACAGTCCCACCAGGCACTTGCACCCGCTACGGGTGCCCGGGGCCAGTCCCGATCACTCGGTGCCGTCAGCAGGTGCAAGCAGCAGCTGCTGGCCCTGATTGCCCTGAGGGCTTCTCCACCTCCCCCTGCTCCTGAAGAGTGATCGGGGCAGCAGCTGCCACTTGCACCCGCTGCTGGCGCTGGCCCCAATTTCTTCGCGCTGTCAATGGGTGCAAGCAGGGCTGGCCCCATCAGCATGTGGGAGTAGCAGCAGCAAGAGCAGGGCTGCCGGCAGACAGGGGATGGGGCTGTGGCAGAAGGGGCACAGAGGATGGGCCGAAATCTGCCCCTGTGCCCACTGCTGCCTCGGGGCCCACAGTTCCTTTCAAGGTGCACAAATTCATGCACTGAGCCCCTAGTCTACACTAATAAAAGAGAAAGATGCAAATTGACATACTTTGTGATGCCCAACAGCCAATCAGGAGTGAGTATGCAAATTAACCCAACAAAGATGGCAGGTTAATTTGTATATGCAGGCGCCAAGCAGCCGGGGGCGGGGCAGGACGCTGACGACGCAGGCATTCCGCACAGCCCCAGCTGCTCCAGGCCTCTGGGCAGCATGGGAAGGCAGAAAGGCAGCTCCGGCCCAGAGCGAAGGCAGTGCTGGCAGCCAGGGGAAGGAAGGCCCATTCTTGCATGAATCTTCATGCATCAGGCTACTAGTATAAATATATAAGCAAAATCAGAGAGATAAAAATAAGCATCCTGCCTGCAGAAACCAATGAGTTACATGGGGTGAATGTATTGGTGCCTGGTGAGGTAGAACAGTGTAGCTAGCATAAAAACGTAGCCGATTGGTGGCTCCTATCCCCCCAATCACCAAGGGAACTAGTAGCAGCTAAATAGGCAATTGTCATTGACAATACAAGATAAATTATAACCATTTAGAAGGAAAAAGCAATAAAGATGAGTGTATGGAGGATTTTGAAGACAGCATAGAAATTAGGTGAAAATGAGTTTTAAACGGTGTGTGTGTGTTGTGGGGGTATTCAACAGTCCAATGTAGTGTGAACCAAGAAGAATAGCTCAGGAAAGAGCTTAGAGTTTGTCCATGAAGGTAGAGAAGGGCTGCCTATAGTTTTAATGGAAGAAGGGGGATAGGTGCCAGACTACAAGAACGTAAGAGGACATAGGGTAGGGAAATGAACACATTTGCTTATGAATGGAGAGACAGAAATAAACCAGTAATTACTGAGTCTTTTTACTGGAAAAGACTGGAAAGAGCTATCTGGCCAGGCAGCAGACAGGGATCGAGGTCCCTCGGATACCACAGGATGCAGAAGGCTGACAGAAAGACTATCTACGAGGAGAGGCAGACTTGCCCCCCAGAAGCATACAAGGAAAGAAAAGAGGAGGCAGGAGCAAATGGGTGGCAAGAGGCACACTATGGGGCAGGTGGTGGAGAGCCCTTGTCTGTCCCTGGAAGTAAGAAGCAAGGACTTTGGGGAAAGGAAAGGGTTGCGTGTTCCAAGGATGTAAGCTTGGGGCATATGCCTCATGCTTTGTCCTGCAAAGAGAAGAGGGGAAAACAACCTCTCCTACTCTTGCTATGAAGGCGAAGGCCTATTCTAAGCCACTGCAAAGGAAAATAACTTTTAGAAGTTGTGTGTAGGAAGCACCAGTGGCCACAGAAGTGCTGAGTTCCCCTGGAAGGTCACGCTCAGCCATCTGTTAGCGTTGGGGCTGAGCATCAGTAACATGGACAACAACCCAATTGCCTGAGGAGACCCAGCGCATCTCCACTGGCTTCAGGCACATTCGCCAGGACCTGTCAGTGCGGTAACCTCACTCTAATCAGATGATGGATGGCCAGCCTGCGAAGGAGAACCACGGTCCCCCGGCCCCGTCAGGCCTGGCCATCTGAACCACACTTGGCACAGAGTGAGGCCTACACAGCTCTGCTCAGGTGGCAATGCCATCACCAGCGAATATGAGGGAAGGAGGGCACGCATTTCAGAGTCACACACAAGTGGGCAGCTTTGAAAAGGAGAGTCTGGAGGAAGAAGAATTAGCACTGACAGCCCCTGAGTTTTTTTTTCTAAACATACTTTTAATTGATGAGCCCATTATATCCTTTCTAAAGGCATTTTTAAAACTTAATAAATGACTGCTTACTATGGAGCACAATACAATCCCTTACAAGTTAAGCTGTTCTCGTGAATCACTTGTAATTGCTGGGCATTTCCAGGCCCAGGGGATGTATAACTATATTATTGTATCCCTGTGATTTTATGAAGTCAAGACAAGGAAACAAATCACTGTAACTGGATTAATCTCTTCACCAAAGCTCATAATAATCAGCTGAAAACTTAAAAATCCCATAAACCAAAAACCCATCACTATTAAATCATCAGGTCTTTTTCTACCACTTGGTTTGTTTACTCTAAAGAAGGAAGGGTAAAGGAGGAGTGAGTGGAAAGGGGAGCGGGGAAAGGACGTCAGGAAGGGGCTGAGGAAGAGAGAAAGGGGAGTAGAGAGGAAAGAAAAGGAGGAAAAAAGAAGAGAGGAACAGAGAGAAGGTGTAAAGGAAGGAAGGAGGAAGGGAGGGAGGGAGGACATTACATCAGTTTGCTATTGCTGCTGTAACAAATTGCCACAAACATAGAAGTTTAAAACAACACAGATCTATTCTCTTACAGATCTGGAGGTCAGAAACCTAAATCAAAGTGTTGGCAGCTTTGTGTTCCTGCTGGAGGCTTCAGGGGAGAATCTGTTTCCTTGTGTTTTCCAGCTTCCAGCAGCCACCTGCGCTCCTTGGCTCATGGCCCTTTCCTCCACCTTCAGCGCATCACTCCAGTCTCGGCTTCCTTTGTCCCATCTTCTGCTTCTGCCTTTCACCTTCCTGCCTCCCTCTTATGAGAAACCTTGTGATTACACTGGGCCACCCACATAATCCAAAATCACCTCCCCATCTCAAGATTATTAACTTAATCACATCTGTAAAATCTCTATTGCCATGTAAGGTAACATATTCAAAGGTGTCAGGAATTAAGATGTAGACATCCCCAGTGGCGTTATTTGATCTGCCATAATCATTTTTAAAAGGGAGGGGGTGGTCCTAACTAATGTGAACGGTATGCCAACTGGAACCCCAGTGGCGTTATTTGATCTGCCATAATCATTTTTAAAGGGCGGGGGGGGCGTGTCCTAACTAATGTGAACAATATGCCAACTGGAACTTCTACACTGTTTTGATATCGAATGACCTTCAAGTCATGCTGTAGGGGTGGCCCTCTCTATAAGGATGCAGAATATGCGTTGCCTTTTTTTGACCAATTTTTTTCAAAACACAGTCACACCTATAATCTGATTTTCTCCTCTAAAGATATCTTGTCAAATAAGAAAAGCAGTTTGGCCAGGCCAGTGTGGCTCAGTGGTTGAGTGTTGACCTATGAACCAGGCGGTCACTTCAGGGCACATGCCCAGGTTGTGGGCTTGATCCCCAGTGTGGGGTGTGCAGGAGGCAGATGATCAATGATTCTTTCTCATCATTGATGTTTCTATCTTCCTCTCCCTTCCTCTCTGAAATCAACAAAAATATATTTTTTAAAAATAAGAAAAGCAGTTTATCTGTGGTTGTAAATAAGAACACTGAAGGAGAAACGTAGCCGACTGGTGGCTCCTATTCCCCCAATCACCAAGGGAACTAGTAGCAGCTAAATAGGACCAGCTTGCCTGGAGACAAATCAAAGGCTCTTAGATTTTTCAAATCACTTGAAAAAGAGATCATATCATTTACCCTTCCTGCCAAGCATTCTTGTCACCTGGTCTTGGTCACCATGAATAGATATTTTTATGGACAAGGAGCTCACGTCTTTGAAAGTTAACCCCACTCATAGACATTCCTGTCCAGGATCTATTTCCAAAGATAGCCCCAACCAGTTCTGGGGCCTGCACAAAGGTTGTCTCTTACCCAGAAGTAAGGGCTGGAGAAGAATGGCATGCAGGTGCAGCTCAGCATCAAAGGTCATTCTGTAGGAGAGTGGCCCATTAATAATGCCCTGAGCATGGAGTCCAAAGCCCAGAGGCCTTTTCCTTTATATTCTTCTGCCACTGATTCATTGGCTGGTATTAGGTAAACCACCCTCCTTTTATATGGAGCTGGTCCAAGGCCAAGAGTCAGGAAGCTCTCATGTGATGGTCAAGAGAAAAGAGCATAGAGCCAGCTTATCTACTAGTTATTTGATGTTGAGAAAATTCTTTAATCTCTCTGAACCTCAGTTTCCTCAGCTGTAAAAGTGGGACAGTAACCTCACCTACATCACAGAATCATTGAGAAGGCAAGGGATGTGTATGTCTTTGCAAATAAATGTTTTCAAATTTTTTGGGTAGATATAGAAGAGGGGTTGTTGGATTATATGGTAACTTTATTCGTAATTTTTTGAGGAACCTCCATACTGTTTTCCATTGTGGCTGTACCAGTTTACATTCCCACCAGCTTTGAATGAGTTTTTCTCCACAACCTCTCCAACCCTTGTTATTACTTGTCTTGTTGATAATAGCCATTCTAACAGGTGTGAGGCTGTATCACATTGATGTACATTTTCCTAATAGTTAGTGAAGTTGAGCATCTTTTCATATGTCTGTTGTACATTTGTATGTCTTCTTGGGAGAAGTGTCTGTTCAGGTCTCCTGGCCATTTTTAAAAATTGGATTGTTTGTTTAGTGTTGAGTTGTATGAGCTTTTTTATTTTTTAATGTATTTTGGATATTAATCCCTTGTCGGAGGTGTTTGCAAATATCTTCTCCCAGTCCATTGGTTGCCTTTTTGTTTTGTTTCTTTTGCTGTGCAGGAGCTTTTTAGTTTGATATAGTCCCATTCATTTATTTTTGCTTTTACTTCTTTTGCCTTTGAGGTCAAATTCATAAAATCCTCTCTAAAACCAAGATCCACAAGTTTAGTACCTATGTTCTCTTCTATGTAATTATTGTTTTGGGTCTTATATTTAGGTCTTTGATCCATTTTGGATGGATCTTGAGAATATATGCTAAGTGAAATAAGCCAGACAGAAAAAGTAAAGAACAATATGATTTTATTCATACGTGGGATATAAAACTAAAAGCAACAAATGAACAAAGACAAATAAACAAAAATTCATAGACACAGATAATAGTGTGGTGGGCACCAGAGGGAAAGAGTGGTATTGGGGGTAATATAGGGCAAAGGGGGTCAAATATATTGTAACAGATGGAGATTTGACTTTGGATGGTAAAAGCACAGTGCAATATACAGATGACGTATCATAGAATTGTATACTTGAAACCAATATAATTTTATTAACCACTGTAACCCAATAAATTTAATTATTTTTAAAATAGGGCAAGGGAGATGGTGTGTCCAAAGTGCTCAGAACAGTGTCTACAATAGTAGCTCTTACTCCAGGGACCTGGGCTCTCATTCCATCCAGCTTTTCCTCCTTCTCCTATGACATTATGACTGGGTATAACCTCCCTCAGCAAAATCCCTTTGCTCCAGATTTAACCTCTCACCACACACACACACACACACACACACCATAATTTCATAATTGCTATGCTTATCAATGTTCTCAGGATACTTCTAGTTCATTAAGCACTTCACTGTGGTAGGTGCAATGTGGCATACACACAAAATAAGAATCTTTCTCCTCTTAGGCAAGAAGAAGACCCATGGGCAAGTAACTATAATATGAGATAAAATGTTATGAGCTTCTCAGACTGGTTTGTATAGATAACGTGCTATGAAGCTTCAGAGGCCAGACAGGCAGCATGGCTGGGAGGGGGAAAGAGGCAATCATAAAAGTCACATTTATTAGTCTCGACTCAAAACGCAAACATGATGGGAAGGGTGTCATAAGCAATGGAGAGGCTCATAGGGAATGAACATGATTGATATATTTGTTGGAGCCCAATCTAGTCTTCCATTTTGCAGACCCAGAAAAACGATTTATTCAAAAGTCTGAGAGTGGAGCTGACACTCAGGATAAGCTCATATTAACTGCACTTAGCCTGATGTATAACAACAGGTGGTCAATATATTGTTTCATATGAGCAGTAACTTGAATTAGAGTAAACACAGTAGAATGGCAACTATATAGTTTCCCTGAAAGCAAATAATATTAAAAGAAGTTGATGATTGAACATAAAAGCAGACCAAGGAGAGTTATCTAATGTGATTGATTTCTGACATGAGTCTAAGATGTCAGATGCACTGATATTTCCTCTGGTAAATACAGAGGATCAAAATGCCTTCTCTCCTTTTTCTTTTCTTCATAGCCACTAACCCACCTCTTTCTGATTGACCTGTCTTTGTTTTTATTCCTAAGTCAATCATTTCAATTACATTATGATCATCTAGCTAATGTGGGAACCAGCCCATCACTTTGAAAGTATTTGTGGATCTCCACTCAGGCTCATAACTCTCAGTGGGAAATACAGAGCAGTTCAAAGTGGTTCTGGGAAGTGGGACTATAAAGATCTGATGAGGCCAGACCCAGGAAAGGAACTGGACCTCACATGTGGGTGGTAAAGAGGGAGACTTTGTAACATCATACTAAAGATACTGCTGGGCCACTCTGGTTATCCATCTGTTTCTTCCACAAGGGATTGCTCAGGGCCCAAGCCTTTTCCAGATGCAGGTTTCTGGGAGAAGTATTTGGGGGGCAAATGTGACTTTAAGTGCTCCTAAATCAGATGACCGACTGACATACTGTATCTTGGTTCAAGATGTGCTCTTGGGAAAGGAGGTGGGAATGAGGGAATGTAGATATAGAATGGGAGAGGGAATAATCATAAAAATGGCACAATGTTCCTGTTCCCTGTGTCTTCTTGTCAAACTCCCCCTCTTAGTCCTCCTAAACACAGTCAGACATGACACTCTCTGGGAGCCTTCCTGACCCCTCAGAGTTAACCCTCTTTCTTCTGTGCTGGGGGTCAGCTGACATTGTCCAGATGGTATATCTTTTAGGATTTGTGGGCCATATGGTCTCTATCGCAACAACAATCAGTTTGTCTATAACACTGGTCTCAAAAATGTAAATTTTTTAATGCGATTAACATATTAATGAGCATTATGAGCATAACCCAAGTTTCACTTTTGTTTATGTGCAATTTTCTCCATGAGAAACACTAGGTGAAGGCAGAAAACTCCCTGCACCCAAAACAAAATGCAAACACATACATAGCTCAAGTATCCACCGTCTATCTCAAGTCACACAGGTGCTGTGACCACACCATCCACCCAGGGCCATTGCTTCCCATCAGATTTCAGCTAAGTCTTCTTCACCACTTCACAATAGCTCATAAGCTGAAGGCCTTCTGGCAAACATTAGGTCTTTTTCAGGGCAAACTGCCATATTTATTGTAGCATTATGTTTCTTTACCATTTAACGTGTAAAATTGGATTGCCATCTATATCAGGTTTCCATCCATTTTTTCTGTGTCACTGACCCGTTTTTTGCGTGTTGTTCCCCGTGTCATTTTTCGCATATGCCCTGTGGAATTTATCGCACAGTCTTGCATAGCTGGTGATTTTTAGGAGCACGTACCATGTTAAAGCAGAACTGACTGTACTCATCGCTGCCATTTTAGGGCCACAGTGGCCACAGACAACAGGTGAATGACTGAGCATAGAAGTGTCCCAATAAACTTCATCTATGAAAACAGAGCAGGCTGATTCAACCCGTGATCCTTACTTACCTTGCTCTATGCTATTTCTCTACCTTGTACACGATTCAGTTGCTGCCCTTCACATCTGGATTGTGATGTATTTATTTGAATGTCCTTCTCCCCGACTAGACCATAAGCACTGTGGAGGCTGGGGTTCTTTTGTTCATCGCCTTCCTCAGCACCCAGCACCATGCCTGGCTCTCAGCTCTTGAAGAGTGGGCTGCAAGAGAGGTCTAAGTAATTCATCTCAGAGGAGAGGTCTTCTCCTCTCCCAGCACATATTTCAACTGCAAAGAGCTTTCCTCCTCTCCAATTCCAGCAACAGACTTTGACATTCAGATCCAGATGTAAGTAATATTTATTGGACCCTGTCTACTCAGCATATGGGAGTTAATTAAGAACATGATTTTATGTATTTTTAATGCCATTCCTCAAGAGAAATTTGAAAGATATGTATATTACCTCCATTTCATGGGTGAAGGAATTGAGTCTCAAGTAGTTAAGTAGCAGTGAAGCCACACAGAGCAGAGCATGGCTTGCTCACAGGATTGCTGGCTCTGGGGAGAGAAGCTGGGGCCCATCTGGGGATGCCCTCAGGCTGACTTCCCTTTCCTCTCTCACCACAACAAATGTGCTATGGAGATGGCCCTTTAGGTTTGTCTAACAAAAAGAAGTGCAAAAGGAGGAAACTACAGAAGCCGTTTCTTAAAATCTATTGATGATGTTACAGTAATCTAAACAAGAAAGCTTTAGAAACAAAATAGGTGAGATTCCTGCTACCTAGGAAAAGCTAAAAGGAGGCAGCATTCAGCCCAAAATAGCTCTTAATTTTCAGAAGGCTCTAAAACAGGGGTGGGCAAACTTTTTGACTCGAGGGCCACAATGGGTTCTTAAACTGGACCGGAGGGCCGGAACAAAAGCATGGATGGAGTGTTTGTGTGAACTAATATAAATTCAAAGTAAACATCATTACATAAAAGGGTACGGTCTTTTTTTTTTTTAGTTTTATTCATTTCAAACGGGCTGGATCCGGCCCGTGGGCCGTAGTTGGCCCACGGCTGCTCTAAACGCTCTCTGGTTCTTACTCAGCTGGTTTGGTTTTATAGGATCACATTGGTTTTCACTTGGCCATAAGCAGTTCCTACACTCTGTTTACAGAATGACAGAGTTCTAGGTTCACTTGATTCTCTCTGACATACTACAGCTAGAAAGCCTGTGTCCAGCCCACTCTCCATTTATATGGCAATATAAGCAACTATGAACAGCATCTTGCCTGAACTGGCAAAATTATCATCTGGTGACTACAAATATGACTTAAAGGCAGTGGTACACAACCTTCTGGCCCTTTAAATACAGTTCCTCATGTTGTGACCCAACCATAAAATTATTTTCGTTGCTACTTCATAACTGTAATGTTGCTACTGTTATGAATCGTAATGTAAATATCTGATATGCAGGATGGTCTTAGGCGACCCCTGTGAAAGGGTCGTTCGACCGCCAAAGGGGTCGCGACCCACATGTTGAGAACCGCTGCTTAAAGGGATCTCTGGGAAAAACAGAATGTTCAAACCCCACCTGGCTCCCATTATTGCTATGGAGCCTTGTTCAAAGGCCCTGGATCCAGCCAACTCCCCAAAGTCGGAGGTGTCAGTGGGGTGACCCAAGGCATTTCCTCGAAGACCACCCTGGCCGTGCCTGGCTCTTCGCAGAGAGGGGAGGTTTTCTGCTCATCGAAGACCACCCTGGCCGTGCCTGGCTCTTCGCAGAGCATGTCCTCAACAACCCAGGAGAGGGGAGGTTTTCTGCTCCGTGGTGTGCTTCTGCCCTGGCTGGGTGCCTGGAGTGCAATGTGTACACAATCCATTTCATGAGACAGATGGAAATTGAGTTATAGCAAATAAATCACACGGCACTTCTTTTAGTGAATGTCTTTCTACAGGGAATCTTCCTGTTGACTAAGTATGGCCTTATCCCTCCTTGATTAGGCACACAGATGTTTTGTTGATATTGGACTCCTATGAGAAGCATTTTACTTAAAAACTATAGCTTCCCAATATGTTGGGTTTTACCACTTAGATATTGTGAGGAGTTTTGTGAACTGATTATTATAGCCACATTCATTCTGCAGACACACACACCAACACAGCCACAGATATACAACTAAATCACCAGCACCCACAAACATCTCATACCTCACCCTACCCAAATGAGAAGGTTGGGGCTTGTGAAAAGCAGGTAATGACTTGGACATTGTCATTTAAGAATTTTTTACCATTTTCCAAATAGATGTCCTATCTAAATGCCAGAAAATGCTTACCAAAGAGCAACAGACTTTGGATCACACCGATCAGGGTTGGGATTCCAGCTTTACCAATTATCAGCTGTGTGTCCATGGACAACACAAGTCTGAGTCTGAAATCCAAATCTGTGAGGTTAGAATATTAACACTTCCCGGCGAAGATTTTGAGACAAGCCCCTGCAGCACAGTGCACTGAGCACTTTGTAAGTGTGTATGCACATGTGTGTGTTTTGTTTTTGTTTCTTTTGGGGGGCTAAGGGCATTGATATGAATAAACACTACTTCCCTTCCCAGGTAACTTGAACGTTTAAGTACTGTCCACACTCTGGACGGCTTTGGACTGAATATACAGAGCCAAGAAAACTGCATTATTGAGTAGCCATACCTACTCATTGAGGGGAGAAGGTAACACAGGGAGATTTAGCGATGCCAATTAATAGATTTTGAAAAACAGAATAGCAAATCCAGGAAAACAGACTAACACAGATTGAGTACCCATGATGTACCAGGCACTTAACATAAACTAATTCATTTAAAACTCCAACCAACGAGGAAACTGAGGCTCAGGGAGATTAAGTATTTTGGCTCAGACTGTGCAGCTCATGAGAGGAAGCCCTGTGACTTCAACAAGGCAGGTGGGACTTAGTTTTGCCCAGGTGCCTCTTGCCTGCTCAAAGCCAATTATCTATAATAATAAATCTATAATAATAAAAAGCATAATATGCTAATTAGACCAGACGTCCTTTCGGATGAAGCTGGGGCTGCGAGGGAAGCCCGGGTCCGGGTGCCAGAGAGAAGCTGGTGCTGGCAGCTGGGGGAAGAAAGGCCTACTCTTGCACGAATTTTATTTATTGGGCCTCTAGTTTAAAATATAGGCAGTTACACAAGAGCAGTGTGTTAGGTCGGAGAGAGCCCAGGATCGGATACATGCAGACCTGTGATGAGATAATGGACTTCCCCTGGAATTTCTCACAGATCAGCATGCCAGACACAGATACTGACTCCTTCCTGAATACCTTGCTGACCCCCTGCAGCTGAAACTTCCTCAGCTGAATACCTCAGCTCATGTCCCCGCCCCTCACCCAACCGCAGTATAAAAAAATCGCCCCCCTCCCTGTTGGCGTGAATCCACGTGCTCTGTCCTTGGGGGTATGTGGGTCTCCGGGGACACAGAATAAACTTTCCTTCCTTCCTTCCTTCCTTCCTTCCTTCCTTTTCTGATCAACTCTCTTTATTTCCTTCGCCGCCTCCTGAGCCACCTAACCTAACAAAGTGTACATGAATAGAGACCAACAACATAGGGCTACAATTCAGAGGAGGCCCTTTGTGCAGCAGAAGCAAGGTATAAGTTGTCAAACGTTTGTAATGGGTAAAAAATACCCATGAAGCAGAACCCCTGAATAGGCACAAGTGAGTCCAGAGAAGCCCTCTCAAGATTCAACAATGCTGATGTGCATCCAACAGAGAATTCCATCACTTTTCTGAGAGCAGAACATAAAAAGGAGCCGAACAGGTGGAGGCTTGGAGGTGTGCCGAGCCCATTCCAGACAAGACATAAAGGACATACAGAATAGCCAAATTCAAAACTTTAAAACAAAATGTGGAGCTTGACTTACTGGGGTCAACTCTTTTTGATGAATCAAAAAAGAATAAATTGAGCCAACCTTGATTAACATTCTTCTGCATCATCAAAAGGTGGCAGATCAAGATAAGGTAACCATAAGGTAATAGATTCGCACAGTGCTGTTAAAGGACTCATCTCCTGTTGGAAAGGGGCAGCTTTCTTCCCTGAAGGGTCATACCATAGCTATGAGCATCTGCCATCCCATAATTCTGAATAAAAACCTTAATCCCTCTGCAGTGACTTTTAAACTCCCCTGATTTTCTCTAACAGACATGGAGGGACAGCAAAATAAAGTCATCATTCTTTTCTATTTTTTGAGCTTAATTGCTTCTTTTCTTGATTAGTGGCTAATTGCCTATTGTTTCATTCTCTGCCCGGGAGAGAGACTGCAGGGCGAGCTCTCTGACTGCACATTACAATCACCTGGGGAGCTTTTGGAAAATAATGATTCCTGGCCCTGCGGCAGACCCAATGACAGAATCCCTGGGAGGGGTGAGTCCAGGAACCTGTATTTTCAATAAGCTCCCAGGTGACTCTAAATATGCAGGAGGGCAAAGAACATCACACAGTGCCACACATCGAGACTTTGTCATAAGAATTGGGTCAGTGGTTTGGGATTTGAATTCTGGCTTCACACTAACTGTGTGACAATGGACAAAACACTGACCTTTCTAATAGCTTCCTCTCCAATGAAATGCTCAGGCTGCAAGGGTCAAAAGACAGAGTGTGCAGACCTTTACAGGCTATGAAAAACCCTAAGAAGAGAAAGCATTTCCATTATGTCTATCATATATGATAGTTAAATAGAGTATGTTTTACAGATAAATGTAATCTGTAACACATTTAATTCCATGAGAGTTCTTGTATTTTGAGTCTCAAACAGCCAATATGGATGAATAAATCAAAAGAACCTGGATCTCCTTACACATTTAGTGATAAGAAAATACAAAGGCTCTTTCTCTGGAAGATGGAAAGGGACACTGCCTGAAGCTGATGAGTCACTCCGTTATCCTCAGGCTCACACTTTAAGGAGCTTATCCTTCTAAGGAAAACATTTCCCAAATGTGTGCTCCAGTAATGGAGACACCCCATACTTAGTGCAAACTAGAAAGTGAGGACACTTAATTATTCCTGAACAGTCACTTATTGATCACTGGGCAGGAAGAGAAAACAGATGCTTTATCTAAATTACCTCTGATCAATTGACTTGAGAGGTGCTGAAGATTAAGTGGTAGTTAGGGGTCTGCATAAAATTAGCAAAACAAAATAAGCTATATTCCTGAATGATCAGACAAAATCTCCTAAGGGGGGGAAATCACAGATAGATTCAGGCCATGATGCATGTCCCATTAGAAGTATTGAAATCCAATACTCAACAATACTGGATGATGGTTTGGAATAAGAAAAGAAACGAGAGGTTTATGACCTGTTTGACTCAAAGGCACCATGTGAAATCCAGACAGTAACTACCAACATTTGGGTGGCTGTGTGAAGTTTATAAAATGAGGGAACCAAAGATCCAGAGATGCTATTAGAAGCTTGTTAAGTGCCAGCAGGGGAACTCCAGGCCTGCCAATTTGCCTGCTCTAGTTGCGGTGTTATTCTATAGAATGGAAGAGAGAGAGCGTGAGAAACAGATGTATGTATATTCACATGACCAGAGTGTCAAAGGCTTTGATGGGTAGGAAAGTACTTGGCATGTTAAAGGGGCAGCAAAGAGTGAAGGAACAGAGTAAGCAAGAGGAAGTGACAGCTGAGGATCCAGTGAGGGACCTTATAAGTCGCCAGATCATGGCAGGCCATGTAGCATATACATGCCATATAGGATCATTTAAGGTTTTCCTAAAGTGAGATGGGAAGTCATGGGAAGGTTTTGAATAAATGTATGATGTGATCTGTTTTTAGATGAAGAGAGTCACTCTGGCCGCTGTGTTGAAAATGTGCTGGAAAGGGAGTAAAAGCAGGAGCACAGTTAGGAGTTATTGTAAGAAGTCTGGTCCACGATTACATGCTTGGTGGGGGTAGGAGGGTTGAGAAGGGTCAGATTTCGGGCGTATTTGCAGATGGAGCTGACATGGTTTGATGAAGGATGTGGAGTGGGAGAGACATATGTCAAGAAGGTCTCCAAAGTTTGGGGAGTCACATGCTCCTGATCAGGCAGGTAGGAAAAAGACTGATCATTAGATGTGAGGAACCAGGTGGACTGGTAGAGAAAAAAACATGACTGAGGAGGATTGAAGAGAGGATGGGAGAAGAGGACTGCAGATGGAGTGTAGACAAATCTTGAATAGATTTTCTAGGTAAAAATGAGGTGGTATGAGATGTGGGCTTGAGCAAGTGATGTACATCAAAATGTTAATAGTGACTGGTTTTAGCTAGTAGGAGTTTAAAATATACTCCCCTTACCCCACAGTTTGTGCATTGTTTGTATTTTCTAAGTTTTCTGAATGATTCTGCATTATATTTATAAGTAGAAAAAGAAAATATTTTAAGATAATACTAGGTCCTGAGAAATATGATTTCCTGTCTTACAGGAGATAAGATAGACACACAAAAACAAAACTAGCTCAGAACTAAAGCCAGGAAAAGAGGAAAAACAGGAGGATTCATAGCCCCTCTATGAATCAAACCTATGCTAACATTTATGTAAATTGAAAATATATACTAGAAAATAACATTATAGCCCTAACCGGTTTGGCTCAGTGAATAGAGCGATGGCCTGTGTACTAAAGGGTCCCAAGTTCGATTCCGGTCAAGGGCATGTACCTTGGTTGTGGGCACATCCCCAGTAGGGGGTGTGCAGGAGGCAGCTGATCAATGCCTCATCTCTCTCTTCGATGTTTCTAACTCTCTATCCCTCTCCCCTCCTCTCTGTAAAAAATCAATAAAATATATTTTTTTAAAAAGAAAATAACATTATATCTTTATATCGTGTGTGTGTGTGTGTGTGTGTGTGTGTGTGTGTGTGTGTAGCATAAAAAGTAAACTGGAAGGATTTACATATCTGTCAAAGTAAGAAACGTCCAAACCTAGTAAAGAATTATTATGAGTTTATTTGAACCAAACTGATGACAATCGTTGGGAAGCAAAACCTCAATGGATTGAGAGAAAATGCTCCAGAGAATGACAGTTTTGTGCCTTATTTTATACATGGAATCAAAAGAGGAGACATAAGGGGGTTACATGAAATTCATTGGTGATAGATTAGGGAGGCAGGAGAAAGCCAAGCAGGGAAATATCTGAGATTGGATAAAAAGTAAAACGGTTAGACAATACTTCTTTTACATTGGTGGGCAAAGGATAGTTAACATTTACAGAACATGGAGATGGTATGCAGGAAAACAAGATAACAATGATAGAGACTATGCCTTGAGGGGCCTGGAAAAAGGGGATTACTCTGACATTCCGAAGGTATGCTATCATAGATGCAAAAAGACAACAGACAGGCTCAGTTAAGGTAAGATATAACCTTAGTCAGGGAAGATATCACATTGGCCTAGAACATGACTACACACCATGACTCACTTTTAGTTAGGAAATTTTCATTTCAGACCATCCTATTATTATCATCGCGATGAGCTAGTTATTAACATTAATAACAGGAAGAAAGCAAAGGGGAAACCAGATATTATAAGCATGGTCATCTGGGCAGCTTCACCAGGAAGCTACACTCCTCAAGGCACCACGGGTTCATTTCCTGCAGATCACAGGGAGAAGGGATTGAACAAAGAGGGAGGTGGGCATATGCGTATTGAAGTTAGGATGACATAGTGAAGGTGGTTGCCTATCAGTGTAGCCTGGGAAAAAGATCATTGTCTAGGAGGTGGACCCATCAGAAGCATGTGAAATTTTGGAGGAGTTAAATCTCTAAAGAGTTCCCTCTCTCTCGTGCTTGTTTGCTCAATACTCTCTTGCTCTATGACCTGCACTTGCCCGGTGTGCTCACCTGCCATGTGGCCGTAAGCAGCTGCATGGACCATGGCCATGTGGACCCCACATACAATGGACTGTAGCTGAGAGCACAAGTTAAACTAGCCTGATGCTGGACTGAATTGAACTGATACCATTATAATTAGCTAGTCTATATACAAAAAGAGCCAGGGGCCATCACAACCAAAAGGACGACCAAACAGGCTGAGTGGGGTGACAAGGCAAGCAGGGGGGTTAGTGAGGGACGACCAAACGACTGAGCAGCAGGCTGTGTGGGGTGACCAGGCTGGCGGGGGGGCAGTGAGGGGTGACCAGGCCAGCAGGGGGTGGGGGTGCCCCCTGCTGAGGGGTCCTGGATTGGACAGGGTGCAGGCTGGGCTGAGGGGACCACTCCCTGCACGAATTTCATGCACTGGGCCTCTAGTTATTAATAATAGGAAAGGAGCAAAGAGGGAAGCCAAACTTACAGGATGTCATTTGGGCAGCATCACCAGAAAGTTGTGATTTCAAACTCCCCAGGGAACTACCAGCCTATTCTCTGCAGAATCACTGGTGGATTGGACAGGGTGCAGGCTGGGCTGAGGGGACCACTCCCTGCACGAATTTCATGCACTGGGCCTCTAGTTATTAATAATAGGAAAGGAGCAAAGAGGGAAGCCAAACTTACAGGATGTCATTTGGGCAGCATCACCAGAAAGTTGTGATTTCAAACTCCCCAGGGAACTACCAGCCTATTCTCTGCAGAATCACTGGGAAAAGGGGTCCAACAAAGGGGAGATAGATGCATGTGAAGTTAAGTTCGGGTAACTAAGGAAGGTACTTGCCTGTCGGTCAAGCCTGGGGAACTATGGATTGGCCAGAATAGGTGGAACCCATGAAAATTTTGGAATACATAATCCCCTAAACAAAGAGGTTCTTTCTCTTGTTGCTCTGGTTGTTCTTGTGACTTGGCTTGTGGCTTGCTCTTGGACTCCTTGCATTGGCTTGTATGGCCCACAGCTATGCGGACCCCACACTCAATGGACTAATGAACTACAACTGGAAAAACAGAGGCTAAGCTAGCCTGATGCTAGACTGGACTTGGCTCCAACATGGAAAGGAAACTTTGGACACTGACTGATTCTAGTTCTGCTGAAGCCAAAACTACACTTCTTCTATGGCATCAAAGCAATCTCCACTAAATTAAGATTTTAAAAACAGCTTGTTAGCATTATTCACTTGTTCATTTATTCACTAAATATTAATTGTGTACCCATTGTACACAGGCAAGATATTCCAGTTGTTGCATGGTAATGATTAGGACAAACAAGTTCTAAACAGCAAATGCTATAGTCTATCAAGAGTTGAAAGTGAATTCAGGCAATTCTGCATAGCATACCAGATTTTGAAGAGCTATGACTTTTGATAACTCTTACATAGGCAGTAATTTAGAGTATGTATTAGCTGCTAACTCCAAATGCAAAGAAAAAAAGTTGTGTATACCTTGCTGACTTTTTTTTTTTTCAGGATTTCTTTCTTTCATTACCAAAGCAATTGCTTTGTTTCACAAAAAGAACAGAAAATTATTTCTAGTGTGAATGACAGCAGCAGCCTTTATGGATAATCAAAGGAAGAGGAAAAACTGACCAGTGAAAATGTAGAAATGTTAAATTTGTCTTTTTTTCCCTCCAAAACAAAAATTAGAAGCCTGTGAATTTCAGCAGGACTGGAATGGGAATGGGAATATCTCACCATTCCCAGAATTTTAATCACCTTCACTGACCCCACTGCAGAACCGAATTTTCACAGAAGTAAGCACACAAGGTTGTGACTGATGTTTTCAGAACAGCATGGAGCTCAGCCAACAAGAGGATTTTCTGAAATAACATCCTACAACCTTTGGTAACAGAGGAGAAAACAAGGAAATAATAGATTTGAGGGTCAGACTACAGAGAAAGCTACAGCTAGGAGTGGGAGTCTATGTCTTCTCCAAACTATGAATACACTTAAATTTTATCTTTCCCAGAATAATTATGTAACCCAATAGCCAAACTCTTTAGCATAATTTAAGTCAGGTTTTCATATACTAGTACATATTTATAGTTTCTCATTCACTCATCACCCTCCCTCTCACTCTCACTTTATCTCCCTCTTGCTCTCTCCTTCCTAAATAATTGTTTTTCCTATCAAGTACATAGTCACAGATTACTGAAAGGACAGTCTTGTAAAGTACCCCTCTAAGGAGATTTAGTGTATTTCACAAAGATGAAAAGGTTAAAACCTAAGTAGTATATGATTAACCCAGAAGAATATTCTTAATGAGAAACACTTCCTACGCTACCTGATTTTCTGCCATCACAGTCAGATTCAAGACACAGTTGCTCACATGAATTCTCTCTAAGAAATTATAATTGGTTTTTCAATTGAAAAATAGTTTTCGTCAGGCCAGTGTTGCTCAGTGGATAAATGTTGACCCATGAATAAGGTCACCAGTTCAATTCCCTGTCAGGATACATGTCTCGGTTGCTGTCTCAATCCCCATTAGGGGTTGTGCAGGAAGCAGCTAATAGATGATTACCTCTCATCATTGATGTTTCTATCTCTCTATCCCTCTCCCTTCCTTTCTCTCTAAAATCAATAAAAACATATTAAAGTCAATAAAAACATTTTTAAAAAGAAAGAAAATAGTTTCCTTTTCAAAAAAGCATATTCTGGATCTCCCAGAAGACCATTTTCTAGTCAACTACTGCTGTGCAAATTCAGAGCCAGTATTTTTACTGGGACCCAGTAGTAATATTTTCATTGTCTTAGGCAAATGGAAAAGGAATAGAAGCAAAATTAACAAGTATTCAAGATAGGAAAAAGCCTTTATGAACAAAGTTTGAAAGGGAAAAGAAGGAAGAATTGAGTCATTATACAACAGATAGTATAAGCCTGTTAAACTCAGAAGAAATTGAACCCCAAGAGTCAGCACTGTACTCAAATTTTCTCAGTAATCCCATTTTCAGTGAAATCACATCATCTGTCGCATTAAATTAATGTTCTTAATTTGAATTTTATTCTCTTTAGATTGTTTTTATTTAATTTATAAATTTGTATAAATATGAGGCATTTATAAGCAGTTTAATGTTTATACATATTTATGTAAAAATTTAATAAACATATGTCAACACAGGGGGAGTCTATAAAATTTTAATCCTTTCAAAAGGGGTCTATAATATTGCTCAGTTTTGAAAAACACTGAGCTAAAGAAGCATCTACACTGAATATTACTAGTAGCAGGGTAAATAAGGCCACCAAAAGATGTTCTCATCCCAACCCTGGAACCAATGAATATGTGAACAACAGCAAAAAGGTATGATTAACTTACAGGTATTATTCTGGATTATCCAGGTGAGACTTACTGGTATACAATTACTGAGGGCCCAGTGCATGAATTTGTGCACCTTGAAAGGAACTGTGGGCCACGAGGCTGCGGTGGGCACAGGGGCGAGTCTCGGCCCATCCTCTGTGCCCCCACCCAGCCCCTCCTGGCGTGGTCCCCGGTCTCCTGTTTGTCAGCAGCCCCCCTCCTGTGGCTGCCACTCCCATACACTAATGGCGCCAGCCCCATTTGCACTCGCTGATGGCGTGGAATTATTGGGACCTGCGCCAGCAGCAGGTGCAAGTGGCAGCTGCTGCCTGGATTGCCCCTCAGGAACAGGGGGAGGTGAAGAAGCCCTGAGTGGCAATTGGGACCAGCAGCCACCACTTGTACCCGCTGATGGTGCCAAGCGATCAGGGCCGGTGCCGAATGCGAGCGGAGGTCTGGCACCGGCAGTGAGTGTGAGCACCGGGTGGGACAGAGGTGTGCGGGAACAAAGAATTTTCAGTAACCACCAGAGGCTCGCCCAATGACAGCGCCTGGCACCCCGCCTTGGTCTGGCGCCCCCGTTCACCTGTTCCATCATCCCGCAGCAGCCAACGCCCGCCATGTTCCACACACGCCCCTTGGTGGTCAGCACATGTCATAGCGACCTGTTGTTCGGTTGTTTCACCATTCGGTTTATTTGCATATTAGGGTTTTATATATATATTAAGTTCCCTGGAAGAGGAGATAGCAGATCAGAGTGGACAATAGGAGGTGTGAGGACAGAAAGAAGAGGTTGTAATTCCACAAGGAAGGGGTCCCGAATCAAGCAACACAGGCAGTTTCCAGAAGCTAAAAAGGGAAGGAAACAGATTCTCTCCTGAAGCCCCCAGAAGGATCCCAGCCCTGTCAACACCTTGATTTGGGATTTCTGACCTCCAGAACTCTGAGAATAGATCTGTATTGTTTCAAACCATTACGTTTGTGGTGATTTGTTACAGCAGCATAGGAAACTAATACACTACTTAATCCATTTGTATAGAACAATCTTAAGATCAATGGAGGCCACTGTGTTTTCCAGGAAGAAGATTCACTGTCCTTTGTGATCCCCAAATAGGCACTCAAATTATGAGCAAAGCAAAGTCAGATTTCAAAGGAGGAAAGAGGAGGGAAATGTGGAAGTGCAGATAAGACCAGGTGGGTGCCCCTGCACCCCGCACCCGAAGGCCCTTCGCTGGGAATGGAAAGTGGTTTTCATTAATGAGTGGAAATTGGCAGGGAAGGAGAGAAAGTTGGGAGCCATAGACAGTCGACCACAGGAGAAGGGCACTGCACAGGAGGGCAGTACTGGAGACTGACCGCATGCCCACCTCTGCAGGTTAGCTTAGGCCTGATCCTTGCCGGCCTCTGAATCTTTAAATCTGCTCTCAGACTATTTTCCCAGCATTTGTTTCCAGGGGAAATGAGGCTCCCCAAAGATCTGCTCTAGGAAATAAAACAAATTCTAACAGCACTTGAGTCAAGGCAAATCGAAGCTCACCCCTACTGACTCAGGCCATGAGGCAGGGCCCCTGGCATGGAGGCAGAGAGGAAGCCCTTCTATTCCTGGTCCTGTCTGAGAGCTTGGGGAAGGAAATCAGGCCAAGGGCCAAACACAGCCTGGAATAATTATGCAGAAAGCAATAGAACTGAATACCAAATATCATTATTCTGTTATTTCATCCCTTAAGGAATGAGGAGAAGCAATTATTCCCTAGGGGTCTTAAACGATACAAGCAAAAACCAAACAAGATGTCACAGTGGCTGACAGGAGGACAATAGCAGCAGAGCATAAATGAAATGGTGACTAGTAAGAATGGCGTATCTTGCTGTCCCTGAATTCTCTTGTCCACATTGCGGTCATTTTCTCTGCTTCAAGGGCCTCCTCCCTTCTGGAGGCCCCCTACTCTGGGAGGCAGGATTAAGTTGTTTTCAATTTTCAGTCTCTAATTCTCTTAGGTTTTAATCTCTTCCCAAGCACAGTCAGGCCAGGGCACACTAGTGTACTGTGCAGGGAAGTGCATCACAGCTATTGGTTTGAATGAAAATAGAGTCAACAATGTTGTGTGTTGTCACTCAATGCTCTCTCATTGCATATCACTAGGGCTATCACTTAATAATCTAAGAATGATTTATTACCTAAAGGGTAAAGATTCCAATTCTGTTCTAGAGCTTGAAGTCAGCTTATATAAGGAGCCTATTTAAGTAATGAAAAAATCTAGTGACACTATAACTATTTTCTCACAACATAGAATATTTAGAATACAAATATTGCATAGGGAATCCTGAATCCATTCTAAAGATGCTTTCTACCCTTTAAAATATGATCCTATTCTTCAAAAATTATTTAAAGTGTTGATAATTACTATCAACTTTACCATGATTTATTTTCTCATTTCAAAAAAGCAAATTCCTTAAATTTACTTACCTTAGAATTCATGATAAATTTAAATTCAACTAGAGAATCATAGTATTTACATCATAACATCTAAGAGGTAAAAGGTTGTGAAGAAGATCATAATAGTAGTCTGTGAAATATTTAGAAAAAAAATGATTTTCCTTCAGAGTGTAGGCATTCGTTTGAATGATGCTAATTACAAATGTCTGACCTCTTGAAGAAATAAATCTAGTCATATAAAAGCATAGAACATTCAAAATGGAAGGGACCTAGAGTTAGCTGCTTCAATCATTCAAACATGAGTAAGTCTCCTCCACAGTAATTCAACTGATTGCCCAGACCTTCCCTGAACACCTCCACAGAAATGGATGCACTGTAATCTCTGACAGCTCATTTTCCCTCATTCTGAGACAACAGTCTCCCTTAGTGTCCCTTCCTGTCACCCATGGGTCACACCTCTGCCCTCAGCAGCATGCACAATAATTTCCCCCCTGCGAGGACTCCCCAAGTTATCTCTTTTGACCCTTGTACAGGCAGTATGGTTTTGAACCTCTTACCATCCTTAAACTCTGGGTCACTACATTTCTTACTGATTCTCTTGTCATCTGGTATTCACAACCCAACCTGGTATCCCAGCAGAGGTTTGTTCTTCTACTTGGATCACTTGGTTGAGCATCAGAATTTCTGTAAAAAAAAGGATATAGTTACATTCATTAGATATGTTCTGTAAATCAGACTTTCCATTGAGAATGGTTTGCCCTCCAATGAGCCCAAAATTTGAGATTTTCTTTCTCTACTGTTCCTCAAGAGTCCAAATTGTCTTTCAAGTCATCCTGAGTGATAAAAGTCAAAACAAAACTCAGATATGTTTACCAATATATCTCTTAGGGCAAAGGACACTACGGATAAGCAAATGGGACTATATCAAAATAAAAGGCTTCTGCACAGCAAAAGAAACCATCAACAAAATGAAAAGAAAGCCCACTGCATGGGAGAACATATTTGCCAATGATACATCTGATAGGGGGTTAATTTCCAAAATATATAAGGAACATATACAACTTAACAAAAGGAAGACAAACAATCCAATTAAAAAATGCGTAGCCTGGCCAGCATGGCTCAGTGGTTGAGTGTTGACCTATGAACCAGGAGGTTATGGTTTGATTCCTGGTCAGAGCACATGCCTGGGCTGTGGGCTTAATCCCCAGTATGGGGCATGCAGGAGGAAGCCAATCAATGATTTTCTCTCATAACTGATGTTTCTCTCTTTCTCTTTCCTATGTGAAATCAATAAAAAAAATGTATTTTTAAAAAATGGGCAAAGGACCTAAATAGACACTTCTCCAAAGTAGATATACAGAAGGCCAAGACACATATGAAAAAATGCTCAAAGTCACTAATCATCCAAGAGATTCAAATTAAAGCAACAATGAGGTATTACCTCACACCTGACAGAATGGCTATCATCAGCAAATCAACAAACAACAAACGTTGGCGAGGAGGTAGAGAAAAGGGAACCTTAGTACACTGCTGGTGGGAATACAGACTGGTGCAGCCTCTGTGGAAAACAGTGTGGAGTTTCCTCAAAAAATGGAACTGCCATTTGACCCAGTGATCCCACTTCTAGGAATATATCCTAAGAAACCCAAAACACCAATCAGAAAGAATATATGCAACCCTATAATCATAGCAGTGCAATTTACAATGACTAAGATCTGGAAACAGCCCAAGTGCCCATCAGCAGATGAGTGGATAAAAAAGCTGTGATACATTTACTACATGGTGGTAAAAAAGAAGGAATCCGCCATTTGCAACAGCATGGATGGACCTGGAGAGAATCACGCTAAGTGAAATAAGCCAGTCAGAGAAATATAAGTACCACATGATCTCACTCATATGTGGAATCTAATGAACAAAATAAACTGATGAACAAAATAGATCCAGAGACACAGAAGCATGGAACAGACTGACAAATTTCAGAGGTAAGACAGGGATAAAGGGGGCGGGTGGGGAGAGATTAACCTGGGAATTTATATGCATATATGCATATAGATTAACCTGGGAATTTATATGCATATATGGATAGCCCATGGACACAGACAATAGTGTGATGAAGGCCTGGAAGGGGTGGGTACAGGGTGGAGGGGGTCAATGCCAAAAAATACAAAGGGTACATGTAATACTTTCAACAATAAAGTTAAATTAAAAAACAAAACTGAGGCTGCCTAAGAATTATCCCCAGAAATACAGAAATAAAAAGCCGAACGTGATCAGGTGTACTGCTTGCTCAATGCAAAAACTACTGAAAAAAGAAACTGGAAAAACAAGCTAGAAAAGTCTCCTAACTTGATCAAGTTCCTTTTATGAACATCCCTATCTGGGGAAAAATTGAAAGTAGAGTCATCCCTGTGATTGCAGCACAAAAAATAAAATAAAATTATTTTCTTAGTCCCTACTTTCAAAATGAAGCTCTACTTTAACATTTGCTAGGCCAAGTTTCAAAACTGGTTTATACTCTTGTTCTTATTGCTCAGAACTTGCTAGGGAAAGCAGTGAATTTTGAAAGTGGAATGTAGACGAGAGAGGAAGGGGACCCACGATATTGGGAGGCAGAGCCAGCTGCTGCTCTGATGGTGAACACAGTGGTGA
The DNA here is from genome assembly GCF_000412655.1 of Myotis brandtii. Lineage (NCBI taxonomy): Eukaryota > Metazoa > Chordata > Mammalia > Chiroptera > Vespertilionidae > Myotis > Myotis brandtii. Next base: position 3,950,574 of record NW_005360187.1, on the reverse strand, counting down.
GATCCCAGCTTATTACGGGAGCCAAGGGCAGCAGTTTGGCAGGTACCGTGGCTCCTGAGTGGGCAGTCCACCATTGCTGTAACACTACATTTTTGTAATAAAACAAAAGACAATTACCCCTTAGTGGCTGGGTGTTTTGGTTTCACACCTTCTCATTTGGGTGTTCTTTGCTTAGCCATCAAGAAGAACTGATTGAAAAAAAACTCAGAGATTTCAATTACTGTTAATGTTGCCTAAGTGTTTTCACTGTCACAGTGTAGGACTTCAACTTTTTAATAAGTTTCTGGTAATTATTATAAGTTTTGGTCTAATTCCAGCTGAGGATTTAATGAACTCATTCTGACAAGATATAGAATATTGTCCCAATAGATGTTCACTTGGAAATGGGCCACTTTCAATTTCAAGTGTGCAGAGCTGTGCAAGATTAAAAGCACTGGCAGTATAATTTCCACCTTGTGTCCCAGGCTCTGTGGATTTGTAGCTCATCCAGGCTGTCCATCTGGGGAGCAAACAGCATGTACTCCTTGATGAGAAAGTCTGGCCAGCCGACCAGCTGTGAAAAAAATAGATTACTCTTGTCATTTTTTCCTCCTAGGTAATTTTCTGGGAGTAAAAATATAATTTCTTAGAAGGTGTGTAGTTAAATTCTAGGGATGCATCTGATTTATATTTAAAACTTCACTACACTTTCATCTGTTAAATTTAATTTTCAACAATATCCTGGCTATTAAAATATTTACTAATTCACAGAAGATCAAAAGGTTGCTTTCTGGTATTTGTGTACTAAGCAGCACAGGAAGAGGGGAGTGGAGGAGAAAGAACACAGGAGGGCTCAGCTGGCAGGCTGAGCTGAGCACATAAAAATGCACCGTTGCTCTTCCTACAGGTAAAGGAGATATTATGATGAAATTAAATAACTGTTGGAAAAATAGAGCTTTCTATTGCCCCCAGAAGCTAAAATGGCAAATGCATCTTTTTAAGCCTCTGACATATAGCTTCATCCTTGTGAAAATTCAGAAGATCTTTACTAGATAGATAATCAGGGCAATTCTAGATCAACTGAGCCGAAGAACTCAGAGAGGGACTGTTAACACCAGTCTGAACTGTGGTGTGATATGTAATATCTAGAAGTGTAATGTGTTCATCATACTATGTGTTTTCAGCCAGTTCATAAGGAATGAAAGGATATGTGCCAAGTAAAACTAAACTTTTCAGTTTGTGCTCAGTGGAGAATCTATATAATAAAGAGCCAGAGTTGCAACCACCGAAGGCTTGACCAGACTGGAAGTCAGTGCTGGGTTGCCGTGGCGACCCAGCACTAACTGGGGCCACTGAGGGCGCCCGACCCAGTACTGACTGCCTAGGGTGCTGCGGATCAGGCCTGGAGAGAGGCCTGCAGAGAGAGAGGCAGGGTCTGATCCATAGCCTCTGTGGCAGCCATTGATCAGAACTTGCCTCTCTTTCTCTCTTGGCCTGGCCAACAGCCATGCCTCCATTTCTCTCCAGGCCTCCACTGGGCTGCTGATCAGCCCTGCCTTTCTGACCAGGCCCCATTGATAGGCCCAGAGACACTGACTGGTATAGAAACTGACCAATCAGAACCAAATCTGGGTGAATGTAAGGAGCCAATGGCTGCCAGGAGACGGAGCTTTTGACGCTGACTGGCATAGAAACTGACCAATCAGAACCAAATCTGGGTGAA
>NW_005360187.1:3927536-3948372 GCF_000412655.1 Myotis brandtii | reverse complement strand
CCCTCTCCCTTCCTCTCTGAAATCAATAAAAAATATATAAAAACCTTAAAGATAATAAAAAAACTTGATTAAAAAAAAAAGAATAGCTATTTAAAAAAGAATGAATCTTAAAAGAGAAAGACAGTTAGTTACCTACAAGGCAGCTCTCATAAACTGTCAGCTGAGTTCTTAACAGAAACATTTCAGGCTGAAAGAGATCATCTTTAGTATTTAATAGTAACTTGGCAGCATGAGAAAATACTAGTACAATACCACAAGAAATTAAAATAATAGGTATAAATATTGGAAAAGAGAAATAATATTGGTTTCACTGATTATCCTATATAATAAAAGACTAATATGTAAATTGTCCCCTTGACCAGGAGTTTGACCAGGGGGCGGGGCCAGCTGACCAATCGCCCATGGCCCCTCCCCTTGGCCAGCCCTGCCTCCCATCGGCTTCCCCCCAATCACCCCCCCAACCCCGCTCAGGGCGGGCTGGCCGGACCCCACTCATGCACAAATTCATTCACTAGGCCTCTAATATGATTATATGCCATGTAAACCCATGATATGCTAGAAAGCTATTACTAAAATTAATAAAAGAATATATCGAAAATATTGATACCATACAAATATAAAAAGTCACACTTCTGCATAAATGGAAAGAAATGTGATGTTCTGGATTGGGAAGACTTAAAAATTACCAAAAGACTCCAAAAATTAATATGTAAATTTAATGCAATTAAAACTGAGGTGAGGAGCTTATAAGAATTAAATCTATTTTAAGATAAGTTTAGATCTAAGGTGAAAAAAAAAAGGAATTAAGAGTAATATAAAGCAAATACATGAAGAAAAAGCCCTAAAAGATCTAAGAAAAACATGAAGAAGAAGAGATGACAGGTCTTACCAGATATTAGAACTTATTTTAATTCTACTGTAATCAAAATAATATCATAATAACATTGAAATATTCTCTTGGAGATCAGTGTAATAGAGAATCTACAACCAGATTTCTCTAAAAATGAGGATTAATTATATATCAGAAATTTTATTTCAATTCAGTTAAGAAATGATAGATGGTTTAAATAGTGCAGACCAAATTGGCTATTCATCTGAAAGACAATATAGGTGGGCCTCTTTCTCTTGCAACTTAAACAAAAATAAATCTCAAATAAAAACTAAAATATAAAAAGTAAAACAATAAATCTAGGAGGCCACATGTATAATCTAGAGGGTGTGGAATACCTTTATAACCAAGACCCAGAGATAACAAAAGAATAGATGAATTCACACTATAGATAACTGTTAAACATTGGTATGGAAAAAGATACCATAAATAAGAGCCACAAAAGATAGATAGATTTAAGAATATATTTACAATAGAAATGAAAGATGGAGGGTTAATATCTATAATAAATAAATATCTTTTTTAAATTAACAGGAAATATTAAATTTCCCAATAGAAAAATGGGCAAGAAATATGGGAGGATATTTTATGAGCAAATCTAAATGGCCACAAACATATAGAAATATGCTCAACCTCATTAAAAGTATGGAAAAAACAATAATCAATAAAATAGTATCTTCTAACTAATAGAAAGAAAAAGTTAAAGAATAATAACATTTATTCCTTGTGGGGATAAGAGAAAAACGAATGTATTTCTACACTTCTGGTAAAAAACATGAATTGGCATAGCCTTTTTGGAAACAGTCAGACAACATTTATTAAAACTAAAATACCTATAACCTTTTCCCTAGAAATCCTCTACCTTAGAATCTCACCTAATAAAAGCACTAATACACAAAAAAGTATTCACAGGAATATTTATAACATCACTATTTGAGGTAGCAAAATACTATAAGGTAAGTGTGCCCTTCAATGATAAGAAGTTAAACTCTGGGCAGGTTACACTAGGAACTATTATGTCTCTATTCAAAAGAATAAATTGAAGCTGAACCAATACACTTAGAGAAATATCCACAAGTACTATTTAATTTTTAGAAGATACAGTAAGTATCATACAATATAATCCCATTTTTATCAAACAGTGATCTAGAAATCATGTTTGTTCATGACTACATGACTACTGAGGATAATGTAAGAGGATATATACCAGGCTGTTAATAGGGGTTCCTTAGGTGTGAAAGAATGGTGATGTGTGACAAGGGAGTTGGAAAGTGAGGAAAAGGAAGCCAAACAATATATATAATTTTAAAAGCCAACCATAAAATACTGTATTCTTAAAATGTAGCATGTGATCCCATTTATGCATTTGCAGTGTGTGTGTGTGTGTGTGTGTGTGTGTGTGTGTGGTGTATTTGTGTGTGACAGAGAGAGAAAGAGAATGTGTGAGAGAAATAATTCACTAGTTTTTTATGGAAAACAATTTTTAAACTATCTTAAAATTATTTGGTTCTTTTTATGCTTAGATGAATTTTTCAAAATGTTCAGAGGATAAAAATAGATACAAATTATTTAAGAATTTTACAACCTTTCAGAAGCTTAAATTCACACTCCAGGAAAGAGGAAACATTTGTTTCCAGAAACTTTTTGTGTGACTGAAATGGTACTAACTTTATAAAGATAAAAATCACAGAACAATACACATACAACATAAGTCACTTGAGTCTAATTTTTTTTTAGGCTGTCCTTATTAGATTCTTATATCAGAGGGAGAATTGTGAAAACAGTATTTTACTTTAAAAAGGACTAAGTCCTAGTTGGCTGCTTCATCAGGCGAGGATTTAAAAAATAAATAAATTAGGTAAAATACTCAGTGAGCATCAATTATGTACAAGTTTTGGTGCTAATGCTATAAGGCTAGAAAGATGACTAAGATAACCATCTCATAGTCTTTGTGAAGTGAAGTAGGAAATAACCAAGTACAGGTTCTTTGCTTGCTATCTACTAAGGATAAGCTAAGTACAGACAAATTATACAAAGTATTTATTATAGATGAGGCAGCATAATACATAACAGCAAGGGTTTCAATGGGGGCTCAATAAGTGGCTGCTTTTTTTGACCCAAACACAGTCCACTGGAGAGTCTGTATGCCCATTCCACCCCCACCTCCCACAAAGAGATGGAGAGAAATACTGCAATAGAGGGGAGAGTTTCACATTCCTCATATGTTAGAGCTAAAAAGTGAATAATTACTTTCCAGTTAAATAGACATATATTCATGAAATATTGGAGTTTCATAGGAAACACAATGTGGTACTATAGTAAAGACTATGATGCCTTTAAGGCACATTCCATCATTTTGAGTTTTTACTCCTTTGACTCAAATTCCATGGCTGTATTTCAACAGAACACAAATACCAGTCCCTGACTCATTGATGCATATAAAAAAGTCTTGAGAATATCCAAGTTATGCATATAAATCCATGTGCCAAATAACCTAAATAGAGCATGAGGAGTTACTTCTATGGAGCAAAATATATACTGAGGTCACAGCTAATTAAGTGACCCTTGGGAACCTTTGGGACTGTAACACCGTGTGTAACTGTCTGTGTGCTCAATTTCCAACTACTGTAAAAGTCACTTCTAGGTTAGATGAGTTGTTTGTATAAGCTAGTGTGGTATTTAAATAAAAGCACAAATTATTAACTAGAATATCTTCATGGGAAAGAAAAACACTTACAGATTAATAATTCTCAGTGTTATCCTAAAGTGGGGACTAGAATGAGACAAATGCCTCGTTCTCCTCACCCTAGTCTCAAATGAGAACAGCCTAGTTAGTGGATCCACATGGGTGAAAATACTTCTACCACCCACCTGGTGGCAACCATCCCAATAATAGGGGTTACTGCAGTCTAGCTGCAGAGGCTCAAATCTGCACTCACCCTACAAAATTAAGTCACAGAAACTGAAACAGAAGCAAGAGTGTTAAAGAGACTCTGGTGGATCATTAATAGATTCAAATATTTTCAGTTACTTGAGTTGTGCTTACAGGATGCAAGGTCATCAGTTGATTGGGTTAATTTAGTCCAAGAGCTGGCCAATCCTCAAAGGAAAAATAAAGAATGATAGCTATCCTATTGAATTATAGTCAGGTAGGTGCCAGCCCTTTAGCTATGGTTACAGACTATTGAATACAGATGGAGGCTATTATGAAAATGGTAACTCTACGTATCAAATCAATATTCACATGTGCATAGCAAAGTACCCCCTAGAAATTGGGCATTGTTGGGTTTAAGCTGATTTTTAAATGTCAAATCCATAAACACCTACGACCATTTACATTTTAAAACTTTTGCCTTTGAGTGTTAAAATCTGGTATTTGTAACTGTTACAGAAAACCAGAGAAGAACCAAGCAACGCTTAGAGAGGTGGAGTTATTTATTATTATTATGTGCGGGCCCAGAGGAAAATGTCTCTCAAATTCTGGGCGAAATCACACAGGAAGTTTCCTGTATTTATACCTTTTTACCCTCTTTGTCTCCCAAATATGGGGTTCTGTTCCAGTCTCCTTTGCAAGTTCTTAAACAGCCCCTATGTGCTGGGGCTTTGAGACCTCGACCAAAGGCTTGGCCTGACACCAACACTGATAACTTCATCTGGAGAAGATTTAATGGCCTTTCTGAAATGGGAGTAGTCTTATTTTCCTTATTATTTAAGCCAGCAAGCATTACAGAAGCCAAAATGCAGGGTTAAAATTTCAAACAGTTTTTATATAAGATGGATGCTTCATAACAAGATGATGTTGGGAAGCTTCCTACTAAATTGCTTTGACTATTTCAGTTTGTACAGGACAAGTTACTTTTTCTTCCTTGTTTTAAACTATAAATGTCACATATTCTCATAGAGATAACTTGAACCCTACAGAAGCATCAAAACTAGGAAGAAACGTCCCATAATCCTACCACCCAAAGGCAACTACAGTGTTCATTTAGATATATTTTCTTCTAATCTTTTTCTTTACATTTTAAACACAGTAAGATTATGGGGCCATTCATACATTACCTCTGTGGCTTGATACTACCTTTTCCTTTGTGCTTACTTAAAAGGTAATGTCTTCATATGCTCAGATGTTATTAGTTAAAAATAATGACAGTGTGTACTTGAAAAATTCTTGGAAGAATTATGAGATAATGTTAACAAAGGACTAGAAATATACTCCCAGCAGTCTACTGTGCCAATTCCACACTTGAGAAATTTGACGTCAAACGTGTATTTCCTTATCTATGTAAATATGACCAAAAATTTATCTTGAAAGAAGTTTTGGAAAAAACTTTTCATGTATGTCTTGCTATATTTTGCATGGTCTATCTAAATTAATTCATTAACATCGTTAGCAATAAACTCTCAGAATAAAGGATTCTTTTTATTGCCATTGTGTTGTGTGTGTTTTTTTTTTAATATATTTTATTGATTTTTTACAGAGAGGAAGGGAGAGGGATAGAGAGTTAGAAACATCAATGAGAGAGAAACATCGATCAGCTGCCTCCTGCACACTCCCCACTGGGGATGTGCCCGCAACCAAGGTACATGCCCTTGACTGGAATTGAACCTGGGACCTTTCAGTCTGCAGGCCAACGCTCTATCCACTGAGCCAAACCAGTCAGGGCTGTGTTGTGTTTTTTAAAACCGCTGGTTAGGAAGGATAACACATCCACATGTTCTCCTATCAAAGTCTAGTATCTCAACAGTACCAATTTGGGGACCTAAATGACATCTAGAGGATGACTATGTCTTCATCCTCAGAACCAGGGAGTAATTAGTCCCCCCCCCACCCCCAATAATAACCTTAGGCCAGGAAAGCAGGCAAGAAAGGTGGATATGAACCAGCTGAACCCCAGATGTTAAGGTTGGGAACATTCCAGATCTCTGGAGGTGTCTATGCCAAAAAACCAGGAGAGGGAAAAAATATTGCCTGTGGGTGTTTAGCATGCTAGTACCATTCTTCTCTGTGAACTTTCTATTCACTCACTGGAACCAAGAAAGGACTGAAAAGAGCCTGGAAAGTCAAGAATTATAACTAGAATGCTAATAAAATTAAAATGAAAAAGCAAGTTACAAGGATATATAAATTAAGTTGGTTGGAAAGAACACTGGTGTTTAATTTTTCCTCCCCCAAGAAATAAATAAGATACAACAGTGCACCCTTTTGGTCAAAATATAAAACTAACATTCAGATCAAAGTCTAGTCACCACCTCTTCTAGTTCTTTGGGTATAATCTCAAAAAGAGTTCCTGGTTTCCTCATCTGGTGAGAGAGTTTACAGCAATGACTTCACTTGCAGACTTTTTTAAAGTGACAAATGCAAGAGATTTTCAAACACGAAACTAATTTCTGTAAAGGGAGTTTTGTCGATCTGAATTAAGTAAACATGGTGGCAAAGAAAATTGTAAAGACCTCCAGTGCTGCATTTATTTAGTATCCAAATGGGTATCTGTTGCTCATCCCCTGACATTCTTGGAGCCTTCCTGTGAGGCCTGGAATCTGATAATACTTACTAAATAGTTGTTGAATAAATTTATCAAGCAAATTTCTGAAAATCTGTCCTTCAGCTACATTCAAACACCAATTGTATTTTGTCACAAGTGCAATAGCTCTGGAAGCTTCAATGAAGGAAGCCCAAAGTGTTGTAAAGCAAGTATGAAAATGCTTAGCCCTTCTTGTTACAAAGTTGTACAGTTTCATTAACATCATCATAGAGTTTATGATCAATGGAATTTGATCTGTGTAGACCCAGTTGCTGTCAAGTGAAGGCCATCAGAAAGTACTGCTTAAAAACTCTCTGCACACTTGCTTTGATGGGGCATCGAGTGAAAGGTAGTTCATAAGCAGCTCTACATAAGGAAGGCTGCTTCCAGCCACCTGTCCACTTCCACAATCTATGGGCAGTGAGGGCACCAAGGGAAACCACTGAGCATCTCCTAAGAAAAAAGAAAAACGTTTCAGAAAGTCCTAATCCCGTTTTTGAAAATAACTATAGATATGTTGCAACCTATTTTCAAAACATTAAAGGGCTTCAGGACACAAGTTCCTAGAGAGTAATTGACAAAGCCAAAGTCTACTATCTCCCAAACCCAAATACAAATATACCATGAAAGCCTTATTTCCCTTAGATATGCTCATAATAAAACTTGGTATGTTCAGAGCATGTCTTCACCTATTATCCTTTTTTATATATCTGAAAGTATCAAGAGACTCAAAATATCATATAAAGTCAGTAATATTCACAAAGCATTTATCCCAATATAACCATGTTTCTCTCCTTTATAAAGGTATCCATGGTTACCTTACTGCCCTTAGTCACCTTGTGCAGCACTCTTACCTCTTTGAGAACTGTTTTCTGCCTCAACCACAACCTGTTAGAATTAAGAAGGCTAAGAACTAATGTTTCAGTAAGTGGGAAGTCTTTCTTCAGCATTGGGTTGACATTATGCTGTATTTCTAAATACATATTTGCCACAAGCCATATCCCAATATATAGTGCATTACATAATCTGCCTAGGAAATGATTCATCTGTCAGACAACATCTTAAAAGCATCACAGAATGACTCGGTGTTAGCAAAAATAAATTTTACACATTGACCCAAGTTTGGGGGCATTCCTATAAGGAGCCTCTTATACACTACTTCCCAGACACCTCAGTTAAAAATCACTACATTGACCTTATACAGAGAGAAAGAGTCATTAGACATTCTAGAGCTAATAATAATCTCAAAGGTTCATGAATACTGATTTCCAAAAATAGGTGTTAGTCTGAAACTCTGCAAAAATCACCCCAGCCACAGGAAATCAATGAAAGCAGGAAAACACATCTCTCCTAAAATCTACACACACACACACACACACACACACACACACACACACACACACGTTTCCTAAGACACCTTTGGGATTCAATTTTTAGCAATAGATTATCTTGCCTATAAAGATTTCTTCCAGCAACTTAAAGCCAAGCAGATATCTGACATTGGAATGCGAGCATAAAAATGTATCACCGTACAATGGTAAGAAGCAAAGTTCACCAACAAAAGATCCAGATTTTATAGGAATAGCAGCAGGATGTAATCAGAAAAGAGGGAAGAGCAGAGACTTCCTGAAGAAATGAAAGCCTGTGCTCACTGGAATCGTCAGGGCAATAGAAGAAACATTTAAACGTGAAAAATGTAGCCCGGCTGGTGTGGCTCAGTGGCTGAGCATTAACCCATGAACCAGGAGGTCACAGTTTGATTTCCTGTCACAGCGAGAGGCAGCTGATCAATGAGTCTCTCTCATCATTAAAGTTTGTCTCTCCCTCTCTCTTCCTCTCTCTGAAATCAATAAAAACATTTTTTTAACTGAAAAATGTAGCCAAAGATAGCAACCAAGGGTTAAAGTTTCTTGAAATAGAGATGGAACTGAGAACCATAAAAAGCAAAGCAGGTTTCTGGGAGAGATAACCTGCATCCCCAAATCTTGAGAATGCAGGCAGTGAACGTACTCATTTTTATAACACACCTTGCCTATCACAGAAACACCTGGATGCATAGGCAATAAACTCAAAACGGTGTCCATGTCAAATGAAGGCTGAAAGAGAGCATCAGGAAAGAGCAGGCCAGCTTTATGGAGTTAGAGTGTTGTGATCAGGAAATGATATCAAATGAGGTACTTGAGGAGACTCCACAGGGAGTAGCCATGGACAGGAGGAGGGGATTTATCTGGAGGAGGTCTGGCTCAGTAAATATTTTGTAAAATTAACCTATAGGCTTGTCAGAAGTTAAACAGATGATACAATAAGCTAAGACTTTTAAGACAGCCATTATATAGCACTGCATGAAAACTTAGTGGAAACATGTGTTAAGTACAGAAATAATGGCAAAATCTGTAGCAAGATGCAGAAGTTTGACAACACACTGAGTTCACTGTGGTGGGTGTTGATGGCATGAGAAAGGATGATAAGGTACCGTCTTTGTCCTCTAGGAGCATAGGAACTAACAGTCTTAAAATGCTGTAATCCTTACAAAAATCCTGTGGGGTGTAGATATTATCACCTCTATTTTTACAGATAAGGAAACTGAGGTTCAGAGAGGTTAAGTATCTTGCCAAGGATGCACAGCTAGAAACTTACTAAGTCAGAAATCTGAGCACATGGTCTTTTCACTAAATCAGATTTTCTAATAGATTGTAGAATAATGTATGGCATTTTTTAAAAGTAGCAACCAATACAAAATAGCCTATGATATGTTAAAACTAAGAAAATGCGGTCAAGTGTAGCACAGATATGTGTACAAACATGAGGGAGTACTAATCGTGTCTCCTGCACATCAATGCTGGAGCTGACAGAAAAGAAGGGGATCGAAGAGGGCAGAGGTCATCAAGAAGAGCAGTGGAAGAGGGGGTAACTTCCTGGGAAGGGAACCTCGTGTGCAGATAAGAAACAGCATGGCCCGTTCATGGAGCAGAGAGGAGAACGGTCCTACCAGAGCTGGGTTAGGAGGGGACGGCACTGAGAAATGCAACATGGGCAGGCCACCCAGAACCTGGAGAACTGGTCAAGAGAGCTGAAATCTGGTGTGTTGGAGAGGAGCAGAGGGGGAAATTTCCACTGCTCTCTATGTTCTAAATGTCTCCTTATATTAGTTTTCTTCAGCTGCTGTAACAAATTACAAGCTTAGCAGATTAAAACAATACAAATGTAGTATCTTATCATTGGGTCTGACATGACTCCGCTGGGCTAAAATCAAAGGTGTCAGAGGCTGCAGTCCTCTCCGGAGGCGCTGGAGAAGAATCCCGCTCCTGGCCTTTCCCAGCTTCGAGGCTGCCCATCCCCTTTGGCACCCGCTTGCCCTCCATGAGCTTCAAAGCCAGCAACGGTTGCATCTCTGGTCATTCTTCCGCAGTCACATGGCCCTCTGACCACAGCCATGGAAGTTGTCTGCTTTGGGAGATTTGTGTGATTAATTTGGGCCCAACTGGGTAAACCCGGATATTCTCTCTGTGGTTAAGGTCCTTAACATTAATCACATCTATAAAGGCCCTCTGCCATGTAAGGTAACATATGCACAGGTCTCGGGGCTTAGGACATAGATATTCGGGGGGCTATTGGTTTGCCAAGCAGGTCTAGCCCCCTGTGTTGATAATGCATCTCGTTCTCTATTCCCTGATCACCAGTCCCCTCCTCAAAAACCTCAGTGACAAAAACCGCTTCATGAACACCAAACTGCTTAGCTTGGCATCCCTGTCAAAGAGCTGAATGAAGGAATGTGTGTACAGCAGTGTGTAAGGGAGAAAGATGAGGGCAAGGCGGAGGCAACGGGCTGATGGATGGGAGGCAGTGAGCATGACCTGCAGTTGAGTTCATTGTGGCAGAGAAGCTGTTTTGGCTTCAGAGCCAGACCCCATCACTGGGAGCTGTGATAACAGAAAAGTTGTGCCTCTTTGAGCTCCAGTTTCCTGGTCTATTAAAATGGAGATACTAACAGTACCTTCTTCACTGTACTGTTGTGGGAGTAATGGCATAAAAGGAACTAAATACACAGTAAGCACTTATCACAGAGTAGGTACTCAATAAATGTTACTTCCCTCTTCATTCTCAATACAAAAAAATAACGCAACCAAATTATAGTGAACGATTCATGAGAACCATCAGAGAGGTGCAGCAGTATTAAACATTAAGCTTAGTTCAGGATAATTGCTCTTCCCACGTGGTTAGAAGATGCCATATTGCTTCTTTTTATGACCTGTGACCATATTTCTATAGAGAACTATAGAAAAATGCCATTAGCAATGAATATTTAATTGAAAAATTATAATCTACAAAAACAGATCCCAAATGAAAGTGATAAGTGCAAAATGAAAGTTCTTAAACCTGTGTATATATGTGTGTATAATAACATCAGTAAAAGTCAAATGTATTCATAACAATTGAGCATTAGAAATTTTATTAATTATGCATGTATTAATTCATTGAAAAATACTAATGCCTGTCATATGTCAGGTGCAGTACTAAACACCTGAGATACATTTTGCCCTCTTGGAACTTACATTCTAGAAGAGGGGAGACTTTTATTATAATAACGATAATAAGTGAACTCTTTTCTTCCCCAAAATATTTTTCATGGTCTCTTAGTAAATAAAACTTATATGCTGACCTAAATTATATTTTAACTTCATATTTTTTTCATATTAACATAGGAAAAAATCTTTAAAAATATTATACCAAGCTAAAACCTACTAATAAGGTAGGTTTAATTAGTATCAAGTATACCTAAGAATATGTGCATGCAGAGAAGTATGCTATTTATTTTACAGCCCCACATCATTTTCAAATGTTTATAAATAGCTAATATAAGTCCATATATGCAATGTAGAACAAAATAATATAGAACAAAAGAAAGAGGGGAAAAGAGAGGAAAATAAAGAGGGAGGGAGAAAGGAGAAAAGGAAGGGAGCAAGGAGGAAGGAAAGAAGGAAGGAAGGAAGGAAGGAAGGAAGGAAGGAAGGAAGGAAGGAAGGAAAGGAAGGAAGGAAGGAAGGAAGGAAGGAAGGAAGGAAGGAAGGAAGGGCAGAATGGAGGCTGACTAAGTCAAACAACAGTAGGAAAACAAAACGAATGCTGGAACACATTTTTCTTTTTTAGAAAGGTGCAGAACATTTGGCTCCAAGTTACTTAGGCAAAGCAAAAAGGAACATATTGCTAACAATAACTACAAAATTCTAAAAATAAAAACAAACAGGTGCTTGGCCCTGGCCAGGTGGCCCAGCTGGTTGGAGTGTTGTTCCACACACCAAAAGTTGTGGGTTCGGTTCCTGGTCAGGGCATATACCTAGGTTTCAGGTTAGATCCCCAGTCGGCATGTGTAGGGGAGGCAAGCAATCAATGTTTCTTTCTTTTTCTCCCTTCCTATCTCCCTAAAAGTCAATAAAAAACATATTCTCGGATGAGGATTTTAAAAAATAAATATGTGCCTGAAGAGGATACTCTTACTTATTCCAAAACTAAGAGGACCCTCTCCCACAGATTCTCACAGGACCTGGAATGCCATATCTTTAATAGCATTGGGAGTCAGCTGTTAGACATTTCACAACCGGCATGAGGAAGGGGCCGCTGATTTGAGGCAGTATGGTGTAAACACTTCAACCATGGCTGAATTCAAGCTACTACATCTGATATAGTCTCTGAACTTGGAGTTGAGAAGAGGTAGACAATAATAGCACATCTTCCATAGATGTTCCTTCATACAGATTTAACAGACGTATATCCTCAAGAGCATATATAAATTGTAAAATGTCAAATAATTACAAAGCAATGAGTTTTAAATATTTTACTGGTCATTTTAATGTAATTCATTTTATTGTAACTTTTTGCAATATAATTGTTAATAACGGCTGAACATCCCTAAACTACATAGTTAATTTCCCATGATTTTTGCTTTAACATTTCTCAACATCGGCATATAGTCCAATTCCAAAGAGTAATTCAGTGAGAGTAACTTGATGAAAAGCCAAATCAACATAGGCCTGCAGGACCAGAATCATCAAAGTATAAAATGGTAAGTTTAGGTGCAATGATTTTAATGCTGGTGTCTGCAATACACTGGATGGCTGCCGTGAGTGGCAGAGAAAGGAGTGGAGTTCCACCCAGCACTGCAGGACGGGTACCTCGGAGCTGTGCCATAGACACACACACTGAGTACCCTCAACAACACAAGTGTGTGGCACCATGAATCCTTTCCTCTGCTTGTGTCCGAGGAGAAAAACTGGAAGCTACAGATCTTGATAAATGGATGGAGCAAAGATCCTTTAAGACGCTCTTAAGTGTAAATAAATATAGTTAGGAAGCTGAGCTTGATAAGGATAGGACAAAGGGAATTTGAGAGTATGTCCTTTGCCAGAAGCCTGGAAGATAAATCCTCCAGTCAACTGGATGCAGGAGGTGAGAGTTGACATCTTTTTATGAAATTCAAGAAACCTCCCAGAACACTTGCCTGACCAGAAGACCACTTCACCTATGCGCCGAGGCCAGCGGAGCTAATGCATCCGATCACTGTAGCACCTGTTGAGGACATAGCTATAACCCGAATGTGTCTCTTGAACAAAACAATACAATGTTCAAATGAATCATACATTTGAAGAAAATGGTCTCAAGATAATTTAATTCTGCTACCATAGTTTCATTGAGTTTATATTTGTCTTTACTTTTAAAAGATACTCAAAGCAATTAACCCTAGTGGATTTTGACATTTACTCTCCCTTTTAGAGTACTATCAACATGAATTAAATTCTAGAAGTGAAGTAACAATATCTTATCAACAGGAAGACATTTTAAGGTTGGAAAAGTCAACATCAGACACGACCAAGTTTAAGAAACATTAAAAGTTGAATTTATAAAATAGATAAATTAGTGGAATAGAATTTAATTTCCAGAATTATTCTTGACTTCACAAAAATATTCACTGCAGGGATCCTTTAAAAGGCAGATTCCTCTGGTGCATTTGAAATATTAACTAATTTATAAAAACTCAATTTTCAGGAATATTTATGGCATTAATCTAGGTACAGTGCCATCAACAAAGCTTAACTATTCTACATGTAAATTTTGTAATTAGAGGCAAGTTACTTCACTTCTCTGATATGTAGTTTCTACATTTCTACCTGCCCAGACCATCATTCAGAATTGTTAAATATCCTATTCTTGAAAGTGTTTTGTAAACTTGAAAGTCCTTTTCAAATGTTTATCGTCATGCAGAAAGCAAGAAAGGGCTCGAATTCACATAGTGTCTACTGTTTACCACGTGCATTCACATACATTATTTGATTTTCTCTACACATTGTTACTTGAGTCTCATCATCACTAAGTGGGGATGCGGTGACTCAGAGAACCTTAATCATTGATAACCCCAGAAGGTTAAGCCTGGTCTTTCTGACTCCACACACAGTCACTGTTCAGCCCACTACGTCACACAGGCTCAAGTACTTGTTCAGTCACCTACTAATAGTGTGACTTCAGCAAATAATGAACCTCTCCGAAATGAATCTTTCTTCTCTCAAAATTAAGGTGATAATAAGTCTGACCTCAGAGGGTTGCTGGGAGGACCGAATGAGTTGATGCACTTGAAAACCTTGGCAGTGTGCCTGATCGACTAAGTACCCAACACGCATGGATTACATATTAGAAATTTTCAAGCCCCAATGAAAGCTAAAACACCTCTCATCACAAACAGGATTTAAATATCTATAGGTAGAAAAGAATGCTTCTTCTAAGCAAAATATGCAATATCAAAAGAATATTATTTTCCCAGTGATCTGCAAACTGCGGCTCGGCAAACCGCGGCTCGCGAGGCACATGTGGCTCTTTGGCCCCTTCAGTGTGGCTCTTCCACAAAATACCGACTTCTGCGCATGGGCCATGAAGTTTCAATTGCACTGTAAGTGCACGCCCGCACATGGTATTTTGTGGAAGAGCCACACTGAAGGGGCCAAAGACCCACATGTGGCTCATGAGCTGCGGTTTGCCGACCACGCCCTAGCCAGTTTGGCTCAGTTGATAGAGCATTGGCCTGCAGACCCAAGGGTTCCGGGTTCAATTCCGGTCAAGGGTATGTACCTCAGTTTCAGACTTCTCCCTGGCCTGGGCCCTGTGTGGGGCATGTGCAGGAGGCAACCAATTGATGTGTTTCTTTCACATTGCTATTTCTCTCTGTCTTTCCTTCTCTCTTCCACTCTCTCTAAAAATCAATGGAAAAATATCCTTAGGTAAGGATTAAAAAAATGAATAAAGAAAGAATATCATTTTCAATATTTTACTGTAGTATTTCTATTGTGCATACCAGGTAAAGCACTAGATTCAGTACCAATATTCAGGAAACCTGGATTCTAATCTCAGCTAAGTCATTAACTAGGGATCTAGCTTAAAGCTAAATCTCTGTATGTTTTAGTTTTCTTTAGTACTGTTAATGGGAGGAGGGAGGGGAGTGGTCCTTGTCTCCCCCAGTTGCTTGTGGAAGTGGGATTCTTGGGGTACTACTGGAATAAGAATTTACAGAGGCCCCTTGGGAGGATGAAATATAGTTGAAAGCTTAATATCCATGGAATTATATCCCCAGGTTTTCAAAGTCCCATTTCCCTTTGTCCAATCACAGCAGTGTAGCTGGGGCTTTAGTAGAACTAAAATCAGAGTGTCCAGAGTTTCGTGTACCCGTGGGGTCCCACAGCCTGGCCTGCACCCTCTTGCAATCCGGGACACCTGGGGGGATGTCGGAGAGCCGGTTTCAGCCCGATCCCCACAGGCCAAGGGACCCCACTGGTGCACAAATCCATGCACCGGGCCTCTAGTTATTAATAACTAGCTAATTACAACAGTATCAGTATCAAAGAGAGATAAAAATATAAGAAAATAACGGAAGTGAAAAAAACATATAAATCCAAGTGGTACTGATTTTTCCCTTCCAAAAACTAATTTATTTGAAATGAATCTTACTGCCATAAACCACTGTAAAAGATAGAGAAAATTGCCTGACCAGTGTGGCTCAGTGATTAAGTGTCAGCCTATGAACCAGGAGGTCGAGGTTCAATTCCTGGTCAGGGCACATGCCTGGATTGTGGACTCCATCCCCAGTGAGGGGCATGTAGGAGGCAACCGATCAATGATTCTGTCTCATCATTGATGTTTCTATCTTTCTCTCTCCCTTCCTCTCTGAAATCAATAAAAATATATTTTTAAGAAGATAGAAAAAATTAAAACAAGCAAACATCTATTCGAAGGCATCAGAAGTTACCAAGACAGTGAGGATTTGAAGGGTCAAGATCATAAAAAGAAAAGAATCCAGAGAGGTGAGCTGGCACTTGGCACCACCTTTCCCATTGAAGCATTTGTGAATTCTCAAGGAGCAACCGAGAGACAGAAAAACTGAACAGAAAATAGTGAGTGAAAGGCTGTAGAGCTGAAAGGAGTTTACCACAGCCTCACAAGGCTGGGGGGAAACTTGGGGTTCAGAGTTCACCCGGGAGGAGAGGCCCAGGAAACACTCTGGGATTTGAGCTGGTATCCTGAAGTGCTATAATTTAAGAGAATGAATTCTACAATCCTTTGTTAAGATAATTCCTAGGCATTTTGTTCATTTTGTTGCAAATGCAAAATGTATTTCTTTTATTCTTCTGAAATTTCATTGTTAGTATTTAGGAACACAATGAATTTTTGTACATTGTTTTTGTATCCTACAATCTTACTGTATTTACATATTGATTCTAAGAGCTTTTGGTGGAGTTTTTAACGTTTTCTCTATAAAAACCAGGCTATCTGCCAAAGGTGACACTTTTACTTCTTCATTTCCAATTTGGATGCCTTTTATTTATTTATTTATTTATCTATCCTGCCAATTGCTCTAATTAGAACTTCTAGTACATGTTTAATAGCAGTGCTAAGAGTGGGCATCCTTATCTTGTTCCTGATCTTGGAGGGAAATCTTTCAGTTTTTCACCATTGAGTATGTTATTATCTGAGGATTTGTCATATGTGGCCTATATTATATTGAAATACTTTACTTTTATAATAATTTTATTGAGTGTTTCAATCATAAATGGATGTTGTATCTTGTCAAATTCTTTTTCTGCATCTATTGATATGATCACATGATTTTTCCTTTATTTTGTTAATGTGGTGTATTACATTGATCGATTTGCAGATGTTGAACCATCCTTGAGCCCCTAGAACAAACTCCATTTGATCATGATGTATTTATTATCTTTTAAATGTATTGTTGTATTCACTTTGCTAATATTTTGTTTAGGAGTTTTGCATCTGTATTTATCAGCAATATTGGTCTGCAGTTGTGTGTGTGCAATGTGTATGTGTGTGTGTGTGTGTGTGAGACAGTGTATGTGTGTGTTTTGGTATCAGGGTAATTAATGTTTGCCTCATAAAATGTATTAGGAAGTATTGATGTTTCTTCAATTTTTTGGAAGATTTTGAGAAGGATAGGCATTAGATCTTTTTTGAATGTTTGGTGGAATTCACTAGTGAAGCCATCTGATCCTGGAATTTTACTGTTTGGGAGGTTTCCTTACTGTTTAGATTTTTCAGTTCTTCATGATTCAGTCTAGGAAGGTTATATATTTCTAAGAACTTGTCCATTTATTCTAGGTCATTGAATTTGGTGGCATAGTCTTTCATTGTATTTTTGTATGATACTTTGTATTTCTGGTATCCTACATAATAAAAGGCTAATAAGCAAATTGACTGAACAGCAGAACAACCGGTTGCTATGATGCGCACTGACCACCAGGGGAAAGATGCTCAATGCAGGAGCTGCCCCCTGGTGGTCAGTGCGCTCCCACAGGGGGAACACTGCTCAGCCAGAAGCCAGGCTCATGGGTAGCGAGCACATTGGCGGTGGCGGGAGCCTCTCCCGCCTCCACAGCAGCACTAAGGATGTCCAAATGATGGCTTAGGCCCACTCCCCACCTAAGCCGGCTGTCGAACATCCTCTGAGGTCTTCCAGACTGCGAGAGGGCACAGGCCAGGCTGAGGGGGCCTCTAGTCCACTATAACTTCCATTTCATTCCTGATTTATTTGAGTCTTTTCTCTGTTTTTCTTTACTGAGTCTAGCCAGAGGTTTGTTAATTTTATTAATCATTTCAAAGAACAAGCTCTTTTTTGAATTAAGTTTTTCTATTGTCTTTTTGTGCTCTATTTCATTGAATTTTGCTCTAATTTTTATTATTTCATTCCTTCTGCTGACTCTCAGTTTCATTTGTTCTTTTTCTAGTTTTTTAAGATGTCATGTTGAGCTGTTAGTTTGGGATTTTTCTTATTGACATAAGCATGTAATGATATAAACTTCCTTTATTACCACTTTTGTAGCATCCCAAAAGTTTTCATATTTCACATTGTCATTTGTCTCTATGTATCTTTTGATCTCTCCTTTTATTTCTTCTTTGACCCAGTCATTCTTTAGGAGCACATTGCTTAATCTGTACATATTTGTGGTTTTTCCCTGTTTCTTATTGCCACTGACTTCCAATTTCAAAGCATTGTGGTTGGAGAATATGCTTGGTACGATTTCAATCTGCTTAAATTTATTGAGGTTAGTTTTGTGTCCCAGTATATGTTTTATCCTTAAGAATGTTTCATGTAGCCGAAACCGGTTTGGCTCAGTGGATAGAGCGTCGGCCTGCGGACTGAAAGGTCCCAGGTTCGATTCCGGTCAAGAGCATGTACCTGGGTTGCGGGCACATCCCCAGTGGGAGATGTGCAGGAGGCAGCTGATCGATGTTTCTCTCTCATCGATGTTTCTAACTCTCTATCTCTCTCCCTTCCTCTCTGTAAAAAATCAATAAAATATATTTTAAAAACAAAAACAAAAACAAACAAACAAAAAAAAGAATGTTTCATGTGCCCTAGAGAAGAATGTATAATCTGGTGTTCTAGGATGAAAGGCTCTGTAAATGGAAAACAGTATGGACGTTCCTCAAAAAATTAAGACTAGATTTACCATATGACCCAGCAACCTCTCTTTTGGGTATCTCCCCCCAAATTGTGAAAACATTTATTCATAAAGATATATGTACCACTATGCTCATTGTAGTATTACCCCAAGACATGGAAACAACCAAAGTGTCCTTCATTATTATGACTGGATAAAGAAATGTGCTACATACATACAATGAAATACTATTCAACAATAAGAAAAAAGGAATACTGCCATTTGTGAAAACATGGATGGATCTTGAGAATATTATGCTAAGTGAAATATGTCAGACAGAAAAATTCAAGAACCATATGATTTTACTCATAGGTGGGATATGAAATTGAAATCAACAAACAAACAAACAAGATAAACAAAAACTAAGAGACACAGACAATAGTATGGTGGTTACCAGAGGGAAAGGGGGGAGGGAGAAGAGAGTAAAGGGTTTCAAATACATGATGAAAGGAGACTTGACTTGGGGTGGTGAAATATACAAATGATTTATTATAGAATTGTACACTTAAAACCTATATAATCTTATTAACCAATGTCACCCTGATAAATTTAATAAAATGTTTTTAAAATATTTAAAGAGTTTAAATTTTAAATAGAAGAGCTTTCAGAGAAACTGAAGCCCAGCTTTGAATCTGCTCCACTCATGAAAGGATTAAATTGATATGCTCCTAGGCTACCTTCATATTAGAAACAAAGTCCTCTCTGAAGCAAGCATGATCCAGAAACTCAAGTTATCTCCATAATTTTTATACACAATGGCCAGAATTCAACTATAAGTTTAATTTTTGTCAAAGCATGACAAAAATTAGCTAAAGATCAAAATTATAAGACAGTATAAATAGACCCGCAAAAGATACAAATATTAGAATTCTAATAATAGGGATTTTAAAACAACTAAGTATTCGTTTAAAATAATAAATGGAAAAATGGAGAATTTTCAGCAAAGACCTAAAAACCATAAAGAAAAAGTCAAATAAAATTATAAAAACAAACAACAAAAACAATAAGTGAAACAATGAGTAGGTTAAAAGCAAAATAAACCCAGCTCAAAAAGATAACAAATCAACTAAAAGATAAATCCCTAGAAAATATATACAACAAAAGAACACAGAGAGGGCAAAATATGAAAAAGAGTACCATATGGTGATAAAGTTGAATATGTATAATGAGAGTCCCAAAGAAGAATAGAGACAGAATATAAAGCAAAAGCAATCTTTGAAAAGATAATGTCTGAGAATTCTTTTTAAAAATGGGAGAAAGTAATAAGCCATGAACTCAAAAGTGCTACAAACCTGAAATAGGATAAATACAGAGAAAATTACTCCTGGATACAATATGGTAAAACCGCTAAAAGCCAGTGACAGAGAAAAACTTAAAAACAAAGAGAGGAAAAAGTCACATTACTTCTGGAGGATCAACAATAAGACTAAAATAGGAACCAAAGATAATGGAATTATATCTTCAAAATGCCAGGGGGAAAAAGTTAGCACACTTAAAATTCTAATGCCATTGTTTTTAAAAAATGAAGTGAAATAAAGTATTAAATTTATAGACAACAACAACAACAAAAAAGCTGAGAGAATTTGTCAGGAGCAGATCTGCTCTAAAAGGCATTATCAACTCTAGCTGGTTTGGTTAAGTGGATAGAGAATTGGCCTGTGGACTGAAGGGTCCAGGGTTTGATTCCAATCAAGGGCACATGTCTGGGTTGTGGGCTTGATACCCAGTAGGGGGCATTCAGGAGGCAGAAGATCAATGATTCTCATCATTGATGTTTCTATCTCCCTCTCCCTCTCCCTTCCTCTCTGAAATCAATAAAACATCTACACTAATAAAAGAGAAACATGGTAATTGGCGTACGACCGCTACCCTTCCCATTGGCTAATCAGGGAGATATGCAAATTAACTGACAGCCAAGATGGCGGCCGGCAGCCAGGCAGCTTAAAGCAAACAGGGAGGCTCGCTTCCTTCAGTGAAGGAGGACTCCAACGTTCCCCGCCTGCGCTGCCCACCTCTGAGCTTCAGTTGGAAACATTGTAACATTTATAGAAGATAAACAAAACCCCAGAAACCTCCTGTCAGTCAGCCGGGATCTCAGAGCTGGAGTCGCAACATTGTTTCGAATACAGAAAACAAAGGCCAGAAACCTGCTTTCAGCAGCCGAGCCTCAGAGAGAAAGCCGGCTCTCAGCTCCAGTGACAGCCATAGAAGGTAAATAAATGCCAGAATAAAAAAAAAAAGAAAAAAAGGAGAGGTTTGGAGCTTCAGTCGCCCGCCAGCCTGAAAACGGCCCTCAGCCCCTCACCCAGACTGGCCAGGCACCCCAGTGGGGACCCCCACCCTGAAGCAACAAGATGGCGGCTAATTTGCATACTGAAGGCAGGCGGCAGCAGGCAAGGCTGTCTGCAGTCTGGGACCCGGATCTGTGACCC
>NW_005360187.1:3919365-3926972 GCF_000412655.1 Myotis brandtii | reverse complement strand
ATTTTTGTGCACCGGGCCTCTAGTATTTAAAATAAATAAATAAAATGCATTAGCAGAAGGAAAACAATCACATTTTGAAGCAAGAAGATAAAGGAAGAAATTAAGATTGGAAAGTAGTATATAGATAAATCTAAATAGTATCTATATAAAATGATAACAAAAAAACCTATAGAGCTTTAACTGGTTTGGCTCAGTGGATAGAGCATCCGCCTGCGGACTGAAAGGTCTCAAGTTCTATTCCGGTCAAGGGCATGTGCCTTGGTTGCGGGCACATCCCCAGTAGGAGGTGTGCAGGAGGCAGCTGATCGATGTTTCTCTCTCATCAATGTTTCTAACTCTGTCTCTCTCCCTTCCTCTCTGTAAAAAATAAAATATATATTTTTAAAAAAACTATAGAAAAAAACATACCTATAGGACTTATATATGTCCAGAATTAACATTACCAAGAATCAAAGATGAGGTGGGCAAAACTAGGTTTACAGTAATGACTATGTGAAAGTTTATTTTTGTATTATTATTTATTAATTATTGTATTGTTTTCATATGAACAACTATACCCACTTTTGCCCAACCCTGTATATTACCAATATTTTAAAAAGGCAGGAGGGGATAAATGATATTAAGACAACTAAAGTTACTGAATTGTCCAGGAAGTTACAAATACACTAAATTATATTAAATTTAAATGTCAAATATGCATATTTCAATTTCTAGGATAACTATTTAAAAATAGTAAGAAAGAGATAATAGTGGAGAAAGTGAACATAAAAAATAACACAAAAGAAAAAAGTAATACAAAAGAAAACAAGAAAGGAGAACAAAGGAGAAAATGAGTGGGACAAAGCAAAAACAAATAGTGAGATGGTAGATTTAAATTAAAATGTATCAGTAATTTCATCAATTATAAACAGCTATATATTCCAAATAAAAGACAAATATTTGCCCTAGCCAGTTTGGCTCAATAGATAGAGTGTTGGCCTGTGGACCAAAGGGTCCCAGGTTCCATTCCAGTCAAGGGCACATACGTTGGTTGCAGGCTCCTCCATGGCCCGGGCCATGGTCTGGGCATGTGCAGGAGGCAACCAATCAATGTGAATCTCTCACATCAATGTTTCTGCCTTTCCCTCTCTCTTCCACTCTCTAAGAAAATCAATGGAAAAATATCCTCAGGTGAGGATTAAAACAAAAACAAATATTTTCAGATTGATGTAAAACACCTTAATTATATGCTGCTTACATGAGACACATCTTAACTATAAAGACCCAGAAAGCCTGGAAAGTACAAGGACAGAAAAGGATGCACCATACAAAACCATATAAAGGCTAATTAAAACAAATTGGCTTCGCCTTACTGATAACAGACAGAACCAACTCAAAGGTAAAATAACATTACTAGAAATGGGAAGGAATTCTTGTAATGATAAAAGGGAAAATGCACCAGGAAAATATGGCAATTCTAAATAAATAAGCACCTAATACCATTGCTTCATATTTGCAAATGTAGTAAGAACTAACAGAACTAAAAGCAGAAATAGACAAATTCACTTGATACTGGAGATAAAAATATCTGTCTATATAACTGAGAGAACAAGCAGACAAAAGATCAGACAATAATTAGATTATTTGGATTACAGACTTTATAAAATTGGTCCAATTGACTTTTATAGAAAACTATAATCAACAACCACAAATACTTATTCTTTTCAAGTACACATGGAACATTTACCAAAATTGGCCACATTCTGGTCCATAAAGCAAGTGTCAAAAAATTTTCAAGTGTTAAAATATTAAAAGCATATACTACATCTACAAAATGAAGCTGCAAATTAATGGCAACTAGAAAAACAACAAAATGAACAAGAAAATAACTTTACAAATCCACAAATGTGTGAAAGTTAATCAATGCTCTGGATAATCCACGAAGCAAAGAAAAAAATCACAATGGAAAAATTTTTTCTTTCTAGCTTGCTTTTAACAGCTTTGTATATACAAAAACAATACATAATTAAAATGTTTAATTCCATGAGATTTGACATGTTATACATCTGTGAAATTATCACCACAATCAATACAATAAATATATCATATCTATCATCCCCAAAAGATTTCCTGTATCTCCTACTAATCTCATCCTCCTGCCCCTAATTCCCCAATTCCTCAGAAAACTGCTGATCTGTTTTTTATCCTTATAGATTAGTTTGTATTTTCCTAGAATTTTGTAAAAATTAAATCATATTGTAATATTTTTGTCTGGCTTCCTTCGCTCAATATAATTATATTTTAGTTTTAGCTCTATTGCTGTGGTTTGCAGAAGTTTATTGCGTTCTATTGCAGAGCAGTATCTCATTGTATAGCTATATCACAGTTTGTTTAACCACTGATCGGTTAATAAACATTTGGGTTGTTTCAGTTCTGCCCATTCCAAACATCACTGTTATGAATATTAGTAAACAAGTCTTCAGATGCACGTATGCGTTCATTTTTCTTGGTTGTGAGAACCATTTCACTGGCATTGGAGTGTAGTGGGTAAAACTCATACTTTTACTACATGAGGCTGTGTCAGCTATCTATATGGGAAAAATGAAACTCCATCCACCCCTCAGCAAACTCATACCATACACAAAAATCACTTCCAAGTACCTTGCAGATCTAAATACAAAAAGTGGAAGCATAAAAGTACTAGAAAATAACATAGGAGAATATCCTCAGGACTTTGGGTTAAGAAAGAGATTTCTTAAATGCTGGAAGCCAGTCCATCCTTGCTGCTTGACACAGTTGCTGCAGGGAAGAAACATCTGCACAGCATATGTTTCAAGGGACCTGGCGTATATGGCATACTGTTCTTAATATGTTTGCTCCCCTTCTTGGCGCTATGTGTTTTAACCAAGGTCACCTCTCCGAGAAAGGTTGTTTCCCAAGGTAGGGATTTTTCCCTGAAGTTAGGGAGGGAATAAAACCCCTTAACTAAGTGCCAGGCAGGTAGTTAATCACATAGTCTTTACTCCCTGGAATGGAGATAAGAAACGCCCTAACCTTTGGAATAGAAATTGATAGGATTAAAATCAACTGGTATAAATACAGATGTAACAAGACAATAAAAGACAGAACCTGGCTAGAGATCCTGGCTAGAACCTGGCTAGAGAACCTGGCTAGGCTGCTGATCAACTGAACGCTGTCTCTGTCCACACCTTTGGGAACCCCTGGACCTGCTGGGGTTGGACCCCAACAACTGGCGCCTGAACAGGGTTCCCCTAGGTAAGCCCCCCCGCACTCGGGACGGATAGAACTGCACCCTAGGGTGCTGCAGACCCCCCTATAGAGGATAAGTAGGGTGAGAGGGTGGATAGTACAGAACTTAGATTGAGAAGATGGTTCATACTGAGTCTAAAGAAAAAAGACTCTGTATTAATCTTTTAACACATATGCTTGCGTTGTACAGCCTGTTCCCTCACACAAAAGCCCAGACGCGGAGAAAATGGCGGCAGGGGTCGAGGCGGCGGCCGAGGTGGCGGCGACGGAGCCCAAAATGGAGGGGGAGAGCAGCGCGCCCAGCGCACCAAGCGGCAACGGTGTTCCGGGTCCAAAAGGTGAAGGAGAACGACCTACTCAGAATGAGAAGGGAAAAGAGAAAAACATAAAAAGAGGGGGCAATCGCTTTGAGCCATATGCCAATCCAACCAAAAGATACAGAGCCTTCATTACAAACATACCTTTTGATGTGAAATGGCAGTCACTTAAAGACCTGGTTAAAGAAAAAGTTGGTGAGGTAACATACGTGGAGCTCTTAATGGACGCTGAAGGAAAGTCAAGGGGATGTGCCGTTGTTGAATTCAAGATGGAAGAGAGCATGAAAAAAGCTGCTGAAGTTCTAAACAAGCATAGTCTGAGTGGAAGACCACTGAAAGTCAAAGAAGATCCTGATGGTGAACATGCCAGGAGAGCAATGCAAAAGGCTGGAAGACTTGGAAGCACAGTATTTGTAGCAAATCTGGATTATAAAGTTGGCTGGAAGAAGCTGAAGGAAGTTTTTAGTATGGCTGGTGTGGTGGTCCGGGCATACATTCTTGAGGATAAAGATGGAAAAAGTCGTGGAATAGGCACTGTTACTTTTGAACAGTCCATTGAAGCTGTGCAAGCTATATCTATGTTCAATGGACAACTGCTATTTGATAGACCAATGCACGTGAAAATGGATGAGAGGGCCTTACCAAAGGGAGATTTTTTCCCTCCTGAGCGTCCACAACAACTTCCCCATGGAGTTGGTGGTATTGGCATGGGGTTAGGACCAGGAGGGCAGCCTATCAATGCCAATCACCTAAATAAAGGCATTGGCATGGGAAACATAGGACCTGCAGGAATGGGAATGGAAGGCATAGGATTTGGAATAAATAAAATGGGAGGCATGGAGGGTCCCTTTGGTGGTGGTATGGAAAACATGGGTCGATTTGGATCTGGGATGAACATGGGCAGGATAAAAGAGATGGAGCGTGTCATGGGTGGAGGATTTGAAAGAGACTTTGCCAGAAACGAGATGGGAATGTATCGAAGCTTTGGAGAGCCCCTTGGCAGAGGAATGGAAATCCTAAGTAATGCACCCAAGAGAGGCGAGATCATTGCAAAGCAGGGAGGAGGTGGAGGTGGAGGCAGTGTCCCTGGGATCGAGAGGATGGGCCCCGGCATTGACCGCATTGGGGGTGCTGGCATGGAGCGCATGGGCGCAGGCCTGGGCCATGGCATGGATCGTGTGGGCTCTGAAATTGAGCGTATGGGCCTGGTCATGGACCGCATGGGCTCCGTCGAGCGCATGGGCTCTGGCATCGAGCGCATGGGCACACTGGGCCTCGACCACATGGCCTCCAGCATCAAGCGCATGGGCCAGACCATGGAGCGCATTGGATCTGGCGTGGAGCGCATGGGTGCCGGCGTGGGCTTTGGCCTGGAGCGCATGGCCGCACCCATTGATCGTGTGGGCCAGACCATTGAGCGCATGGGCCTGAGCATGGGTCGTATGGTGCCCGCAGGCATGGGGGCTGGCCTGGAGCGTATAGGCCCTGTGATGGATCGCATGGCCACCGGCCTGGAGCGCACGGGCACCAACAACCTGGAGCGAATGGGCGCCAACAGTCTTGAGCACATGGGCCTGGAGCGGATGGGTCCCGCCATGGGCCCGGCCCTAGGCGCTGGCATTGAGCACATGGGCCTAGCCATGGGTGGCGGTGGCAGTGCCAGCTTTGACCGTGCCATCGAGATGGAGCGTGGCAACTTGGGAGGAAGCTTCGCAGGTTCCTTCGGTGGAGCTGGAGGCCATGCTCCTGGGGTGGCCAGAAAGGCCTGCCAGATATTTGTGAGAAATCTCCCATTTGATTTTACATGGAAAATGCTAAAGGACAAATTCAACGAATGTGGCCATGTGCTGTATGCGGACATCAAGATGGAGAATGGGAAGTCCAAGGGGTGCGGTGTGGTTAAGTTTGAATCTCCAGAGGTGGCTGAGAGAGCCTGCCGGATGATGAATGGGATGAAGCTGAGTGGCCGAGAGATTGATGTTCGAATCGATAGAAATGCTTAAGCAGTTGCCTTTTTTAAACATCGATACCAGACCTCTGAATTTGTATTTTTTCTTGTTAACCATTTTAATTTGTTGGCTGGATGTATAAAGATGTTTAAAAAATTCAGTTGCTTTTTGGGGTAATTTGAATTACTTTTTTAATGACTGGGGTTCCATTTGACTGTTTGCATTGAGATTGCAATGTGTGCAATTTTTTTTTTGTAGTTGTGGCATCTTGTTGATATCAAATATGACTTTGATAATAAATACCAGTTCCTGAAAAAAAAAGGAAAGGAGATGTGGGGCAAAGCTGGGACATATGAACAGACAAAAAGGAGGCACATGTGATCCTCCCAATGGACAGGTTGTTCCAGCTCAGGGCTGCACATCTGCTGCAAACGAACACTGGTCAGGTGTG
This sequence comes from Myotis brandtii, assembly GCF_000412655.1. NCBI lineage: Eukaryota > Metazoa > Chordata > Mammalia > Chiroptera > Vespertilionidae > Myotis > Myotis brandtii. The sequence goes on along the minus strand of NW_005360187.1, from coordinate 3,921,006 downwards.
CTAGGGTGAGGCAGAGATGGAGGGCGATGAGACATAAGGTCGGACTAGATGGTCTAGAATCCACACAGGTGAGTCTGCATCCTGTGGAAATATACAAGCATATCCTCTCCCCCAGGTTAAAAGTTCTTGGCACCAGAGGCAGAAACGGTTGAACTTTCTCAAACTTTAAATAGTCCCTCGGCTCCACCTAGAGAGGACACATTATTGTCTCCAGCTCAATCTAAGAGCAATTTCGCTATGCCTACTGATCGGAAGGAGAATAAATATCATAAACATTTACTCCTGTTACCAATACATAAAATAGGGACAGCTGTTACCCAGGAAGCCAGAGGGGCCGGAGGCTTTGGCTACTGGAGTTAATCCAAGAGGACTTAGACCCTGTGACTTATGGCAGATGGATATTACTCATGTCCCATCTTTTGGCAAACTTTGCTATGTGCATGTTTGTATTGATACCTTTTCTCATGTTATCCTTGCTTCTGCACGTACAGGAGAAGCCTTTAAAGATGTAAGTCAACATTTATTCCAATGTTTTTCCTACCTAGGAATACCAAGGGCACTTAAAACAGACAATGGGCCTGCCTATACCTCTAGAGCTTTTAAAAACTTATGCTCTACATTCGGCATCGCACATACTACAGGAATACCTTACAATCCTCAAGGCCAAGCAATAGTAGAAAGGGCTCACCAAACTTTAAAAACACAAATTAAAAAATTACAAGAAAATGAGTTTAAATATTCCTCTCCTCATCATGTTCTACAACATACTCTATTTGTAATTAATATACTAAATGTAGATTCTGAGGGAAATTCCCTGATGTACAGACATTGGAACCCTGATCTAACTAAACCTAAAGCCCTCGTCAAATGGAGAGACTTGCTTACAGGAGCCTGGCAGGGACCTAATGTACTTTTAACCTGGGGGAGAGGGTATGCTTGTATATTTCCACAGGATGCAGACTCACCTGTGTGGATTCCAGACCATCTAGTCCGACCTTATGTCTCACCGCCCTCCATTTCTGCCTCACCCTAGCACACCTGACCAATGCCCGTTTGCAGCAGATGTGCAGTCCTAAGCTGGAACAACCTGTCCATTGGGAGGATCACATGTGCCTTCATTTGTCTGTTCATATGTCCCAGCTTTGCCCCACATCTCCTTTCCATTTTTTTTTTTTGACTACTTGTTTGCTGGTTCTTTGGCCTTTCTCCTTCTCTCCTGAACACAGCCTTTTCTAGAATCTCCCTACCCTACTGTTCCAGGAAGGGCACCTCCCTTTTCTATCGTGACTAGGGGGTGTCTGGTATATGCCCCATACATGAAGTTGTCTTGTGCCAAGAGCCTGACATCCTTGGCTGAGAAAGCCCTGTCCTGGGACTCTCCTTTGTCCTGTATTTGACGACCCTCTTCTTACAATCCAATTGCCCATAGCTGTTGCCTGAGCTCTCTGTTCATACTGAAGTTAAAGCCTCATGGTGGCTGGTACCATGGATCTGTCTCTCGCCCAATGGTGTGAGCTGGGCCCTCCCTGGAGAAGAAACCTGGGTTCCCCAAGATATGTGATCAATGCCGGGGCCCTGCCAGCAGGCGAGGGGATCCCAAGGCAGTTGCTGGGCGTGGAGGCCACGGGGGCATAGGCTACC
>NW_005360187.1:3908218-3918377 GCF_000412655.1 Myotis brandtii | reverse complement strand
GAACAATCACGCTTAAGCTACATAATCTTTACTCCCTGGAATGGAGATAAGAAACGCCCTAACCTTTGGAATAGAAATTGATAGGATTAAAATCAACTGGTATAAATACAGATGTAACAAGACAATAAAAGACAGAACCTGGCTAGAGATCCTGGCTAGAACCTGGCTAGAGAACCTGGCTAGGCTGCTGATCAACTGAACGCTGTCTCTGTCCACACCTTTGGGAACTCCTGGACCTGCTTGGGTTGGACCCCAACACTTAAACAAAACACAAAAGCACTAGTCATAGAAGAAAAGAATGATGAGCTAAAATTAAAGATTTCTGCTTATCAAGTGGCACCATTATGACAGTAAGAAAGCAAACCACTGAGTGAGACTATTCTTTGGAATACATGTATCCCATTAAAACTGCAGAATAAAAAACTCCTATACTAGCAAGTCATTAAGAATAACAAGAAGATTCTTCACAAAACAGAATATCCTACTGGCCAGTGAACTTTTTAAAAGAAGATAAACATCATTAGCTATCAGAAAAATATCAGTTAAGATAAAACCACAATGAGATCCCATCATAAGCCAATAGCAAAGTGTTGGTAAGGATATGAAACAGCTGGAACTCTCATAGGCTGTGTGGTCGGCATACCCGATGACCCAGCAGTTCCTCCCCGGATACACACTCACTAAAGTTATGTTCATGTGCCGCCAACACAGACTTAGGAAAATGATTCATTTTCAAAATATATAGCTGCAAATGGGCTTGCCCATTTGGGTGGTAGTGCAGAGAAATGTCCAGTGATGAATGGTACAGAATTAGCAGTTGATAAGTCATATTTTTGATAATAAAAGAGTATACCACTCACAAGACCTACACACTGGGAAATGATAAATTCCAGAATGCATTTGAGGTAGGAGTTACTTCCGTGACAAATGTTACCATTTATTATATTCGGAGGCCCTTGTTACAAGGGCATTCAGGAGATAGCTAGGTGGGAGCCATAGTGTCATAAGCCTTGAATGAGCTTTCTGTCATTCAACCCATTTCAGAGTATGAGAATCTCTCCTCAGAAGACATCAATCTCACACTTCCAGGTCAACAGAATTTCAGCTCTGGACTTCTAGCAAGTCAAATGGTTCTCAGGCCTTTCTCCACACATTTCCCCAGCATGAACCCAGTAGCTATATGGCCCAGAGACAGAACTCTGTTGGAGACATTTTGGTAAAGACCACATGGACTTTTTTTGTTAACATGGTGAATGTGGATTTTGCTTCTGGCAGAAACTAAACAGGGCCGAAACTATCTCAATGATCCACCAGTGGTAGCCATTCCCCACAGTGAGAGGAAAGAATCAATTACCTTGTTAATACCCACTTTTGATCTTTCTTCGTGCTAACTCTCGTAATTGAAACTGAAAAAAGTGTAATTCTTTCCTTGCAGCCTTGGATTTTCTCCTTTGAGGCAAATGCTTACCAAATAGGAATAAATAAATAAAAGTGTAAAGAAGCAACACTGTGGAGAAGCTGAGGAAGGAAGGTCTTGTTGCCAGGCTGTATCTGGGTGGTAAGTTCAAATTGGACATGGCAGAGTTGATTAACAGTGATTATTTAGACAACAGTACTAGAATTGGAAACTGTAATTCTTGTTTCCAATTGAAACCAAAATTGTCTAGCAATGCCCAGCACCTTTTTAAAGATAGGAGTTTTTATGTAGTTTGTTAATCACTATATCCACAGCACCCAGACGTATAGTAGATACCAATAAATATTTGCAAAATGAACGCCATTCTCACTTAGGAGGTCATGCTTACATCAAAATTGCCAATAAGTTCTTTTGGCTCATTTATTTAATTCAAGAAACTATGTACTATTCTAAATAGCACCGGCTATGTGCTATTTACAAAGAGTTGTTTAGTTAAAGAATTGAATAAGCCCTCAAAGAAGGAGCTTACAGCTGGGGTTAGCAAATTTTTTCTGTAATGGTCCAGACAGTAAATGTTTTAGGTTTTGTGGGCCACTGTGGTCTCCATGCAAATACTCAACTTTGCTACTGGAGCACAAAAGCAGTCATAGCAATATATAAACAAATAGGTATGGCTGTTTTCCAATAAAACTTTACTTACAAAACAGGAGGCAGACAATATTTGGTCTGAGAGCTATAATTTGAAAACCTCTGGCTTATATAGTATAGTAAGCAACTCACATATATAAAACCTAATTATAATCCCTTTTACAATAATGACAGAAAGATGAAACACGAAGAATAAAGAATAAACTTCAAAAAAGAAATGGACAAACTGTATGAAGAAAAAAAAATGCATTCCATATCACCTCCCCCCCCAAAGCTAATTTCCTGAAGCTATTAAGAACTCTGAAAAATAAGTTAATACTAATAAGCCAACAGAAAATGAATAAAGCATATAATTAGACAAGCAAAGAAATACATATGTCTCTTAAACACAGAAAAGATGATCAAATGATCAACCTTATTCATAATAGGAGAGATGTCATTTGAAACTACAATGACTCTGTTGGCAGGAAGTGGGGGGAACAGTGAGTATGATGAATTGGCACCACCTCTTCGGTGAGAAATTCAGAACATCAATCAAAATTACAATTTCTCCTTGACTCAGCAATTCCACCTCTAGGAATTTTCCTCCTGAAGATAAATACACACTTGCTCATAAGTGAAATGACAAAACATACAAGGTTATCCACAAAAGTATTGTTTGTAAAAGATAGAAAGCCCAAGTCCATCATTACAGGACAGGTGAAAGAAATTGTGATACAGGCCAAGAATGGAATACTATGCAACCCTAAAAGAGAAATGAGGCCTTACTTGAGGTACAAATATGAAGGGTTCTCTAAAATATTTAATGAAAGATAAAGGTACAGAACTGTATACGTAGCTTGCTAAATTTGTGAAAAAGGAGAGGATGATAGATGATAGATGGATAGATGATATGTATTAACATATATGTGTGTGTTCTTATACAAACTAAAATATCTCTAGAAGGATACAAAGAAACTAAGAACATTGGTTTCTTAAGGGCTGTGGAAATGGGTGGCTGATGGACAATGGTAGTGGAAGGCAGGCTTTTCATTGTATACCTTACCTTCTGAATTCTAAATCTATTCAAAATGATAAACTATATTAAAATAAATAATAATGAAACAATGCAGAATGAAATAAATGTTAAATAAAGGAGTAGCATGACACACAAGCATAATAAAGTGAAGTTTAATTGGAGAGGATGAAGGGTTCTTCTGGGTCCAGCCTGTGGTCACGGATAGAATACAAAGGAAGATGTGAACGAAATCAGAAGCCAGACTCTGTCCCTGGTCTGCCTTGCAAATACTCACTAACTCTACTTGGCCTAAAGTGCCTGTAATGATTGGCAGCTATAAAACCATCCAATAAATTTCTCCAACTCATCATCAAGGAAATAATGGACAACTTGGTCAAATGCCTTGCCAAAATAATCACCATGCCTCATGTTAATATTTTGGAAAGAATTTTCACACACAAAAAATATATTTAAGCAATGCTCATTGATTCAATGGGCATTTACTGAGTACTTATTGCTAGGGCATGTTTAAGTTGTTAGGAAGGCAATGAAGGTCAAGACACATAATTCTCAACCTCAAAGAATTTGCATTCTAGTGGGAAAGGGGCCAGACAATAAACAAAATCATTGCATTATAATTTTATAGATGAACCATTGTCTTGACAACAATAAGATGACATTTTATGGCTATTACCTGGTTAGCTGCTTTAAACCAGGAGTTTAGGAATTGCATTTCTGAAAAGTTGACCATCCACATTAAGCCCCAAATGAAGTCTATGGAATTTCTTTAATCAACTAGTCTAATGAATAATTGAAAGAAAAAATACTAATTTGGCTGAATTGAACAACTTATGTTAAGAATGAGTTATCACCCCCACCCCCCACCCCAATTACTCACAAATGGCATTTTGAATTACTTCAGATCCAGGCCAAGCTAATTAATCAACTGTTATTTTTTATCCTCTCCTTTTGAAAATTGGAATACTAGCCCCTCTCCAGGATTCTGGAAGCTCTCCCACACTCCATGATTTCTCAAAGATTACCAACTACAACTAGTTCTTTGATCAGGGTCATGAAATAGGACTTTTGATGTAAGCTCTTATAAGGCCCAAATGCCCTACTACAGATCTCTCTTGGACTTTAATTATTTTTTTACTGCCTTCTACTATAGTCCGTGTTTGAACATTCTCCTTCATGAAGAGAGAGAGAGAGAGAGAGAGAGAGAGAGAGAGAGAAGGAAAGCAAAAGCAAAAGCAAAGGTGGGAGACACTGCCTTTTCTCTTTTACTTGTTAAACTGTACATTAACTGCCTCAAGCAGGCCTGCCCCTGCTTTGTGCTGCAAATGAAGCTTGAAAAGTCCTTTTGCCTATTCTGAACAAACATATTCCTATCTCATACAAGTTGATAGTCTAAGAAATAAGATTTCATTTGTTTTTTAATGAGTCTTATTTATTTAGCTTTTATCTTTTGAGGCAAATTTGCTATCTCTTCAACTCCAATAATTTGCATAAACAGTTCATTGTCAGATCACTATTATAATCACACACACACACACACACACACACACACACACACACCCCAAACCTATTTCAAAAAAATAAAATTCATCAATAAGAAAAGCCAATATATCTGTAGTTCTAGTCACTCCAGTGGCCTGGTATGACTTTTCCCTAATTACAACGAAATGCCTGGTGGGCACAATATGCCTCCAGAAATATTTTTATTCTTTTTTTTTTGAGCATGGGTTTTGTTAGTCGAAACAAAGCACTGTGATCTTTCTGTTTCTCTCTGGAGCTTTCTTTTTTTCTGGTTTGATACTTTATTAAGATAAAAGATGAACAGACCTTCCTTCATTCCTTCTTCTTACAGAGGTTCTCAAGAAGTACCCAAAAAAGATAACATATATTGCCTTAGGGAAGTGACCCAGCCTCAAGCATTTGCACCCTTTCTTGCTGGCTCAGTCTGGGTCATTTCAGATGGCTGCCTGAGTACAGAAAAGGTATAAAAAACTCACATGAAAACAGGCTTTTTAAAATCTAGCTAAAATTCACTGAAGGGACCATCTGAACAGACCAGCAGAAAAGATAAGGCTAACTTTTTCTCATAATATCTCAGCTAGAAGAGAGAATTTAAGCAGAAAGAACAGGGCGACCTATTCTACCTCAGAGAATTTATCCCCCAAAGCCAGCTGTGGATGTACAGAATAGACCAAAGAGACCGAAGACTTATCCTTCCATTCTGCTTGTCGACCAGTTTGCCAATCAGTGAGGTTCATTCTATTTCTTTCTCTCCCTCTCCCCTTCCGTTCCCTTCTCTCTAATATAAGTAATTTTCAAGGCTCTAAACTATCCAGAGAAAAGAAAAATCTGTAAGCACGTTGATTCACCATACCAGAATCTGGCAAATGAAACCGCACAAAATTTTACTTATAAGTGAACAAATATTCAATACAAACTTCAAACCAGAATAGCTAATGCTATTTATTAACATCCTTTCTCTGGTAAAAATATCTTATCAAAGAACGATGTTACCAGTAAAATAAATTGACATTTTAGCTTGATTTCTTTGGGAAATAAATTTCTCTTTGCACGTTTTCCTTTCATTAAGATCTTCTCTTTTTTTGTGGTTCCTTGCTTGTTTCTTCCTTTTGTATTTCCACTTTGGTTTTTCTTGTTTGGGACAACCTAACCCACAATGATCAGGCACCATAGAAAGCAAAGAGTCACCCAGTTACCCAACTCGATGCCCTGACATCTTTCATTTCCTAATATGACATTTGTTTTTTCTAATCCAGATCCCACTTACACTAAAACACCTCTGTGTACTTTTCAGAAGAGAATGTAAATGTAAAGATTAAGGTCCCCAAGGAAAAATAAAAAGAAACATTCTCAAATAAAAAATGATCAAAAGTTTGAAGAAAAAAATAAATGACGGGGGTAAGAAAAGATATTGCAAAGGATACTAATTTAGAGAACACTCCAAAGAGCAGAGTCTGACCAAGCCTCTCATTGTAAAATGAAACACTGGGTCCACTAGAAGTAGCTTTTAAATTATATTACAATGCACTTAAATAGTCTTAAAAGAACACAAATGCAGGCTTTTATTTACAGTTTAATAAAAAAAGTCATTAAAATTACACTTGATTATCAAACTTACTGTAGTTTCAGGATAATTTATATTGTACCTAGTATATCTTTCTCTTATAATATTATATATTGTGGATTTGGGACATATTTATTCCTCTTTTTCATGCTAGCACCTGGCAAAGTATCTGGCAATATAGTAGAAAAATAGCAAATATTTAATTGGGTTGAAGTTGTGATACTTCTCCTACTTAAAGACTCTTCTCTCTAAATATAACCGGGCTGCTAGGTACTTCTAAATCTTTTAGCTTTGCGGATAGAAACTGGGGTGTGGGGTAGGAGTTGACCCTGTTCTTTAACCTTACACTTAAATGGCCCAAGCCCCCACTGCAGGTATGATGAACACCCAGCGCCTCTTCCCACTCTGATCTTCAGAACCTGGTGCTTTCGGTCTGAGTTCTGTCTCAACCAGTGCTACTTGGACTCCATGGTACCCACGGTGAAACAGCCAGTTTTCCTGGATTTCCCCCAAATATGGCTCACAATAGACAATGGGTATAGCAATCATATTGTTCAAAGTAACAATGGAGGAGAGCTTTAGAGGGGGAAATGCTTCATTACATCACAGCAAACACATTAAAACAATGTCTATACACACTCCAGGCCTTTCCTCTGGGAGCTAGTTCTACTGCACCTCTTCCCTTCAGATCCACTTTCCACACTCCCCTTACCAGTGCTCCCTTTTCCAAACCACCACCACCATCACCTTCCAGGATACTTTAAAGTCTTATACACATTTGAATGCAAAACAATTCACCTCATGCTTTTTCTAGCCTCTTCTTAACTTAGACCTGCAGTGTCCAGTCCAGTAGTCACGCACCACAGGTGCCTCGGGACCATTCCTATTGCCGCTAGTCCACGCTGAGATGCAGTGTAAAGCACACACCAGATTTTGAAAGTTAAGTATTTTTTAAACAACTTAAGAAGTAATAAACTATCTCATTAATAATTTTATACTGACTATACATTGAAACAATAATATTATAGATATTGGGTTAAATTAAAAATATTATTAAAACATGTTGTTTTAAAACTTTTTAATGTGATTACTACAACAAGCCTTCAGTTCTTGTTAATTACATTTAAAACTTCTTGTCCGTTGACCTTTAGCAGAAAATAGCCTGATTCCTTCTTGAGGGTTTTTCACATTTCTCCTGGTTTGAGTCCTAGCCCAGAAACTGGGGGAAATTACACCAATGGAGATTTCATGTACTTCAGTTCAAATCATGCAACCTCAAGTAACCAAAAAGAAAAAAGGGGGAGGAGGGAGGAGGAAAAAATCTTCCTGAGTGTCCCAGGCGACACCTGTCGCATTCCATTCCACGTACAAAGTCTGTCACCTGAAACTCCAAACCTCAGAATTGCCTTCATTGTTGTTGACTGTTGTGCTTAAGTCCTGCTGTTCCTCTCCCATGTCACAGGCTGCTCTGACCCACTGTGCTTTCCATTGCCAGGGAATTTATTCCTCTTGCAGAAATGTCTCAATCTCTTAGGCACAGAAGACGTGTCAATTGGTGTATTTCAGTAAGTGTGGCTTTATTCCAATGTAGCCTGCCAAGTACTAGTTGGAGTCATCATCCTCTGTCATCACCTTCTATTTATGAGCCAGGGCAGGTCCTCTCTCTCCCCCTCCCCTGTCCTGGCTGTAACTCCCTTGCCACTCCATCTGCATGTGGGTTTTGCACCTTTGTTCCTTACCTTGTGATAACGTGATGTTTGCTCACTTATTTCTTTACAAAGAGTAACTGCCAAGTAGAATCTAAGTTGAAAATTGTCCTTCATTAGCCACAAAAGAAGAAATCCATGTCATTTCTTGCAGTAGCCCAGGAGTTTTAATTTAACTATTTTATACTCACTGTCATATGGGCATGGATGCTCACTACAAGAAAGATGGTAATGATGTCAAGAAAGAAGGAAGGGAAAAGAAACTAAAAGTGGGGAAGGAAAATGACATTTTGAATATTTATTTATTAATCCCTTTGATAGACACTGTATGTACATTATCTATTTCTGAATAAAGGACTTTGAGGGGAAATTAGACAGTTCCATAGAACAATTGGTTAGGGAATCTAAGTATCATATACTAGTAACTGAAGCAAAGGAATGGAAAAAAAGAACCATGTTTTCAGTGGTGTTGAAAGTTATGTGTGCCACACAGGATGCGAGGCAATAGAAACCTTTGTGCTCTGCTGATGGGAATATAAAATTGTGAAGCCACATTGAAAAACAGTTGGACAGGCTACAGGAAATGCACATTGAAGTCAGCTACAAGGATCCGCCTCTGGGAGTTCTGTGCTCTTTTGTCTGATGTAAGGGGAACAGCAGTCGAAGAAAGGATGAAAACGTGGATGACACCAGCTAAAGCAGAGCAGCCAGGCAATTCAGTTGAAAGTATTTTGACATTTAATTTAGCTGTAATTTCCCAAGCATTTGATGCTTTCTTCCTTCGGGGAGAACAGACGGATTCCATTGCCTTGACTGTTCTGTCCAGTAGAGTTTGTGAGTTCTTTCCAGCTTCACTTCAGAAAGCAGATACAGATGGCAGCGTTTCTTTCTTCCTCATCTCCATCACCTTGCCAATAAATGTGGCTTCCTTTCCAAAGCATCCCTGTTGCACATGTCATGCTTTTTCCGCTCCTATCTCCTTTTATTAATTTTTCTGTTTGAGGCATATGGAGAAACATGTGTTGGTGCGGGCACAGTTTCCTGCGCCACTGCCAAATGTAAGGGCAGCTCTGAAGTGAAGGGAATTGATCTTAGACCTGTAAAACTGAGTAAGAGGCCAGAAGGAAATCTGAAATACTAAATAAGAAACAGCATGTGACCAAACTGTAGCCTGCTAAAACCAGGAAATTAACTCAAGCCATATTGGCAAAGGCAACACATGTTCATCTATGTCACCCAGCATTAAACATATCACAAGGCAGGGAGGAGAGGGAGGTAAGAGAGCAACCAAAGGACTTGTATGTACGCATATAAGCATAACCCATGGACATATACAGTAAGGGGTGAGGGCATGTGCTGGGGGCTGGGAACGACTGGGAGAGGTTAATGGGGGGAAAAGGAGACATATGTAATACTTTAAACAATAAGGAATTATAAATAAATAAACAAACAAATAAATAAATAAAATATCACAAGGCTGTTCACCTGAACAAAACAAGTGTCTATCAACACAAGACCCATTAAGCATATTTTGGAACATCCAAAACAGGCTACTGCCACCAGAGTGTCCTCCTGTGAGTTAGGAGCAGTGTCTGGTGGTAGACCTATTGCCAAAAGGCAGACTTCCTCCACTTCCTGGGTAAAACAATTAGCAAAGGTGTCCCTTCCCCAGCTCTCACAGCCCATGCCAGTGCTGCACAGGCTGGATTTCAGCCTCCAGGGTACAAATTTGCTTCCAACTGCAATGTATGGAGCCATAAAAGAAGAAAAATCTACAAGATACATTGCTAAGTAAAAATGAAGTCGTAGAAGAAGAATGTTTTTTATATACAAATAAATGCATGGATATTTCTAATAAAAATATCCAAGAAACTGGGTATCTGAATGGTAGAAACTCTGAGGTTTGGAGTTTCAGGTGAGAGGTGAGTGAGGCTTTGTACACGGAATGGAATGCCACATGTGCTGGCTGGAACAGTACTAGGCAGCTTTTTCCTCCTCCTCTGCTTTCTTTTTGTTTTTTTTGTTTTTTATTTGTTTTCATTTTTTTAAATTAAATCTTTATTGTTCAGATTATTACATTGGTTCCTCTTTTTTCCCACCATAACTCCCCTCCACCCAGTTCCCACCCCACCCTCCGCCCTCACTCCCCACCCCCTGTCTTCATCCATAGGTGCACGATTATTGTCCAATCTCTTCCCACATCCTCCACACCCCTTTCCCCCCCAAGAATAGTCAGTCCATTCCCTTTCTATGTCCCTGATTCTATTACAATCACCAGTTCATACTGT
>NW_005360187.1:3905334-3906803 GCF_000412655.1 Myotis brandtii | reverse complement strand
AGCAGTTATGGCTGCTCTCAGTCTTGCCCTCAGAGGCTCTGCTTCTCAGTGTCCCGGTAATCGCTGCAAGCCCCTCGGAGAGAAAGCTGCCCTAGGGTTCTGACCGATGCCAGACCCCACCACTTCTCCCGTATGAGTCTGGGTCCCTAGAGACTCGCCCGGAACTGGAGCTCAGAGCCTGAGACTCCCTCCCGATTGAAGACAACCGCGTTCCGCACTGCGCCTCCTCTGAGTCTGGGTATGCTTTTCTCTTTCCTTCTAGTTGTAGAATTTCCACTCAGCCAGCCTTCCTGTGGTTCTGGGTGATGTCCGTTCCGTTTTTTAGTTGTATTTTTGAAGTGGTTGTTCGAGGCAGCAAACTCTGGTGTTTACCTATGCCGCCATCTTGGGTGTCTCCTATTTTTTTCTGCTTTCTTTTTGGTTACATAAGGTTATGTGTTTTGAATTGGAGTACATGGGATTTCATTCATGTAATTTTCTGCAGTTTCTGGGATAGGACTCAGACTAGGAGAAATACTAAAACCCTCTTGCTGAAAGGCAACTGACAAAAAGTTTTCACTTTAACAAGAGAGGAGGGCTTGTTCTGATTCATAGCCGTATCATCTCTACAAACTAGAGGCCTGGTGCATGAAATCCATGAACTCAGAAGGGGGGGGGAGGTACCTTAGTCCGGCCTGCACCCTCTCGCAGTCTCGGAGCCCTCAGGGGATGTCCAACTGATGGCTTAGGCCAGCTCCCCATGGCTGGCCTAAGCTGGCAATTGGACATCTTTAGCGCTGCCGTGGAGGTGGGAGAGGCTCCTGCTACTGCCACGGCACTAGCCAGCCATGAGCCCAGATCAGGGCTTCTGGCTGAGCGGTGCTCCCCCTGTGGGAGTGCACTGACCACCAGGGGGCAGCTCCTGCCTTGAGCATCTGCCCCCTGGTGGTCAGTGTGCATCATAGTGACGGTTCCATTTAGTCAATTTGCATATTAGCCTTTTATTATATAGGATGTTGACTTAATTATTTATCTTTGGCTCAAAAACAATAACTTCCTTTGGAAGGGGTTGTTGGGAAGATAGGGCAAAGTAGGTCAGGTCTAAGGTTCCCTGTTTAGTTTATCACTAACACTAAATGTATGTGTGTGTGTGTGTGTGTGTGTGTGTCTCCTGTTGGTTTGGTTACTTTGGAAAACCTTAATTTCCTTTATCAACATAGAGTTTTCTTTATTATTCATGTTGGTTTATTTTTTTTTCATACAAATTTATAATCAGCTTATCTAGTTAAAATTAAAAACTGGTATTTGTTATTGAAATGCTATCCTATCTAATAAAAGACAAATAGGGTAATTAACCGTACCTCCAATACGCTTCCCATTGGCTAATCAGGACGATATGCAAATTAACTGCTAACCAAGATGGCGGTTAACCGCCAACAAAGATGGTAGCTAATTTGCATACTGCAGGCAGGGTGGGACAGCGCCATCCC
>NW_005360187.1:3892255-3905322 GCF_000412655.1 Myotis brandtii | reverse complement strand
GGGCCTGCTATCTGCGACCCGGGTGGCAGGCGGCCGTATGGGACCCGACCCAGGGCTGGCGGGTGGGACCATAGCGATCGGCCACACCCACAAACGGCCCTCCCCCAGGGATCCGAGGCTGGCAGGTGCTAATGCACCGATCCGCCATCCGCCACCAGCCACGCCCACAAAGGGCCCTCCCACGGGGATCCCGGGTTGGCAGGTGCTAAGTACAGATCCACCACCGGCCACGCGCACAAACGGCCCTCCCCGGGATCCCAGGCTGGCAGGTGCTAATGCACTGATCTGCCAACACCCACACCCGGGCCACCTTTGCCCTGCGCAAACTATGCAGCTGGGAGAGGGGAGTGGGGCTGCTGGGAGCAGGGTGAGAACTGCCCGGGATTTGCATCAGGCAGCCCAGAGCTGAGTGCGAACTATCCCGACTGGTAGCTGCTTGCTCATTCACTTACTTGCTCATTCATTCACTCATTCATTTGCTCATTATTCACTCACTCAGCAAACCCTCTCAGGTCCCTGGCACCAGGCCAGGCACTGAAGGTGAAGCAGAATAAGACAGAGCTATGTCCTCAAGATGTTAGTAATTCAGTAGGGCGAAGCAGGCACATGAATGAGGCAGTTGTATGCACAGATGCAGTGTACTGGGTTCGGTGAGGGCTGTAACTAACACCGACTTTGTTCTCTTGATAAAATGGGGCCTCGGGAGCCAGGCCGCCCCAAGCCTGTAGGCCTGTGCCTAGGCCAGGAGTGGCCGGGGTCCCAGAACATGACAGAGGGTGCAGGTTGGGCTGAGGGGTCTGGCCCCACCCCTCACGCTCACCCCCAAGTGCACAAATTTTTGTGCACCGGGCTACTAGTTAAATGTATAATTCTGTAACACATTTTCAATGTATAAGTTGTACATTTAATTTAGAGAGAATTAAAATATTGAGTCTTCCTATGACCAAGGCTTATTTCGTATCTTTCAGCGGTATTTAAATTATTTTTTCACTCATCCAAACATTTCTGTGTGTGTGTGTGTGTGTGTGTGTGTTAATCCTCACCTGAGGATATTTTTTCCATTGATTTTTACAGGGAGGGAGGGAGGGAGAAGGAGAGAGAGAAAAACATCCATGTGAAAGAGACACATCAATTGGTTGCCTCCTGCACAGCCCCCAGGATTGAACATGAAACCCAGGTATGTGCCCTTGACCGGGAATTAAACCTGTTATCCTTTGGTCCATGGGCCAATGCTTTAACCACATAGACACACTGGCCAGGATAAAACATTTCTTAAGATTATTTCTGCATTAAAGGCCTGGTGCATGAAAATTCATGCACTGGAGGGGCGGGTCCCTCAGCCTGGCCTGCCCCCCTCACAGTCCGGGAGCCCTCAGGGGTGGGAGGGGACTCGGCAATCAGGGGAAGGTGACACTCCATCACACCTCTGCTGCTGCCACTGCCGGCAGCACAAGCCTTGGCCAGCCCTGGTTACCCGAGGCTCGGGTGGCCCTGGGCAGCTGGGGGGCTGAGGGTACTGGGGGGTCTCTGGAGGCAGGCACACAGAGCAGCTAGGCCCACCTCCAGGCGGGCCCGGCTGCTCCACGCCTGCTGCCCCAGCCAGGCTGAGGGGACTGGGCACTGCCATATTTGAGGGCGGGGCAGTCAATTAGTATATTCCCTCCTTATTGGCTGTGGACTCCGCCATCTTTGCAATGATGTGAGGGTCAATTAGCATATTCCCTCTATATTAAATAGGATAGTATCTTTTTTATTTTATTATTTTTAAAAATATATTTTATTGATTTTTTTACAGAGAGGAAGGGAGAGAGATAGAGAGTTAGAAACATCGATGAGAGAGAAACATCGATCAGCTGCCTCCATGCACCCCACTGGGGATGTGCCCGCAACCACGGTACATGCCCTTGACCGGAATCGAACCTGGGACCCTTCAGTCCACAGGCCAACGCTCTATCCACTGAGCCAAACCGGTTTCGGCAAGTATCTTTTTTTATATTGCCAAAACTACTATCTTTTGTACATTATAAGTTCTGTTTGCTAATTGTTTGCACATAAGAAAGCTACTGATTTCTGAACAATTATTCTCCCCCCCCATGACTTTATGAAATTTATTATTTTATTGTGGTAGTTTTCTAGCTGATTTTCCGTATCTTCCAGTTATAGAATTCTATCATCTGAAAACATGGACAGTTTTGCCTCCTTCTTCCCTGATTTTATATTACTTATTACTTAGCTTTTAAAAAATGCTTTGGTGGCTCAGTTGGTTGGAGTTTTGTCCTGTATGCCCCCAGCCCCTGTCAGGGCACATACCCAGGTTGTGGGTTATATCCTAAGTTAGGGCACATATGGGAGGCAACTGATTGATGTTTCTCACATCAGTGTTTCTCTCTCTCCCCCTTCCTCTCTCTCTCTCTAAAATCAATAAAAAACATATCATCAGATGACTATTAAAAATGTGCTTTGGTTTAGCCAAGTGTAATATTATATTAGTAGTGATATAATTGTCTTCCTTGTCTCTAACCTCAGTGAGAATACCTCTAGTAGTTTCCCTCTAAGCAAAATGAGAGCAAAATAAAGTTACAGACCAATATCCCTGATGAACATAGATGTCAAAATTCTCAACAAAATACTAGCAAAACAAATTCAACAATACATTAAAAGGTTCATACATCATGATCAAATAGGATTTATCTCAGGGATGCACAAATGATTCAACATCTATAAATCAATCAACATACTACACACCTCATTAACAGAAAAAGGATAAGGATCATATGATCATTTCAATAGATGCAGAAAAATCATTTGACAAAATAGAACATGCATTTATGATAAAAATTCTCAACAAAGTGGGAACACAGAAATATCTCAACATAATAAAGGCCATATATGACAAACCCACAGCTAACATTATACTCAATGGGAAAAAAACTAAAAGCTTTTCCTCTAAGATCAGGAACATAACAAAGATGCCTTTATTCAACACAATTTTGGAAGTCCTAGTCTCAGCAATTAGAACAGAAAAATAAATAAAAGGTATCAAAATTGGAAAAGAAGAAGTAAAACTGTCATGATTAACAGATGACATGACAGTATATATAGAAAACCCTAAAGACTCCACTGAAAAAATTATTAGAATAAATGAATTCATTAAAGTTGCAAAATGTAAAATTAAAAATAGAAATCAGTGGCATTTCTATAAACTAATAATGAACTATCAAAAAGAGAAATAAAAACATAATCCCATTTATAATTTCATTAAACAAAAACAACCCTAGGAATTAACTTAATCAAAGAGACAAAAGACCTATACTCTGTAAACTGTAAAACAGTGATGAAAGAAACTGAAGATGACACAAATAACTGGAAGAATGTATCATGTTCATAGGTTGGAAGAATTAAATTAGTTAAAACATCCAGACTACCTAAAGTAATCTACAGATTCAATGAAATCCCTATTAATATATCAATGGCATTTAGTAGAGAACTATAATAAATAATCCTAATATTTACGTGAAACTGCAAAAGACCCCAAGTAGCTAAGAAAATCTTGAGAAAGAAGAAAATGCTGAAGGTGCTCTGTGCCCTGATTTCCAACTATACCACAAAGCTATAGTAATCAAAATAGTATGGTACTGGCACATAAACAGACACATAGATCAAAGGAACAGAATAGAAAGCACAGAAATATAGTCACACTTATAATCTATGAAAAAGGACACAGGAATATACAATGGGTAAATGATGTTGATAAAACTGGACAAATAAATGCAAAAAAAAATTGGACCAGTTTCTTACACAATATACAAAAATAAACTCAAAATGGACTAAAGACTTAAATGTAAGAGCTGAATCTATAAAACTCCCAGAAGAAAAAATAAGCAGTAAACTTTTTGACATCAGTCTTAACAATATTATTTTTTCACTATTTCTCCTCAGGTAATAACAAAAGCAAAAATAAACAAATGGGATTATATCAAACTAAATAGCTTTTGCACAGGAGAGGAAATGATCAAAAAAGCAAAAGACAACCTAATGAATGAGAGAAAATATTTGCAAATGATATATCCAATAAAGCATCAATATCCAAAATATATCAAGAACTCATTTAACTCAACATCAAAAAATAAAAATATTCAATTAAAAAAAACGGGCAGAGGACAAAGACACACAGCTTGCCAACAGACATATGAAAAGATGGTCAATATCATTAATCATCGGGGAAATGTAGATCAAAACCACAATGAGATATCAACTCAAATCTGTCAAATGGATACTATTAAAAAGTGAGCAAGTAATAAGTGTTGATGAGAATGTGGAGAAAAGGAAACCCTCATGCATCGTTGTGGAATTGTAAATTGGTGTGGCCACAATAAAAGATAGTATGTAGGTTTCTCAAAAAATCCAAAAACAATAAAAACATGTTCATTGCAGCATTCTTTACAATAGCCAAGATATGGAAGCAACCTAGATTTCCATCCAATGGAATAGTAGCCATAAAAAGAATGGAATATTGCCATTGTGACAACATAAAACCCCTAGAGTGTATTATGTTAAATGAAATAAGTCAGACAGACAAAAACAAATACCATATGCTAACACTTATATGTGGAATCTAAAAAAAATAAATGAAAAAAAAATACAAACAGATTCATAGATACAGAGAAGAAACTGATAGTTGCCAGAGGGGAGAGGAGTGAGGAAATAGATGAAAGAGGTAAAGAGGTAAAGGGGGAAAAGAGGTACAAACTTCCAGTTATAAAATAAATAAATCATGAGGATGTAAAGTACAGCATAGGGAAAATAGTCAATAATATCATAATAATTATGTAGGGTGACAGATGGTTACTAGACTTATTATGAGGATCACATTATAAAGTATATAAATTTCTTACTACTATATTATACACCTGAAACTATATAGTATTATATGTAAACTATAATAAAAATAAATTTTAAAGAGACTCTAACTTCATTTTTCTCATATAGATACTCAATTGTCACAGCACCCTCTACAGAAAAGATTGTCCTTTCTCTACTGTTCTGCAGTGCATCATTTGTCATATATCAAGTGACAATTCACATGTGCTCTTTATTCAATTCCATGGTTGATTTATTTTTTCTACACTGGCTTAATTACTTTAGCTCTTTAATCATTCTTAGGATGTCCTAGAGCAAGTCTACCACCTATTTTTCTTGAAAAGTGTTTCCTTGAAAAGTATATCTTGCTAATATTTTGTGTAATCATTATCTAAATTATTGACAAAGGTATATTAAAACTCTGATTGTTAAGTGGTTTTGTCTATTCTCCTTATAGCCCTGTCAGTTTTTCTTTATGTATTTTTAAATGCCATCATTAGGTCTATAAATGTTTATAATTTTATGTTCTCTTGATGATTTGACCCATTTATTATTATGACATGATTCTCTTTATTCTTGAACATTGTTTGCTGTGAAATCTACTTTGATATTAATATGTCCATCCCAGCTTTCTTTTCATTAGTGACAGCATACTATGGCTTTCTTCATACTTTTTCTTTTCATTTATTTATGCTTTTATATTTATAGCATCATTTCAGAGAAAAACTTTCGACAAACTAGACATAGAAGGGAACTTTCTCAATCTAATAAAGGGTGCCCATGACAAACCTACAGCTATCCTCATACTTAGTGATGAGACTCTGAATGCTTTCTCCCTAAAATCAAGAACAAGGCAAGGATGTTCACTTTAACACTAGTATTCAACATTATACTGGAGATTTTAGCCAGTAAAATAAAACGATAAAAACCAATGTCACCCCAATGAATTCAATACAAATTTTTAAAAAGAAATAAAAGGCATTCAAGATTGGAAAGGAGAAAGTAAAATTGTCTTTATTCACAGATGACATGATCTACGGGAACAAAATACTACAGGAACAAATAAGTGAGTTTAGCAAGCTTACAGGGCATAAATTTGATATACAAAAAACTAATTCTATTTTATATATTAGCAAGAGACAGTCAGAAATTAAAGTATTAAAGATATAATTTATAACATTATCAAAGATATGGAATACATGCCATAAATCTGAAAAAAAAGCTATGCAAGACTTATACACTGAAAAATAAAAAAACACACACTAATGAAACTAAAGAATGCCTAAATAATGGAAAGACATTCCATGATCATTAATCAGAAGACTCAATACTGATAAGATGTCAATTCTCCCCAAACGGTCTATAGGTTCAATGAAATCCCAATCAAAATCCCAGCAGGCTTTTTATTTTTTTAGAAATTGAAAAACTTATTCTGAAATTCATATAGAAATACAAAGGTTCTTGAATAATCTAAACAACATTGAAAAAGAACAAAGTGAGAGAATTAACATTACCTAATTTCAAGACTAACTGTAAAGCTAGATATCAGAGCAGTATAATTTCAATGTACATACAGGTAAACAGATCAATGGGATAAGATAGAAAGTCCAGAAATAGAATCACAAATATATGAACAACTGATTTTCAACAAAAGTGCATAGACAATTCAATGAATAAACAATTTTTCTGCCCTGGGCAGTTTTCTCAGTGGCTAGAGTGTTGGCCCATGGACTGAAGGGTCACAGGTTCAATTTCCTGTCAAGGGCACATAACCCTGTTGCAGGTTCCCCAGCTCTGGTAGGGGCGCATGCAGGAGGCAACCAATGCATGTGTCTCTCTCATGTTGATGTTTCTCTCTCTCTCCCTTCCACTCCTTCCTTCCTTCCACTCTCTTTTAAAAAATAATAATAATTTTTCAACACATGGTGCTACAATTGGATGTCAAAGGGGAAGAAAGGAGAACTCTGTCCCATACTTCACATCATATATAAAATTTAACTCAAAATGGATCATAAACCTAAATGTAAAACAGAAAACAAGACAATTTCTACAAAAAACATAGAAGTAAATCTTCATGGCCTTGAAGTACACAAAGAGTTCTTAGATATGACACCAAAAAAATGATCTATAAAAGAAAAAATTGATAAATTAAACCTCATCAATATTAAAAACGTATCTTAAAAAGACACTGGTAAGAGAATGAAAGACAAGACCCAAATCATATATCTGATAAAGAAGTTATACACATAGTACTTAAAAACTCTTAAAACTAAATAAGAAAATCATCAATAAAAATTGTTATATTGGCAAGGTATTTGAATAGACAATTCATCAGGATATACAAATGGAAAGGACATTCAGATGGACAATAAACATATGAAAAGATGCTCAATATCACCAATCATCAGGGAAATAAAAAATAAAACCACAATAAGCTATCACCTCACATCTGTCAGGATGACTATCATCAATAAATCAACAAACAAATATTGACGAGGCTGTGGTGAAAAGGGAACCTTTGTGTACTGTTTGTGAGACTATAAATTGGTGCATTCACTATGGAAAACATCATAGAGGTTCTATAAAAAATTAAAAAATAGAACTGCCATATGACCTAGTAATTTCATTTCTGGGTATTTATCCAAAGAAATCCAAAACAGTATGAAAAGACATATGAACACCTATATTTATCACAGCCTTATTTACCATAGCTGAAATATGGAAGCAACTTAAGTGATAATCAATAGACAAATGGATAAAGAAGAGGCAGTACATACTAGTATATACAATGGAATATTACTTATCCATAAAAAGAATGAAATCTTGCCATTTGCGACAACATGGATGAACCTAGAGGGCATTATGCTAAGTCAAACAAGTTAGACAGAGAAAGACAAATACCACATGATTTCACTTATCTGTGAAATCTAAAACAAGCAAATAAAACAGAAACAAACTCATAGATATAGAGACAAATTAATGGTTCCCAAATGGGAGGGGTGTTGGGAGGATAGGTGAAAAAGGGGGAGGGATTAAGATGTACTAATTGCCCGTTATAAAAACAGTCATAGGGATGTAAAGTATATTACAGGAAAATAGAAAAAATAGTCAAATATATGTATATAAAAGCCTAAGTGACCATCTGACTGTTCAACCGTCTGACCAGTAGCTATGATGTACAATGACCACCAGGGGGCAGGACGCTCTAACTGGTAGCTATGATGTGCACTGACCACCATGGAGCAGATGCTCAACTCAGGAGCTGCTGAGCTGTGGTGACTTGGCAGCTGTGGTTCTCGGGTGATGCACCCGGAACCAGAGAAGAGGGAGCCTGATTCTGGGGTGCTCACCCAAGAACCGCCCTCTTGCAATCCGGGACACCTCGGGGATGTCACAGAGCTGGTTTCGGCCTGATCCCCACAGGCCAGGCCGAAGGACCCCACCGGTGCACCGGCCTCTAGTATTATAATAATTATCTATGGAGTCAGATAGTTACTAGACTTATCATAGTGATCACTCTGTAAATAAATACATGTCTAATCAACTAATATAATATTGAATGTCAACTGTAATTGAAAAATAAAGAAGATAAACAAATGGTAAATAAGCACAACAATATTAAGTGTTGACAATGATACAAAATAACACCATTCCTTGTAGGAATGTAAAATAGTACAACCATACTGGAAAATAGCTTGGAAGTTTCTTAAAAAGTTAAGTATACACATAATATATGATACAGCCATTTTAGTCCTAGGTATTTCCCCAAAGAAATTAAAGCATACATCCATACAAAGACTTTTTCACAAATGTTAACAACAATTTTACTTGCAATAGCCAAAAACTGGAAAAGATGCAAATCTCTATGAATAGGTGAGTGGGTAAACAATTATAGCATGTCCATATGTAGCAATATACATACAATAATATGGATTAATCTCAAAATAACGGTGCTAAGTAAAAAAGAAAGACCCCTGCACCCCCAAAACAAGTAAATATTGTATGATTCCATTTATATATAACTAGAGGCCCGATGCATGAAATTCGTGCAAGAGTAGGCCTTCCTTCCCCCGGCTGCCCACACCAGCTTCCCTCTGGCACCCGGGACTCGGGCTTCCCTCGCAGCCCCAGCTTCGTCTGGCAGGGCGTCCAGAAGGATGTCCGGTCTAATTAGCATATTAAGCTTTTATTATTATAGATTCTAGGAAACACGGATCTAAAGTGACAGAAATCAATCAATGATTCTCTGGGCATGGGGACAACAAAGGGACACAAGGAAACTTTGGGAAGTGATAAATATATTCATTATCTTGTTTGTGGTTATATTTCCATTGCTGTACACATATTATTCTTATATCACTACATATATAAAATTTATCAAATTGCATATTTTTAAAATGTGAAGTTTATTGTATGTCAATTACCCTTCAAACAATAACAATGACAACAGACAACCAGCATTTTTTTCTAACAAGTCTGAATTGATAAGTTCAATTAGATCAACTAGCAGTGGCCTAGCTGATCTAGGATGGACTCAGATGAGACAACTCAGATAAGTTCCATGGGTTCTCTCACCCTCCAGCAGTCTAGCCCAAGCTTTTCTCAGGGTCAAGGAGGAAGAGTGAAAAAATGCAATGACTCTTAAGGTCTAGGCTTGGAATCACTCTATTACATTAGCAAAGGTAAATCAAAAGGCCATCATAGACTCAAGGGATGAGAAATAAACTCTACGACTTAAGGGGAGGAAGTTCAAACTCCTATTTCAAAGGACATGAATACAAAAAGGGGTTGTAAAATCACGGCCATTTTTTTTGCAATTAAGCTACCACACCTACTAAGTAGAAGGCATTTTTATTTAATAAGAATTTCAAATATTACTTCACTTGATCCTTATTACAACTCAAATTAAGTAGAATCCTAATTTTGAAGATGAAGAAACTGAGGCCTAGAGAAGTTAATAAACATGACCAAAGTCCCATAGCCCACATTTGCAGAGGTGGGATTAAGCTTTACTTTGACTTCAGAGCATGTGCCCTTGGTAGCTGTGTTTCATCACTTCCCTTTACTACTACAATCTTCATTCCAAAAGCCATAACCATCTGCCTAGGAGTCTAGGCTTGCATCTCAATACCACTTCAGAAAAGGCATCAGAAATTGTTTCATACGTGGCATAGATAAGATGGGGGGGGGGAGGGGTCAATTCTTAATTCTATGAATCAAGCTCTACCCTGGATATTAAATTTGTTTAAGGATGAAATCTTTGAAGGAGTCTGAATTTCAATTCTAATCAAGAAAAACTTTCCTGTGTATCCAAAGAGTGTGTACTAAAACTCCAAAAGTCATTCACAATGCATGAGAAAGATTGTCCTATTTGAAAATGTTTAAGACTATTTGATCTACTGAAGGGCAATTATTAACATTACCTGTTCGTATAGGCAATTTCCAGATTGTTAATGGATTGTGTTCCTAAAGTTCATATGTAAGTAAATGATTTAGAAATCATATTGTAATATTTCATAAAAATAATACAACAAATGCTTCCAGGGTAGCCTATCAAAGCCTATTGATTGCATAATGGCTGAGATATAGTACAAAGAATAAAAGAATGTTTCCCTGCAGTTTTTTTAATAAATGTTTCTGTGTATTTTAAAAATATATTTTTATTGATTTCAGAGAGAAGCATGGAGAGGGAGAGAGAGATAGAAACATCATTGATGAGAGAGAATCATTGACCAGCTGCCTCCTGCAAGCCCCACACTGGGGATTGAGCCCACAACCTGGGCGTGTGCCCTGACCAGGAATCAAACCGTGACCTCCAGGTTCATAGGTCAACCACTGAGCCACATCTGCTGAGCAAAATAAAATGTTTCTGAATAAAATATCTGACAAGTTCCAATTCAGTGTGCCATGAGTAGAATTCTTGTCCTACTTGCCCTCTGAAAATGAAAGAGCAATATAAAGATTTGATTCCCAACAAGCATGAATTTTGTCACTTTCTTTAGAAGGCAGAATCAACTATAGCCTTGTTTGATTTTGCATAACAAGTGTTTTCATTTCACTATATTTATAAAGGATATCATACAACCTGTACATTTTTTAAAAGCACAGGAATTTTCTAATACAAAATATAGTTCAGACTTCTATACTAAAATTATAAATAAAAATTACTTCTAGATTTAACTCCTCTGCTCAAAATCCTCCAATGGCACTTGCCTTACTCAAAATAGAAGCCAATATCATTATATAACCTAAAAGGCCCCACATGCTCTGCCCCATCCCCTTATCTCTCAAAGTTTACCTTTATTTCCCCCTCCTCTCTCAATCTGTTCCACCTGACCATGACATCCTTACCTTTTCCCAAAATAGAATAAGCACACTCCTGCCACAGGGTCTTTGCTTTTGCTATTCCCTCTAACTGAAACACTATCCCTCAAGCTACCTACATGGCTCTCTCATCCCCTTCAAGTCTTTGCTCAAATGTCATTATTCAACTGGGGCTTTCACCAACCATCCCATGTAATATAGCAACAACTATACCTCCTTCTCCCCACACTCCTTACTCTCATCATTCTTCCTTACTTAATTTTTCCCCATATAACTTTTCACTTTAAATATACAATGCAATTCTCTTGTTTTTTGGTCATCTCACTACTACCACCACTAACATGCCAACTCCGTGACAGTGGTCATTTTATATCTTCTGGTCCTTCCTGCAAGACCCAACACCTTCATGTTCAAGAACTCTGTATAAACACTTTTCCAACTTATTTCATTATCTGTTTATTTATACACACATTTCTTTCACATGTATATTCTTACTTGACTTTCTTCTTTAAGTATTCTGCATAAAAGAAAAAGGTCATCTTCTATTTGGCCAAAGATTCAGCTGGAAATAACTAATGAGCAGACAGAAAATTCATTGTTGCAATGATTGGTGCTACAGCCTTTCAAATAATTCTTGGTCTTCAAGTCATTCTTGAAAAATTCATGCTTTCTATATTCTCATAGAGTGGAGTGGCATAAGTTTGTTTGACGCTGTTCTCTAATCAATACTCATTTGTATTGTACAATTGTGTAATGTTTTAGCAGCCTGTAGAATTATAGAAGCTATCAATAAGATATCCATTCATGAATAGCATGCATTGTATTATTTAAACCTAACGTTGCATCTATTATGAAAAAGATCCAGTTCAATAAGTTTTTCCATTCTATTTCATTGAATTAAAATTTTACTACTTCCTTATATCTGCCTTTTATCAATTAATCTAGATAAAACCAACCCCCATCATTGTAATTAATAAATCTATATCATTGCAAGTAAATTTTAGTATAGCAACTCTGTTATTTGCTGGTGTGATTTCTGTAATGCAGCTCTGCCCATATGTTGCTATCTTAACACTCATTCACTCTGATTTTCAATTCATTGGATCTGGTTGGGCAAACACTGTGGCCTTTAATCAGGCTGCTAACAGTGCCAAATTGAGAAATGGTTTCATAAGGCTTATAAATTCAGATGGGGGAGATGAATTCAAATTTCTTTTTAACTTAGCTTGAGAGCTAAGAAAATAGATTGTGTTCTACTTATTTTCTCAACCAGTCATTCATATTTTATGCATTAGGTATTTAACATCAGTCCTCCCACCCCTTTCAAGTATGCATCACTCAGATTACAACCATAAATTGAACATATTCTGAAGCATTTTCCTTTGAGGGTTCTGATGAATTCTGAAAACTAGAATACACATGTCATTTAAACTTCCTTTTAGTTAAATTTTGTATTGCAACTGACAGACTACCTTTGGTAATTATTTAAGATACATATTGAAAACAATTAAGCCCAGTCGGCATGGCTCAGTGGTTGAGCATTGACCTATGAATGCTCACGGTTCAACTCCCGGTCAGGGAACATGCCCTGGTTGCGGACTTGATCCCCAGGGCATGCAGGAGGCAGCTGATTAATGATTCTCTCTCACCATTGATGTTTCTCTCTCTCTCTCCCTCTCCCTTCCTCTCTGAAATCAATAAAAATATATCTACACTAATAAAAGAGAAACATGGTAATTAGCGTACGACCGCTACCCTTCCCATTGGCTAATCAGCATATCCTTATGCAAATTAACTGTCAGCCAAGATGGCAGCCGGCAGCCATGCACTGAAGTGAACAGGGAGGCTTGCTTGCTCCAGTGACGGCGAACTCCAACGTTCCC
>NW_005360187.1:3886033-3891261 GCF_000412655.1 Myotis brandtii | reverse complement strand
CCCCAATCGGCCCTGCTCTGAGCCTGACCAGGGGCTGCACTTAGGGATTGGGCCTGCCCTCTGCCACCCAGGAGCAGGCCTAAGCCAGCAGGTCGTTATCTGCCGAGGGGTCCCAGACTGCGAGAGGGCACAGGCCGGGCTGGGGGACCCCCCTCCCCCCGCCCCCCGAGTGCACAAATTTTTGTGCACCCCTCCTCTAGTCTATATATATAAAAGCCTAAAGCTACCTTCTGACCGTTGGACCACTGACCGGTAGCTATGATGTGCAATGACCAGGGGACAGATGCACCAGGCCTCTAGTCTATATATATAAAAGCCTAAAGCTACCTTCTGACCGTTGGACCACTGACCGGTAGCTATGATGTGCAATGACCACCAGGGGACAGACAATCTGACCGATAGCTATGGTGCGCACTGACCACCAGGGGGCAGATGCTCAATGCAGGAGCTGCCAAGCTGTGGTGACCTGGCAGCTGTGATTCTCAGGTGACGCACCTGGAACAAGAGAGGAGGGAGCCCAATTCCAGTGTGCATCACCTGAGAACTGCCCTCTCACAATCCGGGACCCCTCTGGAGATGTCAGAAAGCTGTTTTTGGCCTGATCCCTGCAGGCCAGGCTGAGGGGCCCCATTGGTGCACAAATCTATGCACCGGCCTCTAGTTTAAAAATAGAAGAAAATACATTGAATTGGTACTTCAGTAGTAATATCAAAATTACATTGAATAAGTTCCTGCCATGTACTCAGCCTCATAAGTAATAAAAATGAGTAAGACATAGACCTTGCCTCAAGAAAATTATAAGCTATCCATGTATTCAAAATAAGTACCCTACAAGAAAAAATATGATACCATTTTGTTGATGTTAATAAATAACATTTTGTTGATGTTAATAAATACTGAACAAATGATGAATAAATGAATGAATATTATAAAGTTTCCTATGATCATCACAACCCCCTTCCAAGAGATTCAACTCTCCTTTAAATTGTTCCTCTTATTTTGTATTATGAAAATTTGGAATATATGTTCAACTATATTAATTTACTCATCCTTATCAATAACTAAGAAGAAACATTTTAGTTCATTATCTCTTATGAGATAGGCATTCCTCATCACTTGATGTGTATTACCATTTATTGAGATACTAGAGGCCTGATACATGAAAATTTGTGTAAGAGTAGGCCTTCCTTCCCCTGGCTGCCGGCACTGGCTTCCCTCCAGCACCCGGGACCAAGGCTTCCCCCCTCCAGTCACCCGCAGACACCTGGGACCTGGGTTGGCTTCCCTCAGGCCCCAGCTTCATCAGGAAGGACATCCGGAATGATGTGTGGAAGACATCTAGTCTAATTAGCATATTACCCTTTTATTATTATCCTATATAATAAAAGCCCAGGTGGCATCATGCAGGATGTCATCACAAGATGGCCACCCTCACGTCATCACAAGATGGTCACCATAAGATGGCCGCCACAAGATGGCCAGCAGGGGAGGGCAGTTGTGGGTGTCAGGCTGGCAGGGGAGCAGTTAGGCATCAAATCAGGCCAACAGGGGAGCGGTTAGGGGGCGATCAGGCTGGCAAGCAGGCGAGCGGTTAGGAGCCAGCAGTCCTGGATTGTGAGAGGGTGCAGGCTGGGCTGAGGGACACCTCTCCCTTGTGCACGAATTTCATGCACTGGGCCTCTAGTAGATTATAAAAAGAATTTGAGCTCAAATTTTAGAAATAAGTCACCAGGCACCAGTTTTTGTCTCTCAGGATCCCTTTCCCCTCATGAAATCCTAGTCTATGGCCAGCTCTACTCACCATTCACCCAAACTTATATTTTACATTTGCTCAATATGAATTGATATATTTACATTCATACCAACACAGTGTATAAAGCAGTCTCTTGGTGATACCCAATTTACAACCAATTTTCCTTTATCATTACCCTTAAGGATGACATCTTTGATGAACCAGAAATTGTTTGCAGCAGTTATAGAGGCCAGTGTGGAAAGAGATAATGAAAATTAAAGGCCAAAGGCAGATTAAGAAATACAGAGATATACTATTATTCTTGATAACAGGTTCTAATAACTTTTTCTTATTTCTCGATAAATTTATAAAGCAATCTTTGACAATACCAATGTTCTCTCTCCCATCAGTATTCAGGTGATGCGTTTTTGAGGTCACTGATGGCTGAAAAAAGACATTTTTGTGCAGCCGAGTGGCAGGATATTTTGACAAGGCTCTCCCAATAGTGCCATGTCAATTGATGGGTCAGAATGTAAAAACATTAGTAAAAAATACAAATAATGCTTGCAATAATATCCCTATCCATTACCTTGAGAGAGGTTCACTTCACCCTTCACCCTAACTTGCCCCTAATCACCACTCCATCCCTCATCCAACCCTGAGTGTCCAGCATCTCACTAAGAGATGAAGTAAAAGGTAAAGTCAGGTTTAGGGTTGAATGGAAAAAAGGGATTAAATGAAACTTAAGGACAGAGTCAGGGACAGTGTGTGTGTTGTGGAGAGAGTGGGGTGAGGAATAAATCAGAAGAATAGAGTAAAGATGTCTAATGCACACATTACTTTATAATTTGTAATTTCAACAGATGTCTAAATCCACACCCAACCCATTCACGTAAGAAAGCAGGGAAGCGTCCATAGAAATAGATTTTGGCTAATGCCTCTGTGAACTCTGTGATTCCTCCTAAGGTGCACTACTAGGGGTTTGGCTGAGACTTGACTACCATTATGGGACCTACGGGGAGTGGTATAAACTAGAACAGAAGCAGCTCATCCACTCCCCGCACTGGAAATGAAGAGATCTTAAACACAAAGCTGTTGGATAGATTTGCTGCTTAAATTGCCAATACTCATGAGTTCCAGGCTTTGGGGAACCCTTAAATCCCATTGTTACATATTTGATATTACAGAATTCCTTTTACTCCTCTTAAAATAAGACTGTGCCATACAATGTTAAAATAAATAAAATTAAGTGGATTTGAGAGTCTTGCAAATTTTGCACTATGCACATAGATTCTAAATTGTTAGCTTGGGAATTCAGTTAGTTACAACAGATGAATTTGTAAGAACACAAGTATTATTCTTTGTCTTGGCCATTGCCTTATTGATATAGGCTAGAGGGGACAGAAATGAGTTGATCAGGAAATATGAAGGAATTAGAGAGCTAATAAAACAGATCCAATTGTTGTAGGGCTAGTCCAAGTCTAAAAGTCAACAGCCCAATGAACAGTGTCAAAAGAAGTCTGCTCAATTTGAACCAACTTCCTACAGATGTCATCTTTCAAGGAGGTCTAACTTTGTGAGATAGCTTAGATGAAGGGATGGAAAAAGACATGATACACAAATTTCAACTGGCTTCTATGAGCTTCATAATTATTAAGCATTCATATCTTGCAATCAAAGATCAGATGGAATTTATGAAAATTAAGCCAACCTTACATATTTATTATTCTTGCAGATTCTAATAATTATTAATAAAATGTGAATTTAGTTACATATTCATAAAGTTTATTGCTAAAGTAATTAAATACCTAATTCTTCCAGTATCTTTTTTAAAATCATCACTTGAGGACATGTTTTTATTGATTTTTAGAGAGAAGGGAAGAGAGAAAGAGAGAAACTTTGATGTAAGAGGTCGGTTGCCTCCCATATGTGCCCCGGCCAGGGATTGAACCCACAACCTTTTGGTACATGTATGACACTCCAACCAACCAAGCCACTGGCCAGGATAATTATTTCAGCATCTGAATCCAATAATCAAACATTTGAATTGTCCACACTCAAGTGTTTTTAAAGATATAAACAAAGCCCAAAGTTTGTTGCAGGAACATAAATGGTACTATACCAACCTGAAAAACATTGAAACAGCTAAAGATATGAGAAACTATGTACTTTTAAATATGAAGGTATTTTTGTATTTAGGTAAATATAATATGCAACAATGATCTAAATTCATTTCAGGGCTCACAAATTTATTATAATAAAGTACATTTCATAATATGTCATATTATCCTATACTAGAGACCTGGTGCACGAAATTCGTGCACTCGGGGGGAGGAAGATCGCTCAGCCCAGATTGCGAGAGCGCATGGGCCAGGCTGAGGGACCCCACCAGTGCACGATCAGGGCTGGGGAGGGATGTGGGAGGTTGCCCAGGCAGGGAGGGATCGAGGGAGGCTCCAGGGCGTGTCTAGCCCGTCTCACTCAGTCCCAATCGGCCGGACTTCAGCAGCAAGCTAAACTACCAGTCAGAGCGTTTGCCCCCTGCTGGTCAGTGCACATCATAGCAACTGGTCAATGAGTTGACTGTCTGCCCCTGGTGGTCAGTGCATGTCATAGCAAGTGGTTGAGCGGCCTTAGCATATCATTAGCATATTATGCTTTGATTGGTTGAATGGACGAACAGACGGCCGGACACTTAGCATATTAGGCTTTTATTATCCTACTAGAGCCCTGATGCACAAAATTTGTGCAAGAGTAGGCCTTCCTTCCCTGGCTGCCAGCACCGACTGCCCTCTGGCACCCGGGACCCAGGCTTCTCTCTGGCACCCAGGACCTGGGGTTCCTCTGGCCACCAGCAGGCACCTGGGACCCATGCTTCCCTCCCCTCTGGCACCCGGGACCCAGGCTTCTCTCTGGCACCTGGGACCTGGGCTTCCTTCCTGCCACCGGCAGGCACCCAGGACCCGGGCTTCTTCTGGCCACCAGCAGGCACCTGGGACCCAGGCTTCCCTCGCAGCCCTGGCTTCATCTGGAAGGTCATCCAGAAGGACGTCTGGTCTAATTAGCATATTACACTTTTATTATTATAGATATAATATGCAAATTGTCCCCTCGCCTGGGAGTTTGACCAAGGGGTGGGGCCAGCTGGCAACCTGCAGGAAGGGAGGACCTAGTCGGCAGTCAGCAGCCACTAGGGACCCTTACCTGTGCATGAATTTTGTGCACTGGACCTTTAGTGTATTATCTACACTAAGAAAAGACAAAGATGCTAATTGACCATACCTTCGCTACGCCCAAGCCATGCCCACCAGCCAATCAGAGCGACTATATCCAAATTAAACCAACCAAGATGGCGGCCAGCAGCCACGGAGCTGGAGCAAGCAGGAGGCTTGGTTGCCCAGGTGATGGAGGAAGCCAAGCTTCCCTCCTGCTCTGGCCGGCTGTGGCCTCCTCAAAAGGCAACAAAGTTTCAATTATAGAAGCTAAATAAATCCCA
>NW_005360187.1:3845575-3884864 GCF_000412655.1 Myotis brandtii | reverse complement strand
GACTCCCACAAAGGGTGGCCAGACTGTGGCTTAGGCCCACTCCCCAAGGGAGCAGGGAGCAGGTAGTAGGACATCCCCTAGGGCTCCCAGTATGTGATAGGGGGCAAGCTGGGCTGAGGGAACCCCCTCCCCAGTGCACAAATTTTTGTGCACCGGGCCCCTAGTATATATATAAAAGCCTAAGTGACCATCTGACCGTTCGACCATCCAACTGGTAGCTATGATGTGCAATGACCACCAAGAGACAGACACTCCAATCAGTAGCTATGATGCACACTGACCACCAGGGGGCAGATGCTCAATGCAAGAGCGGCCGAGTGACAGCAACTTTGCAGAGTGCCCTCTCATACTCTGGGACCCATCGGGGGATGTAGGACTGCTGGTTTCGGCCTGATCCCCGCAGGCCAGGCCGAGGGACCCCACCTGCCAGAGGGACCCCGCTCACTCCACAGATGCCCTTTGAGCCCAGCACCGTCCCAGGTGCAGCTGGCCAGGGAGGGACTGTGGGAGGCTGGCTCCAGGGTATGTCCGGCCATCTCACCCAGTCCCGCCCCACCAGCCACCTTCTCATTAATTTCCTTTCAATGTGCATGAATCCGTGCACTGGCTTCTAGTATATTACAGAATATAGATTACAATCATATGATAACACAAATTATAGCTTATGGTGGTTTATAAGTGTTTTTCTATTTTTTTACTCCTGTGGAGTTTTCTCTTCTTGTTCCCAGTCATCCTTTCTTCATAGATGTTTCTCTTCAGTGTTATTTTTTTTGAGTCTTCATGTATCTGATCTTTCCTTTAATCTTTGGTTAGCCTTTTTTTTTTTTTTACATTTTCTTAGAAGTTTTCAGGGTTAAGCATTATATAGTTCTTATAGCTTTTAAATCTTTGATTACATAAGTAAACACTGAAAATACCTAAAATTCTTTTAGTAAAAAATTTTCATAAACACTTAATTCTTAAAAGCATGCTTAGACATTGTCTTAACTTCAAAATATATGACATATATTACATTTTAAGCTTACTATTCAGAAATTTATACAATTTTTAAAGCAGTCACTACCTACTTCTCACCCTTTGATGTCAACATTTTTAAGTTATTAGATATGGCTTTTATAAATTATTGAAGGCTCATTCTAGTAATATTATCTTAATAAAAACCACTGTTACAAACAAAAAAACCAGCACAATTAAATCTTGGTTTTTGTTGTTGCTGTTTGTCTTTTGTCTTAATTAAAAGATAATATCCACCTCCAGGAATAGGGGTCTGTCAAAGAGTATCAGAGTTCCAGTGGGGACCAGAGAACTTGGCAGGGCTATGAAGGTGAGTACCAAGTTGTATAACCTTGTCTAACATCCTGAGCTCCTCCTTAGGTGCAATGATAAACAATTCTGTGGTAACACAACCAAATTCAGATAAATTAACCAGAGGGTTCAGGTGTAGAATATTCCTCCTAATTTCATAAGAACTGGCTCAGAATCTGAGCCTCCAGGAAAAAGGTATCAGAAACTATAGTAGACAAACTGGGGAAAAGTAAACTTTGATAGAAAGCAAAATAAGCATGCCTAGAGAAAGATTTGTTGATAATTAATATTAAAAATTTGCCTCTCAGAAATGAAGTACTGACCCACTCACCCATGAGATCCTTGCAAATTGCAATGATAAGACTTGTCTGACCCAACTCTCCTCTCCTCCACTGCACCCTGTGTCACCTTCCTTGCCCCAGAATTCTATAGGAAAGATTCAGCTTTGGGGCTAAAACATTGTCTTAGTACATTTAATCCTACTGTTTAATCCTAATGTTTTATGAGAATAGTACATCCTGCTCGTCTGCAATAAGATTTGTTTTCTCCATTAGTTCATCTCATGGGTGTGTTCATTTTATAAAATTATAAATCAAACCCATTGAAATATTGATGATGTAAAACTCTATGTGTATTCATGATGGTTATATATATGAGGGACTGTCAGATCCCAACTCCAATTATGTGCACTTACTAAAAACATATTCACAAATGAGTAGAACTCAATATCATAAGTTCTATTAATTTTAATGCTCCCAAGATGAGTCAGAATTTTTAAAGAAAATGGCTCATTTGCTTGGATCCTTAGCTCTGAAAGTTGTTTTAAATTAATGAAATTGGTTGTCCTGAAATGTTTAGATTGACATAGAATTTTCCTCCCACTTCTGAGGATTCTTCCCAGTTATTAAAGAGGTTTTATATTTTAATATTAAACAAAATTTTGCCCTCAATAACTTTTAATATTTTAAGAGAATATGTATGCTTTGCCTAATGTGAGTCAGTTCAAAATGATGTATAAACTATGATAGATTGAATTTCCTTAGTGTTCTAATTTCTCTATGAGCTGCTGTGTTATTTCCCCAGTGCTCTAATCTAAAATATTATGTGACAATAAATATTTAAGAGGATGAATTCCTCAGCAGTTTTGGTTAATAGAATTCACCATAACTAAGAAAAATATTACAATAAATATGTATTAAGATCCATTTACCAAATCCCAGAATATTAAACATTCAAAAACACTGTAAAATTTAAATAAAATATTCTTATGGAATATAAGTTTGTAAAATTTGTCATCCAGAGAAATAATGCAAGGAAAAATGTGAGTTGGTTTAGAGCTACTTAGAGAAGTTTCATAATAACTAATATTTAACTTTCTCCTCACAGTTAAGTTCAGATAGATGTGACTCTGTAAATATATATCTACTAGAGGCCCAGTGCACAAAAACTCATACACTCGGAGGGGTCTCTCAGCCCGGCCTGCGCCCTCTCGCAGTCGGGACCCCTCCGGGGATGTCCACCTGCCGGGAGCCCTCGGGAGATGTCCACCTGCTGGCTTAGGCCTGCTCCCCGCTAGCAGCCCAGGAGCCCTCGGGGGATGTCTGGCAGCCCGGTAGCCCTCAGCCACAGTCTGCCTTAATGCTGCCGAGGAGGTGGGAGAGGCTCCCGCCACCGCCACTGCGCTGGCAGCTGGCAGCCCGGCTTGTGGCTGAGTGGAGCTCCCCCTGTGGGAGTGCACTGACCACCAGAGGGCAGCTCATGCATTGAGCATCTGCCCCCTGATGGTCAGCATGCATCATAGCAACCAGTTGTTCCTGGTCGTTCTGCCGTTAGGGTTAATTTGCATATTACCCTTTTATTATATAGGATTTTGATGTTAAGGGAATTGTGATATAACTTGGCATGACATTTTGCTGGTCTCCTTTTACTCATATAATAACATGATCATTCCATAAATAAATATATATTTCTATATATAATATATATTTAGTAATAATTTTGGATTTATCCTGAATATATATTTAGTAATAATTTTATATCAATTGATGTTGAAATGATAATACTTTGGATGTATTGAGTTAAATAAAGTATATATCAATTTCACATGTTGCTTTTCATTTTTTTACTATGGATACTAGAAAATTTTAATGGGTCTCATTATTGGATAATGCTGATCTAAAGGAAACTGACAATAAGCAGGTAAATGAAAAAATATATACAATTTACTTCATATAATGAAAGTCTTTTGAATCTGATAATCAGAAAGCCATTATAGAGTATGCAGTAGATTGAATAAAGGCCAGTCAAATACTAGTGTATCAATCCTAATGCCTGGAACGTCTAAATGTTATCTTATTTGGGGAAAAGATTTTTACAGATGGGATTAAAAAAATATTGAGTTAAGGAGATTACCCTGGATTCTCAGGGTGTTAAATGTCATCACAAGTCTCTTTAAAAAGGAATGGAAAAGGAGAAAATAGAGACAGCAGAGAAGGGGCAATGTGACTATGGAGAAAGAGGGTGCAGTGATGTGGCTGAGGAATGCAGAGAGCAACCAGAAACTGGAAAAGGCAAAGAGCAGATTCCTCCCTGAAGCCTCCAGAAGGAGTGTGGCTTGGCCAATACCTTGATTCTGGACTTACAGCCTTCAGAATTGTGAGAGAATAAATTTATGTTCTCTTGAGCCATCTAGTTTGTGGTAATTCGTTATAACAGCACAGGAAGCTAATACAGAGCATAAACATGGGAAGAGGTGATTTATAATGGATCTTAAAGTAAATTGAGAGAAGAAAGTCCTTGAATAAAATGATCAGGGAACACCAATCTGAGAAAGCTACAATTTAAGTGATATGTAAAGAACAAGAAGGTGCTAATCATGTGAAGAGACTGAAGAGAGCATCCCAGTCACAGGGAACAAGACAGGGGCAAGCTCTGCGACAGGAAAAAACTTCATCTCTTCTAGAAAAACAAGAGGCTCCAATTCGTGAAAAGGTGAGCAAGGGGGAGCATGACTCTAGAAGAAAATGTAGAGGTAAGCAGAATAGGAGAGGAAAGGTCCTGCAGGTAACAGAGAACCACATTTGCCAAGATGACTATAGATTTTACTTTAATTATAACAAAGTAGATGAAACATGGTAGACTTATGTTTAAAGAAAAAAAATTATGTGGCTTATTTGTAGAGACTGTATTGGGAGGGAACAAGTTTAAAACCCTAGAATCAATCAGGAGGATGTGTGGTAGATTTCCTGATGGGTACCTGAAATCTGAAGGAGGAAGCATGAGCTAAGTATGCCCTGGGTAGAAATGAGTCTAAGACATGAGACCACTGGGTTACTGAGGACGGTGTGCAATCAGTGGATTTATTCCAGTGATTTCTATGCATTAGCAGACAGGATTGTTGAAGAATAAATTTTTGGTTAGTCCAAGCAAGGCACTTCTCATTTGTTTATTTCCATTTTATCTCATTCCCCATTTTCATAGGCAACCATTACAGTATCATTCAGAATGGTTTCGCAGCCCTAAATATCCCCTACGCTCCACCTACTTATCCCTCCAGATTGGCAACCACTGATCTTTTCATTGTCTCTATAGCTTGCCTTTTAGCCCAGAACTTTATTTCTTTAGGATCAGACTTGAAAAGAAATTGGCCTTATTTTCCTTTCAGTTGGTGCTCCAGTAACTCTTGACATAGGGGACAACTGAGACCTTCACACTAAATTCCTGGGATGTTGGAGCCAAGAGTCAGAAAGAAAGAACATTAAACTATAAATTTAGGAGTAATATAGAAATTTAAATACACAGTTTGGTAAGTTATTGATACTGGAATATTTATAATGCAATATATGTAAAGGCAATATTTATAATGGAAAATCAAAGCTAGTAAACAAAGACCCTGGCTCGGTGACTCAGTTGGTTGGAGCATCATCCCAGACACCAAAAGGCTGGAGGTCTGATTCCTAGTCAGGGTACATACCTAGGTTGCAGGTTTGATCCCCAGTTGAGGCACATATAGGAGGCAACCAATCAGTGTTTTTTACACTGATGTTTCTGTCTCTCTTTTCCTTCTTCTCTCTCTAAAATCAATATACATATCCTCAAGTGAGGATTTAAAAAAAAAAGCTAGTAAACAAAGACAAACTATAACTCAAAGCAAGGGAAAAGTACATTAATGAACTACCATTTTAAGTAATATTTAATAAGTGGTAAACATGTCATTACACATTTATCAAAACCCATAGAATATGCAACACAAATTCTAATGTAGACTATGGAGTTAATTAATAATAATGAGTCAATATTGGCTCATCAATTGTGACAAATGTACCACACTAATGCAAGATAATAATAGAAAACATTGTATGTGCAAAGGGGGACTTGTGGAGAAAGGATATATATGAAAATTCTTTGCACTTTCTGCTCAGTTTTTCTATATATTTAAAACTAAAAAACACCTATTAGTTTTTAAAAGATTTGGGTCCTCAATATTTCAAAGATAGAAAACACTTAGATTCTTACATCTAGATGCTTAAATAAACTCCCAAATTATTAGTAGTCAGTAACAATAAAAAGGAAACTAAAAACAAATACAACCTATTGGGATTTTTATCTATATTCATGCCATTATTTTTCTGAGCCCTAATGTCATTACCTTTTCTCTCTGGATCATTAAATGTTGAACTCTAATTTCTTTATGGTCTTTGGATGACTATAACTCTTTTTTAACCTTAGAATATATTAGTTTAACTCTTCAAACCCAATTAGAACATAACCAAATCATGGCCAAGAAACATCAGACATTTAAAATTTATGGAAGAAGGTAGAAATGAGACTTTCTACTACACCTGTTTTTATTATTTTGATTGATTTTAAAATAATATTAAATCAGTTTCGCAATAAATAAACTTCTCCTCCAAACTCTGTCCACCAGGCCTAGACATTTTGCATAATTCTCAGTCATTTCTCGTGTTTCTGGCAATAAATTGCTTTTATAGGTTTGGGTCCATACCCATGCCTTCATTTTCTGTGACCTCCTCTACTTCCTAATCAGCACCAGGAAACAAAATGCAGTTTGCCTGCTTGCATCAGACTTCCAAATTTCTGGTAAAAGCCTGCTCTATGTCATAACCACAGTCATCACTAAGTCATAGATACGTTGATTTTAGGTATCCCCTTTCTTTATTTTTTTGAGTTTTTAAGGAAAATATGTTTGGCTAACTGGATTTCTTTGGGAATATCAATTGACCTAGCCAAGATAGCTTCAGTCAAGACAAACAATCCTTGACTGCAGCATCTAATATTTTCAATCCTTACTAACACCAATTATTCTGCTACCTTGCTGAGAAATTCTAATGTTGAGAATAAAAAATCTAGAGTAGAAAACAAGATAATAATGCTTTGATGCATTACAGTAGGAAGGCTATTCATTTTTTTCACAGATTATTTGTTTCTCCTAGGTGAGCAGAAGATGGAATAATGGTGAGGGTGCTTTTAGTTTGTATTCAGTTTTGGTGTTAAAACTTCTCTCTGCTCAAAGAATCTAGAGAGATAATTACTACTGTGATAAGTTCATTATATTCCAAACTTGACACATTATAAGGTTTGCTGACGATGTTTGTACAGACTCCAGATCCTGCTTTCTTTCCTCTGTTAGGGGAAAAGTTTCTTTAAAAAGACTTGAGAATCTGGATGAACTGCATAACGCTGCTTTTTTTTCCGACTCAGATAATTCAGGAAATGAAAATGTAAGCTATTCAAGTCTAAAATGAACATGTACTATAACTGGAGATCCAGGAAAAATATTAACCTAGTTAAAATACATGTCTTTTATTAGTGGAAGAGCAAGAATGAAAAAAAAGAAAGAAAAAGAGCTTAAAGCAGTATTTCTGGCTTCATTTTCAGAAATGCTGGTACCAAAATTTGAAGATCTTGTAATATACCAATTTAGAAGAAAATAGAGTTCTGACAATTTCAGGGACTTTTCCATAGGCCCTTTACTTCCAGGCATGCCGTCTCCTGCCTAGCACCAAGACAAAACACAGCTTGACTGACATGACAGACCTAAGTCCTGAAGAGTCAGTCCTGAAACTCAGGCCCTTTGTTTCCAGTTGAAATGAATGTAAATGAGAGGTATATATGGCATAGAAACTATTTTCACATCTGTAAGTGTATCAATCTTCCCCTTTAGAGAAAAGCAGCCTCTTTCTCTTCCAGTGCACTTGTATAATGTGGAACAAGAATTCATTAACCTGGAGTACGTGGTACCTTAAGAGAGACACTATCCACATGTATTTTCTCAGTTCCTCACTATTCACTTGTAGCAAGTAGCTTCCAAATGTGCAGTTCTTGCTCCTATGTTTGTCTTTGGTGAGAGTCATTTGTACACTCATCTTATCCCCATGCCCACTATCTTGCTTTTCCCTCATGCACTGGACAGTTTTTCCTAATGCTTGGAACACTCACTCCTCATCAGACATGCCAGTTTCATCTTATTCAGGTTTCAATGAGAGAGTCCTTCCCTTCTTGCCACCTGACCTTATATTATCTTCGTGCGGCAGTTACAGTGTGTGAAGTCCTTGTTTACGTATATGTTGCTTTCTGTCTCTTTCCAACTAGAATCTTAGTTCATCAAGGCCAGGACATCAGTCTTGTTTACCTCTATTGCCTGTGCTTAAAACAGCACCTGGTCTGTTATAGACAAAGGATTATACACTCCTGGACAACAAGAATAGTCTTCTATCAGAAATGCTATGGTTATAGTAAGCAACCAAACGTTATTAATTCTCAAAGGATTCCAGCACTATCTTCAAATATGAACAAGTGAAACTAATCACTCAAACCCAGTTTAAAGCTCACAAATATTTTTAAAAACATTACATACCGCCCTGAATGGTGTGGTTCAGTTGACAGGAGTATTGTCTCATACAGTGAAAGGTCTCAGTTCAATTCCCAGTCAGGGCACTTACCTAGGTTGTGGATTCAATCCCCAGGCAAGGCACATGAGGGAGGCAACCGATTGATATCTCTCTCTCTCTCTCTCTCTCTCTCTCTCTCTTCCCTCTAAAAATCAATGAAAAATGTCATTAGGTGAGGATTAAAACAAAAAATAAAAAACACTAAGTCCTTAGGTCCATCTTCAAAGTGTCTAAGAAAGTAAAAGACTCAAAAAAATTCTTGAAACTATCTGACCCTAACTGAATGCCATAAAATATGAATTTAAGTCCATAATAAACTGTGCAGTTGAACCATAGGTCATATTATCAAAATCTGAATACATGCTTGAATAAGGTCATGGGAGAGAGAGATTTTAACTCTTTCAGAAAGTACTATGATGATGTAGTTTAACAGCTATTAACTTACTACATATTTAACAGAAAGAATTGAAGTATCTTTAAAAAATGGGGAAAATGAGCTATTGTCAGGAGAAGTGACAAAATAGAAAATAACAAACTGAAATACTTATATAAGAACCTGATTTTAAAGGTTAACTTTTAGTTATATTAGGTTTTAAGGATAGTAGGTATACAACAGCTGTTTTGTA
Source organism: Myotis brandtii (assembly GCF_000412655.1). Classification (NCBI taxonomy): domain Eukaryota; kingdom Metazoa; phylum Chordata; class Mammalia; order Chiroptera; family Vespertilionidae; genus Myotis; species Myotis brandtii. The sequence continues at coordinate 3,876,022 of NW_005360187.1, read as the reverse complement.
GGTATAAAGCCGTTGAAATGAATAATAATTACATGTGGTTCAACTTACCATGCACTGAAGATTTCCTAAATGCCAAACATCTACTGGTAATTGGCACACTGTATCATTTAATGCTCCCAACAAATCTATGAGCATTATCCTTATTTTACAACTGAAGAAACATAGGCTGAGAGAAATTAATCAGCCTCTCCAAGGTCAAAGAGCTAGCCAGTATCAAAGCAGGCATTCCAACCTAAATCTCTCAGTCACCACAACCCATTGTATTTCCACTATATTACCGACACTCTGTAAGCATCTGCTTTTTTATTAATTACCAACATCTTTGCCCAAAAGTTCCTATTTTCATTCTGGCTGGAGCTTCATGGTTGATGCTTAAAACTTAGCATTATACTTAATCCTTTTTATATTACCATTAGCAAATAAAATAGGAAAAGGAAAGTGTCTCTTGAGATACATCAGGCAATAGCCAAGACATTTCTCAGACCAATATTTATATCTCCAAGAGGCCCAGGGCAAGCTTTGTTTTCATCTTTAAAAGTTTATTTACTTTTTTCTGCTATTAATTTGGAGGATGCATAGAAAGCAAGTTTACAGGTCACATTAAATTGTGAAAAGCAAGACACAATGAGAAGTAATGTACTTGGATTCAGATGAATCATTCAGGCTTTGGGACTAATGTACAGCAAATTGACCTCACCCAGAGAAAATGTAGATAAAATGAGTTTAGGAGCAAATAATAGGATGTGGAAATACATTTTAAATGGAACAATGCTTCAGTTGAATAGTTAAGAAACTGTTTTAAGAATTAAGGGAGAAAACGTCTCATAGAATTTACTAGTCTATACAACAGTCAGAGCAAAACAAGCTGATATGGTAGATAAGGTGATGGCTATGCTGTTAGAGACATATAGATGAAATTTTTAAAAAATGATATTCACAATTTTTGGATACGGTTAAGGGAATGCCAAATGCCTTTCAGTGTGGGTTTCCTAGCTCCCCTTAAACATTTTCAACATTATCAGATTAAGTGCTCTCTAAGGCATGAGGAAGATTCTTCCTTTATTAGCTTTACAATGGAGGGAAAGCATCAACTTCTCTAAGCATCCTGATCAACTACAACAGAGTTCATAGTAACATGTCACAAAGTTTTTAAGAATAAATGAGATAGTGTACGTGAGAAGAGTTTGTTATCTATAAAGCATTATAAAAATTAAAATTAATGATGATGATGATGATAAAAGTTAAAATAAAATGAAAAGGTAATCTCCCACAGGAAGTGTTATAATCTCACTTATATAAAATCAAAATATTTGTGTTGATAAATGCATAAAAATGAGAAAGATAATATTAGTACTATAACTAGTGACTTGCAAAGAAATCCATGATGTTAACCAAAAAGAGCAAATAGCATGCAGAATGATTCTATTTAAATAACAAAAAATGCATCTGTGCTTATACCTTGGTCAATACACACACACACATACACACACGTGCACACATAACTGTGTATCATTTGCCATCTTGACCATAAGTCATATTGTATTTGTAATTGAGAAACAAAGGGAAATTTTAAAAACAATATTAGTAATATAAACCCTGAAAGCAATATTGACAACAAAAAGTCAGCAAGGTGTGCAGCAGCATCCATACTTTTAGAGTCATGTCTTATTAGCAGTGCTCTAGCTGATTATACATATACTTCAACTTGCCCTTGGACTGCAATCTAAACCATCAAAGTGAGGCATTCACATTCCACTGAAACCATCCCCATAATGTCAAAGAAAAGAGTACACTATAGTGTCTGAAACTAGCCTAAGGATCCAGGAGCCATGGGGTATATGAGACTCTGGTGGAATAATTCAGAGGGGGTGAGAGGTTGTTAAAGACCTCAATACAATGGTGTGACCACTGTGAAAAACAGTATGGGATTTCCTCAAAATATTAAAAATGGAACTGCTGTTTTTCCCAGTGATCCCACTTCTGGGAATATGTCTTAAGTATCCTGAAACACCAATCAGAAAGAATATATGCACCCCTATGTTCACAGCAGCCTTCTTTACAATAGCCAACATCTGGGCCATGGGAAATGAAAAGCTTTGCTGCTCCACAGAAAGGCAGGAACCCAGCAATGGTCCTTTGAACATGAAATGTTGTCTGGAGGCTGTACAGAATAGGTTGGATTCTGTTCTAACAATGATTATTGGGCCTAGTAAACGTGGAGTCCTCAGGATGAAGAAGGCTCAGTTTGGAGACACTTGAAAAAACACATTTCAAACCAGTCTTGTCCGGTCAGTGTGGCTCAATGGTTGAGCATCAACCCATGAACCAAAGGTCACTGGTTCGATTCTCAGTCAGGGCACATGCTTGGGGTTGTGGGCTTGATCCCCAGTAGGGACAGTCAGGGGGCAGCCTATCGATGTCACTGACGTTTCTTGTCATTGATGTTTTTACCTCTTCATCCTTATCCCTTCGTAAAATCAATAAACGTTAAAAAAACAAACAACCTTTCCTTCACCTTCCATGTACAAGAAAAGTACCAGTAAGTCACAGGATTGTACTCAGAAAACCTAAAAGTTACATGAAAGAAAAGTTCCACGGGGAGGAAATCTCCAAAGGTGGGCAAAGAAGAAAAAATAAATGAAGGCAGTAGAGGAGTGGCCAATTTCAATCGTTTGAATAAATCTAACTCCATGTCTCAGTAGCATCAGCACTGGGAATGCTGGCTCCCTCAGGCCTTCTGCTCGTTGTTTCTAATGAGATACTGAGGACGATTAGCATCCTCCATAGACTTAGGACAGGAAAAAGAAGTTCTAACAGAAACAAAGTTGGCAACAAATAAAAATTTTAATAAAATTGAAATACAAACAGACATTCTATTTAAAGTGTGGTCATCCTTTTATTGATTGTTTAAAAAAATCTGCTGAGAAAATTAGATTTAAAGAAGCTTTCTGGGTCTCAAAGAATGGGTTTTTACAGAAAATTCAAAGGAGCTTTAGAAAACCTTAAGATGTGTCCAAACATGATGAAATGTAGCTAGATGAGTTTTGAGAGGTTTGACAAGTTCAAATGTTGAAGCAGTAATGAGCTTAAAAGGATGCCAGGAGATAAAAAAAAACTCTATGGCACTTTGGGGGGAAGAAACAACGATTTTTCTTATTACCTAATATACAGCATCCTTTTATATAGTTTACAAAGGAAAAAGTTCTTTAGTTCCTGGAGTAAAAGCTTGATATAAAACCTAGTTGGCTCTCTCTTTGAAAAGCAACAATTATATCTGGTGTAATTAAGATAATTATAAGAGAAATGGGTACAAATTCTTAGCCATGCTATAACTTTAAAATGCCATTTTCAGGAAAAATCTGGAAAATCTAAAACATTCACAAATACATATTTAGACAATTTAGACACACAACTTTTATTTTACAAAAGTTTAAATGCAGCAAGTTGCTAAGGTTTAAGCAGCATCACCAATACATTTTACAGTGATGGATCAAACCTGAGAGAATGAAGCCTTGAATCAGGGTTAGTGTGTGGTTTATCTCTTCTATGAGAAGGAGCCACTCAGAACCCCACTGAAGTGCAGAGAGGGGCTCCTGGAGAGCTGGGCAGAGGGAGGGAAGCTTGCGTGGCAGTTACTTGTGCTGTCAAGTTAACAATGCTGCTTCAGTGCAACTACAATTCTAAACAAGCCTTTCCGACCACGAATAGCCGCTCCTAAGAATAAATAAGTTTTCCTACCATCTATTGAGTAACACTATGGATTACTAATTTATTTCACACACATTACGAAGAAACTTGGAAAAGAAAAGTGCATGAGCCATTTCTATTGACTGTACAGATAGCTTGACTGTCTTTGCCCATCAGATCTCTTTGTGAGGCTGGAATGGTGATTGCCTTGTGAGAACCTACAAGGCATTTCTTGGTACAGACATGTTTCTAGTGGGGTAAGCGGCTATGAAAGGTTCACCGTGGAATAAATACTGCAAAGAATTCTGGCAGGTCATATGTGACACAGCCAGCTTCTCTGTCCCCTGTACCTACTGTTTCTTCCTCAGCCACCCTCTTGGGGTGGGGGTGGGGGGGGAGGTGTCTTTTTTTACATAGTTACATCAAAGTTGTGCTATGAGGTTGTGCTATTAACACCAGAGAGTCTGGTTTTATACAACAGATCCACTCCAAAGATCTAAAAAGTTTAAGCCAAATTCCATGGAGGGCTGTGAGATTCCATCTTAGATTCCTTATCGCCTTCCAGAATGGACCCAGGGACAGTGGTTTCCACAGTTTTTGACCACATGGGGAGGGTGAGGAGTCAAAAAAGGAAAGAGGACATGACAATGACTAGGGGAGAGGGGCCTAAAGCTGACTGATAAGCTAAAAGAGCACAATGAGAACAGTTTGAAAATGTTTAGCATCATACTCTGTACTCTGAGAATGTTTGCAGTCAGCTACTCACAGATTGCACTTGTTTCTAGCAGTGTGCTGTATATATGACTGCCTCTCCAGTTACACAGTGTAACAAAGGGTTACATGACGAATGTGAAATAAACTGCTCAGTGTTCAGAAAATAAAATCTATTTTACACATGGCAGTATTCTTGCTTCATTACAATGTGGACTGTTTAGGATTATTTAAAATATCAGTAACAGCAAGATGACTTCAAACACTTCTTCCCTCTAAATGGAGACTGGGACCCCAGTATCCATTTATTAAAAATAGTTTAAATGACAGAATAGTAATCAAAGTTAGAAAGCCAAATGAAGACAGCTATAAGATATTGATTTTATTTCTGTGTATGGTAGATGGTAGGAAATATTGTGTAAGACTCTTTACGAAGCATTTATGACTTGAGACTGCTCTTGTGAAGATTGCATGATGGCTGTATTGTGTATTATGCTGTGCTAGCTGCTCTTACAGCATGATTCATAAATCAGGAGAGGGTGGGTTCTTCTGAATTCTGATTATTTTAACTAGTTAAATCCTATGGAAAGAACTATCCTTGCTGGGAGACAGTCTTCCATAGATCTTTTACATTTCTGCCCATTTGATAAGAGAAAACAGAAAACTTTTGCTTTGCACTATCTTTTGAAGGAGGATTTTGTAGCAAACAGACTTAGAAGATAGTGATAGAGTCCCCTCTAAAATAAAAGACAGGTTTGTTTATCATCCAATATAGTAAAAATAGTGTCACTGTACAAAAGAGAGCAAAAGTTAGGCATTTGCTTATAGTCCATGAGAGGCCTGGTGCTCGGCCTGGCCTGCGGGGACTGGGCCAAAACCGGCTCTCTGTCATCCCCCAGAGGGGCCCTAGATTGCAAGAGGGGATTATTTTAACTAGTTAAATCCTATGGAAAGAACTATCCTTGCTGGGAGACAGTCTTCCATAGATCTTTTACATTTCTGCCCATTTGATAAGAGAAAACAGAAAACTTTTGCTTTGCACTATCTTTTGAAGGAGGATTTTGTAGCAAACAGACTTAGAAGATAGTGATAGAGTCCCCTCTAAAATAAAAGACAGGTTTGTTTATCATCCAATATAGTAAAAATAGTGTCACTGTGCAAAAGAGAGCAAAAGTTAGGCATTTGCTTATAGTCCATGAGAGGCCTGGTGCTCGGCCTGGCCTGCGGGGACTGGGCCAAAACCGGCTCTCTGTCATCCCCCAGAGGGGCCCTAGATTGCAAGAGGGCATAAGCCAGGCCCAGGGACCCCACTGGTGCACAATTAGGACCAGGGAGGGACCACGGGAGGGCTCCAGGGTGTCCAGCCCGTCTTGCCCAGTCCTGATTGGCCGGGCCCCAGCAGCAACCTAACCTACCAGTCGGAGCATCTGCCCCCTGTGGTCAGTGTAAATCAGGAGAGGGTGGGTTCTTCTGAATTCTAATTATTTTAACTAGTTAAATCCTATGGAAAGAACTATCCTTGCTGGGAGACAGTGTTCCATAGATCTTTTACATTTCTGCCCATTTGATAAGGGAAAACAGAAAACTTTTGTTTTGCACTATCTTTTCAAAGAGGGTTTTGTAGCAAACAGACTTAGAAGATAGTGATAGAGTCCCCTCTAAAATAAAAGGCAGGTTTGTTTATCATCCAATATAGTAAAAATAGTGTCACTGTGCAAAAGAGAGCAAAAGTTAGGCATTTGCTTATAGTCCATGAGAGGCCTGGTGCTTGGCCTGGCCTGCGGGGATTGGGCCAAAACCGGCTCTCTGTCATCCCCCAGAGGGGCCCTAGATTGCGAGAGGGCATAAGCCAGGCCCAGGGACCCCACTGGTGCACAATTGGGACCAGGGAGGGACCATGGGAGGGCTCCAGGGTGTGTCCAGCCCGTCTTGCCCAGTCCTGATTGGCCGGGCCCCAGCAGCAAGCTAACCTACCAGTTGGAGCGTCTGCCCCCTGGTGGTCAGTGTGCATCATAGGGACTGGTTGAACAGTCAAACTAACGGTCGGACACTTAGCATATTAGGCTTTTATTATATCCTATATAAAAGTTTATTATATCCTATATAATAAAAGGCTAATATGCAAATAGACCGAACAGTGAAACAACCAAACAACGGGTTGCTATGACGTGCGCTGACCACCAGGGGACATGCACAGAACATGGCGGGCATCAGCAGCAGGCGGCAGAGCGCGGAACATGGTGGGTGTCAACCATGGTGGGATGGTGAAACAGGTGAGTGGGGATGCCAGACCAAGGCAGGGCATTGGTTGCTGTCATTGGGGCGAGGCTCTGGTGGTTACTGAAAATTCTTTGCTCCCGCATGCTGGGGTCCCGCCCAGCGCTCACACCTGCTGCTGGCACCTGGTGCCGACCCCGATCACGCTGAGGGCTTCTCCACCTTTTCCGGCTCCTGAGGGGCAATCAGGGCAGCGGCCGTCACTCGTACCTGCTGATGGCACCAAAATTCTTTGCTCCCGCATGCCGTGGTCCCGCCCAGCGCTGACACCCACTGCTGGCACCTGGTGCCGACCCCGATCACGCCTGAGGGCTTCTCCACCTTTTGCGGCTCCTGAGGGACAATCAGGGCAGCAGCCGTCACTCGTACCCGCTGATGGCACCAGCCCTGCTTGCACCTACTGCTGGCACCAGCCCCAATCGCTGTCAGTGGGTACAAGGGGGGCCAGCACGGTCAGCATGTGGGAGCAGTGGCAGCAGGTGCAGAGCTGCTGGCAGACAGGGGTCTGGGGGCCACGGTGGGAGGGATTGGGTGGGAGCAAGGAGGATGGGCTGAGACCCACCCCTGAGCCCACCGCAGCCTCATGGCCCACAGCTCCTTTCGAGGTGCATGAATTCATGCACTGGGCCCCTAGTAAGATTATAAAAGATAGGAGTTTCCTAAGTTGGGGTCCCTTGGCTGTGACACAAACTCACTGTGTGCACAGTGTCCACTTGGGCCACTCTGCATTACCCTATGAGACTTGAGGAACAAGGGGGATAAGTCAAACACGAAGGTCATGCTGACTGCTATGCTATGAGAAAGAAAGTCTTTTGTCTCTGATTCATAAGTCTCAGATTTTCTGCCAGCATGCAAGAAACTAGCTAATTTGATAACTTGCAAGTAAGTAATAGGATAAAATATCAGGCCTCACAGTTCTTCATAGTCCTCCACTCCTATCCTGCTTATCTCTCACTGCAGTAGCCTCCTACCAGGTCTCCTGCCTCCACCCTGGTTCTCCTACAGGCTTTCCTCCAATGGGCAGCCAGAATAAACAATCCATTGGAAAATAAGTCAGATGGAACAGCATCTCTACTTAAAACCCTCCAGAGGTTTCCTGTCTTGACAATATCCTACAAACCCCCAAGTCTCTGGCTCCCTGCAGTCTTTATCTCCTGTTGCTCCACTCTCCCTATTGCTGCATGAGCTCCAGCCAGGCTGCTCTCCTTGCTGTTCTTCTATGCATGCTTTCCTCTCAAGGCGCATAGACTTACTGTTCTCTCTGCCTGGAATTTGGACAATTCCCTTAACTACTTCAGGTCTCTGCTCAAACATTGCTTCCTCAGCCAGGTCTTCCCCGATCATCCTATTCAAAATTGCAATCCTCCCTTCCTTTCTCTGCATTGTTAGCCAGCCCCTTTTTCTGCTTAATTTTTTTTCTAAAGCAGTTTTCCGTCTCCAATACATCATTTACCATTTGTTTTTATCTCCTCACACAAGACTATAAGCTCCATGAGGGTAAGGTCTTTGTTTTACTCATTTCGGTATCCCTATTCTAGAACAATTCTTGGTACAAAGTTGATGCTTAATTAATTATTGTTACATGACTATGAATGAACTTCTAATCAATATCAATCTCTTATTAAGCATAGCCTCTCTGAGGCTTAGTTTCCTTTCTGCAAAAAGAGAATCATCTTCCTCATATGATTGTTAAATGGATTGGACCAGGTACACATGAAAAGCACTTACTAGGTATTTAATTAATGATATTTTCCTTACTAAGATCTCAATGAAATTTATATTAATTCTATACATTTTAGTATCACCAGGGAAAACTTGAGATATCTTATATTTGCTAAGCATATCTTTTCATCTTTACACCCTTAACATACAGCCCAATTTCTAATAAACATCAGTCTTTCAAAAAAGGTATGCTTATTTGTTTTGCTCTCATAAAAATATTAGTTTAAAATTGAAAAATATGGAGAAGAAACAAATTACCTATAGTCCTACCACATTAATATGACTGTCATTTCTACTTTATTGTATTTTCTTCTGGAAATTTTTCTTATGACATTTTTTTTAAATACTCTACTTTACTGTTGAATCCATTCTTATGACATTTTTAATTGCAATTATGATGTGCACACATTTTTATAGCATGTTTTTCTCAGTTTTTTTATATAAACACTAGTGTCCTGGTGCATGGATTCGTGCACATTGAAAGCAAATTAGTTAGAAGAAATATTTTAATATCACTATTCGCCCTTTCTCTATAATAGAAGTGTCAACCAAATTCAGGATTGACAATGACAGATCGAAATACACGCATGCAACTGGTGCCAAGAGCTTTATAGTAACACGTATGTGCAAGTCAACTTAGCCTTTTATATATATAAACTTGCTTAATTAGACCTGCTTTCTGATTTAGCTAAACTTTTTCCAGCCCAGTGAAAGCACCCCAACTTCCTTTCAGGTACCAGTGAAAGCACCCCAACTTCTCTTTCAGGTAATTGTCAACAACACAGCAGTATATATCAATACAAAGCAGATTATTATTGTAGATCACATGGGGAGAACAAAGGGTAAAATATTTAACTATAGCAGTCTTTGACTATATTCTGCACAGTGAGAAAACGTGAAGTCATTTTCAAGGTCCACCATTTCTTACTTCTTTTCAGTCAGGTCAAGTTTCTAAGCTTTCTAAATCTCTGTTTTCTGGCTAATGAAAAGAAAATAGGATTCTACCAAGTCTCCTATCTACCTACACCAGGACATTTGTGAGGATCAAAAGCTTCACAAACATTTGGTTAAAGTGTAAAATGTCTGCACCTGGCTATAAAGCAAGTCAGGTTCCTGGGCTGAAGAAACTCCAAGGAGGCTAGTCACTAAGGAGAGGAAGCTGGGCGTTGCTACATGACATCATTACCCAGTGCCCACGGTGACCATTTCCAGGCTGGGCTGGGCTGTGGGCCACATTTTGTGCTATGAGGTCTTGGCAGCGTTGGCTGCGATTTGGTGGGGTGTTGTTCTGGGGTGGTGGTGGGACCTGTGTCCCACGTGGGGGAAGGCAAGTGTTGGTTTGTCCATCCAGGTCTGTAGTGCCATTTATTTGTAAATGGCCAGTGCGTGTCATGGCAGCTCCTGCATTGAGCATCTGCCCCCTGGTAGTCATTGCGCATCATAGCTACCGGTTGGAGGGAAAGACAGACACTTAGCCTTTTATATGTATAGATAGATTTTTCCATATAGCTGTGTTGTCTTCCCAACCATTAGTTTATTTATGGCTGCATCATTTGTCAAATGTCAAATAGATACATTATGGTTTACTTGTGCATATTTTCATTATTGGTTATTTGGATAATTTTTAACTGTTCACTTTGATAAATGTATAAGGATTAAAAAGGAAAAGAAAGAATCTACTTTTCTCGCTCTTCAAAATTAAGCATGTCTGACCCTTTTGGGGAAAAGGAAATGAATTCCTCTACTCTGCATTTGCAAGAGAACACTTCTGAATAATTCATGGACACACAGAGATGGAAAAGATATACATCATCTAGCTGATTATTAACATAATACAGCCAAATGAAACATTACCCTAAAAAGTCACTTACTTGCAGCTGTGGAAATGAGACTTTGAACATTTTAAAAGAAGTCATATTTGAGATGTAAATAAATACATTTCAAAATTATTTTAAGGCAATGCCTAGCACAAATTCTTCTCTGTAAATGTGGTTATTGGTTTTTTCCACATACAAATAGGAAATCAGTCCTCGCAATTTACTAAGTTAGTGAATAATCTTGAGAATAATGTAATAAACTTCTGAAGTATCTATTTTTAAAAAGCTAACAAAATCACTTAGATTTCTGCATATAAATGTTAGCTTTCATTACACTTCAGTTAGGTCACATGAGAAATTACTCAACTGATAATAACAAAACTATGTGCTAATTACCTCAATTATTGATAATGTTTGATTACATCATTCCAAAAAGAAAGATATACTTCTTATACTGAAAATGAAAACTATAAACAGATGAAAATATAAGTATAAAAATATTTATTTTATAAAGGGCCAAGCATAGTAAAAAGAAAATGGAAGAATGAAGCTCCAGGAACAGACTCTTTGAAGGTTACTGAATGCACACATATTTCAAAATCTCAGAAGATCTGAGTTCAAATGGCTTTCTCTTCACTCCCTGTCCCTTAGTTCCTGTGTTTCAGTCTGTGTCAGCAGCACTGTAGGCCTAATTATGTCCTGGTTGTGTAATCCCATGCTGACTTTCCTTTTGCAATTCCTCTGTATTCAAAACTGTTTCCTGTATTCAATTTCTTTCTATTCTTGTTTTTCCCCCTATTTTGGTTAAAGTACATCCTCTAGTTCAGCGATTCTCAACGTGTGGGTCGCAACCCCTTCAGCGGTCGAACTACCCTTTCACAGGGGTCGCCTAAGACCATCCTGCATATCAGATATTTACATTACGATTCATAACAGTAGCAACATTACAGTTATGAAGTAGCAACGAAAATAATTTTATGGTTGGGTCACAACATGAGGAACTGTATTTAAAGGGCCAGAAGGTTGAGAACCATGGCAAGTTGCTTGCTAAGAAGGTGAGTGTTTGGGGTACTTGCATATCTGAAAAATATCTTTGTTCTACCCTTTAACCTACATGATTAAGCTCTTAATAGATTAAGAGGCTAAACACATACTCTTAAAGTTTTGAAAGCATTGCTCCAATGTTTTTTAGCACCAATTCTTGGATTTGATAAGTCAGTGCTACTTAGACACAAGGTTGGAGGCAGAGGGTCTGAAGGAATATATCTGGCTGCCAGACTGCTGAGATGTGAGGAGTGGGGAGAGAGTACTGAGAGTCCCATTGCTTAGTAAATTGACTCACTTACCCCTGTTCCAGTCCTTGCCTCGGTGATTCCCCCGCTCTGCTTAATGTCACTGACTTCGAGCCGCCTCCAGTTAAAATCCTCTAGAGAACCAACCTGTTGCTCCTTAAAGGCAGGAGAGTGGTGTCCAACCACTTACGTAACTTTCCTTTTTATCCCTACAGATATTTCACCCCCACCTTCTGTAACTCTTGGTGCTTCCAAGAGCTGAGCCTCCAAAGGGTAGCCAGAGTGAATCAACATACTTCTAGTCTAACCAGTCCTATCTCCTAATCTGTTTAGTCTTCCCAGAATTTGTCATCCATTCCTATGCCCCTCTCTGTGCACTCTGTCCTTGTGAAATAAACACTGTTTTATTCCTTTGTTGTCTTTTTCTAGAATTTCTGAAGGGAGAGAGCATCTTCATGCTTTAAGTGATGCTCACGTTACTTCCGTTCTGAGGTTTCCCTACTCCAGATTCCTCTGGTCCACTGTTCGATTCCTCCCTCTAAATTCTCAGAGTGCTGGGAACAGATCTCTAGTAGTTACTTTCTATTCTTTGTTGGTCTCTTCGAAAAAAAAATTGTACTTTTACTCTAAATCATACACTTGATTGAGCACATTATATCTTGGTTTGCCTTTATTTCATATATCAGTAGGAATCTCATTGTGGGACAAAGACTGACATTCATTATATAACCCCACGATGCCCGAACTAGGCGATCTCAGACTTCATGTGCTAAGGATCACTTAGCGACCGTACTGAAAATGAAGATTCCAAGACTTCACCTCAGAGAGGTGGACTGTGACTGCAGTACAGTACTGGGGTCTGGATATCCAACAGGCACACCCACATGATCTGACACAGGTAGTTTTGGAACATACTGTGAGATAAATTGTCTAAGGACACTCAAAAAAGGAGCTGGTCACATTGGCGGTTTTGTTATTCTTCCCACTTTATCTTTAAAAGGTTGGAATTCTGGTTTCCCTTAATATGTCATCATGAATCTGATATTCGTAAATGTATCTCTTTTTCTTTAGACATTTTTTCTTTAATATGACAAGTTTCACAAGTTTATAGTCAGCCATATAAGGCTTAGTTCTGTTAATTTATTGCCCTTGATTCACTTCTTACAAGGTTCACAGATATTCTAGTTATAAAATTCCTGGATTTGGCAAATGTTTTGGTAGCTCAGGCTGCCATAACAAAACATCACAGACTACATGGCTTAAACACCAGAAATTTATTTTCTCACAGTTCTGGAGGCTGGCAACTGGAGCTCAAGGTGCAGGTATGGTGGGGTTGCAGTGAGCACCCTCTCCAAGCCTGCAGACTTCCCGGCTTGCTTCCCTCTTACTGTGTGCACACATGACTTCTCCTCAGTGTGAGCATGTGGAGAGGGAGAGAGGTCACTTTCTCTTTTTATAAAGCCGCCAGTCCTATCAGGTTAGAACCCCACCCTTCTGACTGCTTTTCACTTTAATTACCACCTAAAAGCCCTACCTCCAAATATTGTGACACTGGAGGTTAGTGCTTCAACATACTGATTTTGGGGGGATACAGTTCAATCCAGAGCAGCAAACTAACACAAAATACAGGTACAGCTACAGCTACACTACACATGTGCACCCAGGTCTTGGTGTAGTACCCTGAAGGTGACAGGTGCTCAATAGCATTTTTTGATGAATGAAATTGCCAACATTTAGAAAACAAAGCTAATAATAGCTAAGAAAAGAAGATCTGCTGTGCTCTGTTTTTAGTCAATTTATAAAAATGTGGAAATATGCATAGTGATATATTTGATACACAAAAAAAGAATTCCCTAACACTTCCTTTGGGCATGTGAAGCATTTAAAAATTCCTTATACCTGTCTTCTTTTCAAAAAAACTTTACTAAGTAAATTGAGGTACATATATAAATGGATAATAAATTCAGGTGAAGTTAATAAAAGGAACAAGTAATCATACTGACAACTTGGGTGCTTTATCTTTAAAGGTTTCTAGAAGACATGGTTTTCAATAGTCTAAAGAAGAGGGAGGTGGCAATTGAAGCTTGGAAATTAAATACATTCACCACACTCCACTGGCCAAAGTCAACTCCCATGACCGCATGTGACTTTAAGAGTGGAGAGAGCATAATTCTCTCTTGTATAGGAGAAGTGAACTAGTCAATTAATAGTAGTACAGCCAACCACAGTGACTGTCAGAGCTATTACGGTGAAAAATCAACTGTATTCTCCAAGGTATATGCTAAAACATTTTATTTTTACTTATTTGAATGTTAGCAACAATTCCTACCACACAGAAAAACGAAAGCAAGAGATGGCTTAGAGTTCCACAGCCCCTGGCAGATGCGCAGCAATTTCTTTTCCACACCTCTCTTTGATGTCTGAGTGGATCTGAAGAGACAATTTTGGTCTTTGAGGCTTCAGAACTGAAGTGAAACAAGTAGGGTCTCTTGCTTTCCTGAAAAAGCCAGAACCTGAAAGATGCCCCCAAGGAAAGAGTAGCATTTAAGCACAACACGCTCCAGAGGAGAGAAATGCTGGCTCTTACACATCTGCAGAAAGCCTCCCTCAACAGATCTCTTCTCATCTTTGCCTCCTCCGAGAGCTGAGCAGCAAGTTCAATGAAGAGAAACAGAAATCTAATCCAGCCATCCAGCACGCCATTTATAAGAAGAGATACCCAGCTTCCTGAGGACAGTATTCTCAGGACTCAGGAAGCAGAAAACTTTCTTCTCTTGGAAGTAATGGTGAGGCAGGAAAACCCACATTCCCGCTTAGAAAACTCGGGGTTGGGGGGTTGGGGGAGCTGTAACTTTCCAACCCACTTCAACAGAGCCAGAGCTTCACTGCAGGCAGAACTCAGCCACAATCCAGTGCCACTCACAATTCTGAGGTTCACAGTTCCATCCCACACTTAAGCAGAAACACAATTTCTAAACAAAGAGCTTCAAATTACTGGGGGACATAGGATAAAAGGAAAGAACAGTGATTTAAATGTGCCCTTTTAAAAATCTTCACCCAAGGACATGCTTTTTTACTGATTTTTTTAGAGAGGAAGCGGGTGGGGAAAGAGAGAGAATGAGAGAGAGAGACAAAGAGACAGAGACAGAGAAACAGAGAAACATTCATCAGTTGTGCTCCGACCTTGGAACAAAACTCCAACCCGGCCAGAGCTGCCCTTTTGACTGTTACAAAGTCTGACACCATTTTATTTAGCTTGATTTGGCGGGGGGGGGGCTTTGTCTTTTTAAATATGGTAAAAATATTTATATATTTTTTTGCTATGCAAAAGTTCATTTTATCATTTTGAAGACTCTTTTCCCTTCTGAATTTCATGAGGATTTCTCCTACTACTCATATGATTTCTTTTTTAAAACATTTAAATCTTTAATCTATTTGAAATTTATCTTAAAATTCAATATGAGGGCCCTGACTGGTTTGGCTCATGGGTGGAGCGTCGGCCTGTGGACTGAAGGGTCCCAGGTTCAATTCCGGTCAAGGGCATGTACCTTGGTTGCGGGCACATCCCCAGTGGGGGGTGTGCAGGAGGCAGCTGATCGATGTTTCTCTCTCATCAATGTTTCTAACTCTCTATCCCTCTCCCTTCCTCTCTGTAAAAAACCAATAAAATATATATTTTTTTAAAAATTCAATATGAGGAATATATTCAATTTTACATATTTCCATATGACTATTCAGTTTATCCCAATATTAAACATTCATAATTTCCCACCGATTTGGGTGTTCCCTTTATAATGTATATGACAACATATAATGTTCCCAAATGCAATTAGGTCTACTTGTGGGGTTTCCTATCTGTTTTGTTAGTGTGTCTGTCTATTCAGGCACCATGATTACACTGTTATAATTATGTTTTAATACACAGTAGGTCTATCTCACCCCCATTGCTCTTTTTGACAGTGACTTCCTATAATGGTTATTTATTTACTTAAATAAACTTTATAATCAACTTTTCTATCTCTAGGATAAAAATCCAATAGTTTTATAAGGATTATGTTAAATTTACAAATTAATTTAGGGAAAAATTGACATTTTTCTTATGTTTCCTGATTCTAAGTACAAGGGTACATTTTTCCATGTAGTCAGGTTAATTTTTGTGTCTTTTGGGACTGTTTTATAGTTTTCCTTAATATATGTTTTAGATATTTCTCCTTAATTTTGTGCCTAGTTATTTTGGCTATAATTTAAAAAGCCCGCTCTTCCACTGCATCTTCTAAACTTCTTTCTCTACATAATAAGACTATTGCTTGGAATACTGATTTATAACCTACTACTTTATTAAATTCTCTTATGACTTGTATTAGTTTTTCCATCGATTCTTACTTGGGCTCTCTGGATATAAAATAATATCATCTAAAAATAAAGATAATATATTTTCAAATTCTTATGCTTCTAATTGTTTTTATTTGTCTAAGTACATTGATTAGTATTTCAACAAAATGTAAAAGAATGGTGTCATGCCCTAGCTGGTTTGGCTCACTGGAGAGAGCATCGGCCCGAGGACTGAAGGGTCCCGGGTTCAATTCCAGTCAAGGGCATGTACCTTGGTTGCAGGCTCGATCCCCAGTGGGGGTTGTGCAGGAGGCAGCTAATCAATGTTTCTCTCTCATCGATGTTTCTAACTCTCTATCCCTCTCCCATCCTCTCTGTAAAAATCATTAAAATATATTTTTAAAAAACGAATGGTGTCGTAAGGGTTGCCAGATAAAATACAAGATGCTAGATTAAATTTTAATTTCAGATAATAATTCATTTTATAGTGTAAATATGTCCCAAATATTGCCTTCTTATGTATGAGAATGTTATCCTGCTCAGTATAGTGGGGTTTTTTTTTTTAACTTGTACTAACTGCAGTCCTTTTTTGGTACTCATATTTAGTGAAATGAGTTTAGGAAAACTCAGTGAAAGGAGTGGGTCAGAATATTAACACACAATTGGAAAGTAAAATTTAAGAAACAATACTAATAACCAAAGCATCAAAAAGCATTAAAAAGTAGGGGTAAAATTAATAAAATATGTGCAAGATTTGCACTTTGAAAACTACAAATAATGCTTTAGAAAATAACAGAAAAGGGGTTTATAGAGATATATGCAATGTTCATGGATTGATTCAATATTAATAGGTGTCAATTCTCCCCAAACTTATCTATAGATTGAGCTCAATCACATCAAAATCCCAGTAGACGTTTAAAAGAAATTGATGAACTTATTTTAAAATTTATACGATCAATAACAGAAATAAATGGAAAATTCCAAAATATGTGGAGATGAAACAACACACTTCTTTTCCTTTCAAACAACACACTTCTCAATAACACATAGGTAAAGAAGAAATCTCAAGAGAAATTTTAAAATATTTTTATCTAATTGAAAATGAAAATGCAACTCATCAAAATTTATGTGATGCAGCAAAAGCAATGCTTAGAGAGAAATTTATAGCATTGAATGCATATTTAGAAAAAGGGATGGTCTAAAATTAATTATCTAAACTTCCACATTAGGAAACTAGAAAAAGAAGAGTAAATTAAATCCAAAGTAAGCTGAAGAAAAGAAATAAGGATTAGAACAGAAATTAGTGAAATTGAAAATGGGAAATCAATAGAATCAATGAAACCAAAACTTGGTTCTTTGAAAAGATTGATTAATTGATAAACCTCTAAACAGACTAAGAAAAAAAAAAGGACACAAATTATTAATGTCAAAAGTGATGTATATATATAAAAGCCTAAGCAACCATCGCAACCAAACAGATGACCAAACAGGCTGAGTGGGACGACCAGGCCAGCAGGGGGGTTAGTGAGGGGCGACCAAATGACTGAGCAGCAGGCTGCATGGGGCGACCAGGCCAGCAGAGGGGGCAGTTAGAGGCAACCAGGCCGGCGGGTGGGGGCGGGGGGTGCAATAAGAGGCGACCAGGCCAGCGGGGGCCAGTTAGGAGTGAACAGGCTGGCGAGTTAGGCAGTTGGGGGCGACCAGGCCAGCAAGGGGGACAGTAAGGAGCGACCATGTCATCCCCCGAGGGGTCCTAGACTAGAGAGGGTGCAGGCTGGGCTGAGGGGACCCCCTCCCTGCCTCCCGTGCACGAATTTTGTGCACCGGGCCTCTAGTAAAATAATCAATAAATAGGAAAGACTGGCTAAGCTAGACTTTTATATAATAACTAATGTACCAAGTTGTTAGTCTTAGTTTCTCTGGCTTATTTAGAAGTAACTCTCCCTTGGATACAGGTTCAGTGTGTCACGGAATAAACAAACATAATTTGGATTGACCAAATGTTGTAGGTGACAACTAAATGTAATGCAGTATCCTGGATGGGACTCTGGAACAGATAAAAGATAAGGAAATCTGAGTAAAGTATGAGATTTTGTTATTAATAATATGTCAATATTAGTCTATTAATTGTAATAAACATACCATACTAATGTAAGATGTTAATAATAGATGAACAGGATACATGGTACATAGGAATTCTCTGTACTATCTTTGTCATGTTTCTGCAAATCTAAAACTATTTTGAAAAATAAGGTTTATTAAAAAATATTTGGATAAATGAAAAATATATGGACAGATTGGCAATTTGGCAATTAGAAGACCCTAGCTGGCTAAGTCTTCTTATTGTGTGGTATATGAAACAGGCTATCTGAAAGCCACAGTTATGAATTCCAAATTGAATAGTCTAGAAAAAAAGAGTGTTAAAAGGACATATACCTAAATATCAAAAGTAATTTTCTCTAGGGGGAGACCTTTCTGAGGTTTTCTGTGTTTCCCAAGTTATCTGCAATGAGCATGCATTATACATACAGGTCAAAAGGGAAATAATAATAATAAAAGAAGTGTTCCTTTGGTAAAACCTGTAATTAAATAACTTAAATAAGGTCATGTGCTGCAGAAGGCACCTGACAGGAATAGAAAGACCATTTATTCTACCAATACTAGATGCCAGTCACTGGCCTGGGCACATAACATATATTATTTCATTTAATTGTTTAAAATAAGAATGTCTTTGCATTGAATCACATTTGAAGAATAATTTTATGTTTATGGAATCATTGGAAATTTAAAGTAAAAATGCTAATGCATGCTTTTTAAAATTCCAGCAAGGCATTTTTTGCTCTTATGCTAAAGCACAATTAGTTACCCA
Organism: Myotis brandtii; assembly: GCF_000412655.1. Lineage (NCBI taxonomy): Eukaryota > Metazoa > Chordata > Mammalia > Chiroptera > Vespertilionidae > Myotis > Myotis brandtii. The sequence goes on along the minus strand of NW_005360187.1, from coordinate 3,857,315 downwards.
CTACCTAACATGTCATATGTATTTTTTTCTTGTCACACATTCTCATTTGATCCACACATCTGAAGGGAAGCCAATATACCATGTCCTGCCTATATATGACTCTCTTAAACCAATTTTATGCTTCATTGTAAAATAATTGATTTGTGAATCACAGGACATTAATTAACTCAGATAAACTTTAATAGTAAGTAAATAATGAAGTTTAGAAAATCATAGCAAGTAATTGTGTTTAAAAGGAATCTTTCCACAATTTGTTTTTGTGTTTATGCCTTGCTTTTTATATAAAATAAAGAAAAAAATTTTAAACACGTTGCTCACAGATGTTAAGATCACAAATTGCATATACATGTCAATATCTTTACATAGGGCCTATTTTCTGTGAAAGCATTATCTCAAAATCAAAACCACAATCAATAATCAACATATATTGTTCTTGCAAGTGATTGCAGAAAGTGTATGTTCAGTAAATTGTGTATTTATGGATTGTTTTCTCTAAAGAATTCCAACCAAAATAGAAAACTGTTTTTCCCCGACACCGTTTTTTGGAGGTGATTGTTAAATTCCAGAGAGTGACAATATTGTAATGATTGAATGTTGACTCAGCATTTTGTCAAACATATCTAATTTAATCCCTATAATAATCTGTGATGTAGGTACTATTATCCCCAATTTACAGAAACTTGTCTAAAGTCACAAAGCTGTAGGTAGAAGAGCTGTGTTTCCAATCCACTTATGTCTGATTCCAAAGCTTGAAGTCTTAACTACCCAATTGTACTGCTTCTTAGTGTCAGAGTCTGTCTTTGCGCCTGTCTTTGAGGCTTCCGCACCTCCTCAGCTCCCCCAGAGCAGTTGAACTTACCCTAGTTCTGTACCACTATGTCCAAACCACCCTCATCTCTCACCTAGACTACTGCAGTAGCCTCCTATCTGGGGAGCTTCAGGTCTTCCTAATTCTCCTGTCTGTTCTTTCCCTCTATCTCCACTCCCAACCTCAACCCACTCTCCACACTCTAAACACAATGATTTTTCTCAAACCATGTGGTCTACAAGCCATTATCTGCTACATGCTCTCAGCCTTCATCATACACAATGCTATCCCTCACACTCTGGGCTTCTGTCACACTAGTCTTTTTTACATACTTCCTCCTACCACAGGGTCATTGTTTATGCTCTTCCCCCTTACTAGATTACTCTTTGCCTAGTTAACTCCCACTCACCCTTCACATAACAACTCATAATCATACTACCAGGAAACCTTCCTTGACCTCCATACCAAGACATAACTTTTCCTATTATAAGTACTCTGGCAACATGCATCTCTGTTCCATTACATGCTGCCATTACAATGTTATGTTTCCATGATTAGTTAATTAACATCTGATTTAAGCCCCTAAGCCCTATTGTGCACCAGATTGCAAATTCAGTGAGGGCAAGAACTCAGTTTGCTTTTGCTCACTATGTTATGGTTTTGCATGCAGTAATTTTTCAACAAATGCCTATAGATGAGTAAACTGTTCCCACTCTCTATGCATCATAATCTAAAGACTACTATCTTCCTAAAAGAAGAATGTTCTCTGCCCTTCCACACGTCAAAGCTGGGGTAAAATAGGGTAAGGGCGGGGAGAGAAATATAATGGAGGCAGTGGCTACAGAAAAAACTTACTGGGATCCATAAACAAGAATTTCAATAGCTTACTTTAAATTCTGGATGCTCATTTCAAATGTTTATCTGCAGCCTTCAAATTTCTATATATGTCTATTCAACATCTCCACTTGAATTTCTAATAGGCATTTCAAATTTAACATGTCCTAATCTGAACTATTTTTATTTGCCCTCTAAATTCATTCCTCTTTAGTTTTCCCCAGTTTAATAAATGGCATCACCATGTATCCAATAGCTCAGGCCAAAAACCAATGAATCATGCCTGATTTTCCTCTTTCTCATATACCCTACACTTAAATTCAAATCTGTCCCTTGTTCAAAATGATCCAATGGCTCCCCATTATTCTTAGAATAAAATCCAAAATCTTTATTTGACCTTAAGACTCATGATGTGGCCCTTCATTCCTTCTTTGACCTCATTTCCTCTATTGTTCCCTTCCTCACGGGAGTTCAGCATCATTGGCTTCCTTATTGTTCCTCCAAGATGCACATGACCCCCTCAGAATATTTGTGCTTACTTCTCTGTGCCTGAAAGGGTCTTCCCCCAGGGATTTGCCCAGCTCACTCCTCACTCCCTTCAGGACATTGTTCACACCTTCCCTTACAGAGCCTTTCCTAATATCTACATAGCCTCCATTGTTGCTCTATAGCAGTTTATCTCTTTCCCTTTTCTAAACAGCACTTATCACTACTGGTGTTAATTATATATTTATTTATGTGTTTATTAATTTATGCCTCCACCACTTTATTGTAAACCTCTCAAGTGTTATCTATTTTGTTAAGCATCTAGGAGCTTAATAATTACCCCATGAGTGAGTGAACATGATTGCCAATATCCAACTATTTTGAATTATCTAACAGCTTGAATTTTTCATGTCACCTGGATTTAGAATAGGAAATAAATGAACTATTTAATAACTAATATAAAAAGGGATAGCAATTAAAAATGTAGTCTTTTAATGATTAGCTAAGAATGATTACAAATCTGTACAAACCAATTGCAAAACAAATAAAAGTTTTATTATTGTGGTTTCTTAATTGGTTTCTTAGGAAAGTTCAGGGTCAGACAAGTTATTTCCTTTATTGTTTTCCCTTAGCCTTCCTCTGCAAAGTCTGTCATCAACCTCTACTCATGACAGTATTATGACAATAATACTGTGTCAGTGCAAAGATTGTATAATTTATAAGAAAAGAAGATAATGATGCTCAAAGCAGTAAAATTGTTCAGTGACTCACCCTGATTATTCAGTAAGTAAAGCTTAAGAAATATGAACAGAAGTTCACAGCTTATTTTTTTCATTATGTTATCCAATCATTAGCACCAAAGAATTACAAATTTCTTATTCTAGCAAAAAGAAAAAGAAAACATGATGGGCAAATTAACATTGTAAATTCTACTTTAGATGATGGATACTTCACGCTGAGATTTTCAGCATGCCAGAGGATGCACATCCACTTAATTAGGCAAGTCAGAAAAGCTGGGAGTCAGCCTGGACTCTCCTGCTCCTGCTCCTGTCACTCTCCCTCACCATGCAATTGGTGCCCACGTCCGAGCAGATTTATAGACTAAATATGTCTCAAAGTCATCAGTTTAGGGCCTTAGGTAGCCACTCTCTTAATCCTCTTACTTGGGTTACAAAACAGCCTCCTGAGATTTCTGCCCACATTCACCCTTTTTCCTTCAACTCCACTCTCCAATCTACAGCAGAGTGATATTCTAATACACAAATCCAATAACGTCCCTCTGTTAATCAAAAACATACAGTGGCTTCTCTTTGTTCTTGGAGAATTCTGGTCCCTAATGTCACCTAAAGGCCTGTTTTCTGGCCTCTGCCTAGCTCCCCAACCTCATGTTCTTTCCATGTGAACCTCACTATCCTCTTGTTAGTTCCTTGAAAGTGCACAAGTCTTTTTTGTCTCAGAGCCCCCTCATAGGCATCACTCTGATTTCAGATCAAAGGTTACTTTCTTCTGTGGGGGGGGGGGGGGGGGGGGGGGAGTCTCCCAGTCTACCAGGCTAAGAGAGCTTCTGTTATAAATCCTCAAAGCTCTCTCTGCACTTCTCCATCCTAACATGTGCTATAATTACATATTTAATTTACTTATTTAATATTTCTGGAACCACTATTATATCCCAACACTTAACATAAAACCTAGTACATAAGAAATTCAGTAACTAATGCATAATAACAGCATTGATGTTAGAAACGTCCAAACCTGTACAGAATTTTTACAAAAATTTATTTAGGCTAAACAGAGAATATGCCTGGAAGCAAGATCTCAATGCTCAACGGACTGCCCTAACCGGTTTGGCTCTATGGATAGAGCATTGGCCTGCGGAATGAAAAGGTCCCAGGTTTGATTTTGGTTAAGGGCATGTACCTCGGTTGCGGGCACATCCCCAGTAGGGGGTGTGCAGGAGGCAGCTTATCGATGTTTCTCTCTCATTGATGTTTCTAACTCTCTATTCCTCTCCCTTCCTCTCTGTAAAAAATCAATAAAATATATTAAAAGATCTCAACCGACTAAAATGCTTCAGAGAATAACAATTTGCAGTTTCCTCTTTACATTTGAGATTAGGGAGGGGTTACATGCAGGTGGGAGAAAGCAAGGCAGGGATCCGATTACAGGATGATTAGGATTATGTGCTCTCTTAAGTGTGGTCACACTTTAGAAAGGGGGGTGTGAAACGGGTCATTTCAAAAGTGTGCTAACCTAGATGCTCAGAAACAATGGAGAGGGCTTGTTTCAGGCAAAGATAAGCCTTTTACAAAAAAAGTTACATGTCTGGGGAGTGACTACCCTCCATGACCTGCCCAGTTAGGAATTTATGATCACCCTGTGAGGTTACTCTAAATAGAACCTTTTTCATCCACAACAGTGTAAGATGTGAATGGTCAAATGCTGACTTAGGTAATTTGGGCTACATTTAAAAGCATTTCTGAGCACCATAGAACATGGGAATGGATGGGGTCCCCACAACATATTGAAGAATCATCTTCTGTGAAGACTCTTAAAATCTAAATATGAGAAAGTGAGTGAGAAAGAGAGCTGCAATGCCCAATATGTTTGCCACTAGTCCCATGTGGCTATTGAGTTCTTGTAATGTGACTAGTCCTGGCTGAGATGTGCCACAAGTATTAAATACACAACAGATTTTAGAATACTGGCAAAAAGGTAAAATATCTCAATAATAATTTCTATATTGATTAGATGTTGAAATAATATTTTGGTTATATTGGGTTAAGTAAAATTATTGCTAAACTTAATCTTCTTTTTACCTTTTTGAAATGTGACTACTAGGAAATTTATATTTATATCTACATTATATTTCTATTAAAGCCATGATGGTGTACGGTATTTTAGGATGATGATGCCTGCAGATAGGCATGATAGAGTGAGAAAAGCTGTTGACACAGATTTGTATACTGTAAGAAGTCATGAAGAGTCTCTTGTTAGTAATGTGTTTCTTCCTCCCACTTCCACCCCTCCCCAATTAGCTGTGCCTGTGCTACTTCACCACACATCCAAATATTTGTTCAATGTATAGTCCCACTTGCTCAATCTTTACAAACTGAATGTCAAAGCACCTCCTCACGCTGTTATTTAATCAGTATCCTAACAACTGACATAAAGTTTGCAAAGTTCCGCTTTCTTACTTTGCTGAATTCTAAATGGCCAGTTTGTTGAAGGAGCGAGTGCCTGGGACAGTTTGGCTCTGTGAGTCAGTTCTATCCAAGGTAACCAGGAGGCAAACACTGTAAGCAGCAGCTCTGTTTAGAGAGGTGGGCACAGGGTTTCATTTCGCACCTCTGAAAGCTTCACCTCTCCCGGGAGTTTTCTCTGCATTCCCACAGCAGGTTGCCCGTGTTATTTTCACATGCTGTCTTCCTCTTAAGATCCCCAGAAAGTGATGTATAGATTTACCTTGGTCTCCTTAGCATCTAACTCAGCACCAGTGCCTGGCACAAAGCAGGCACTCAATAAGTCTTTTCTAGAATTTTTTAAACAAATGAACTTTTCCTCATTCTGACCACTCCTTGACTCTAACTAACCTCAACACTTACTACAGATTCAATTTATGGGCTTATAGTTAATAAATCATTGCCCCGGGATTCCTTTAGGGTCATTTTGTGAGTGTGTGTTTGGCATGGCTAAATCAAATTTAGAGTCTTATATCTCCCTATAATGCCTAGGGCCATGCAAAGCATTTCATAGGTTCATTATATACTAACTGAATAACAAATTGTAATCCTTAGACCAAACACTATTCCCACATAAGGTAAAGGACCTGACCAGCAACTGTGCTTAGTGTACCCCACTTTCTGGGCAGCACTCTAAGCTTATTTATAAAATTAATATTTACACAACTTAGTGAGTGTACCTCCAAAATGTAAGCTGCAGTTTAGGATAAGCTGCTATATAACTGAAATATGAAGCTCAAATGATTTCTTTTGAACATAAATTCCACAGGACATAAAGATATTGAGAACTACATCAAGAGTGTGTACTGAGAAATGTATCTTAGGCAATTAAGTCTAGGTAAATGGAGCAACAAAGTAGCTGTGTGTACATGATGGACTAATATATAGAAACTTCATGTCTGACCAGCCACACCCAAGCTCTTGCTTCTGCACAAGGACACGGAGGTACAGCAGTATGGCTGTTGGCTGCCAGAATTCAACACAAGGAGACAGATAACCTTGCATTGGCAGCCCAAGAGAGTTGCTTTATTTCAGCAAAAGCCTCAGGCAGCCTAACTAGGGAAGGACAAAGCAGCAAATATCCATAGTTTTATAAATTTTTGCTAATCTGAGGGCAGTTCAAGTGTACTCTTCGGCTGAGTCCAATACCTGAATGAAATGTGAACATTAACCACTCAGGTATAAGTAAATTTGAAATTCAGTTTTGGGAATTTCAACTGGATGATTCACATTTAGGAGTCACAATTTCCAGGCAGAAGGGATTTTGCATCTCAGCAGGTTTTGCTTCCACAATAGTAGCCCCGGCAACAATAGTATCACAGGATAGTTTTAATTGCAAACGGTGTGTGTGTGTGTAGATTCCTCCAAATTTTGTAAACCTAAATAATCAACACTTACACATATACATGAGAGAAATGGCTGATCTGGCCTATGTCCAGGCCTTTACTACTTTTAGCCTTGGTGGCCATAGACTGACTACCTTAGCAATGGTCTAGAGAAAATGTGTATGAAGAAATTGCAATCCCATTTCAGTAATTGATAGATAGTGGGTCACAGGCATTGTGGCAGTCACAACCTCTAGCCATTTCATTTTTTCATAAAGAAAAGAATAATCTATTGATGTAGATTCAACTAGGGGCATAAACATTATTTGTGCCAACATATTCTCTTCTTGCTAAGAACTGTAATTTGCCATTTCCCAGACAATCAGTGTTGCAAAGAGGTCCCATACAAACTCATAGAAGCCTATTTAACCCATTGTTTGGCTGAGATACTATGGAAGAAGAAAATGGAAGGTAAATAGGGAAGGGGCAGGAAGGAAAAACGGGATTCCATCGAGCAATGGTCAGACATGGGAAAATTGCTAGGGGAATTATAAGAATTATAAGTTGACTTGAGCCATATTATGAATTAGTTAAGATATTAGATTATCTGAGAACCCAACAACCTTTGTAATAATGTTTCCATGGGGAATGTATCTGAAATAATTTTCTGAAATGAAACCTGTTCTATATCACTTTTTGCCTAGAAAAATATTAAAATTAAGAGCAGTAAAAGGGTAGATATGGCTAATTTTTAAAAATTAAAAAAATTCATTCATTCACCCCTCCTTAATGGAGATACAGGCAAGTAAACAAAGTATTTGGAGTGCTAAATGCTTTTACTAAATGCAGGGTGACCTGGAGCACAAAGCAGGAGAATCTACCTAAATTAAATGATAGAGAGGTGGTTAAGAAAGGTGTGGGAAATTAGTTCAGAGAACGGAAAAAAGGTAAAATGCAGACAAAATTATTCTAGACCAAAATAAAAAACAAAATAATACTTCTGGAGACAAGAGAAATAATAGAGTCAAAAAAGACTCCCAGGATTCCAGTTTTAGCTGCAGGGACAAGTAGTACCATTCATCAAGAGAGGAAACAAAGAGGAGGTCCAGCTTGAGGAGGAAGATGCGAATTTAGTTTTAGATGTGTAAGTCTGAAATACCTAAGGAACACACAAGTGGTGGGATCTCAGGATCAGATCTATATCTGGAGTTGAGGCTCATGAGAGACTTGTGGCCTGAAGACACGGATTTTTAAGTCATAGAGATAATAACTGTAGGTTTTGCAGAAAACAAAACTCTTCACTCCCTCCCACACACAAGAGATACAAGCTTGATCCCCAGCCCTGGTCAGAGCACGTGCCGGAGGCAACCAATAGATGTGTCTCTCTCACATCAATGTTTCTCTCTGTGTGTCTCCTCCTCCATTCTCTCTAAAAATCAATGGAGCCCGGCCAGCATGGCTCAGTGCTTGAGCATTGATCTATGAATCAGGAGGTCACGGTTCTATTCCCGGTCAGGGCGCATACCTGGGTTGTGGGCTCGATCCCCAGTGCGGGGCGTGCAGGAGGCAGCCGATCCATGATTCCCTCGCATCATGGATGTTTCTATCTCTCTCTCCTTCTCCCTTCCTCTCTGAAATCAATAAAAAAATTTTTTTTAAATCAATGGAAATATATCCTCAGGTGAGGATTAACAACAACAACAGAAAGATATACTGGCAGTAACATGTACTTAATGTAATATCAGCTTGAGGGAGGGCTTCATTTTACTTTATTTACGTAGTCAAGTAAAGGAGCCAGCAAGAGAAGGAAAGAATTTGGAGATACATACAAGAGAAAGAGGGATAATCAAGAAGCCAAGTAAGCCCTAGATGGTTGGTTCAGTGGATAGAGCATTGGCCTGCGGACTGAAGGGTCCTGGGTTTGATTCTGAAGGGCACATGCCCAGTTTGCAGGCTTGATCCCCAGTAGGGGGCATGCAAAAGGCAGTCAATCAATGATTCTGTCTCATCATTGATGTTTCTATCTCCATCTCCCTTCCTCTCTGAATCAATAAAAATATATATTTTTAAAAGCCAAGGAAGTTATAAAAAATAGAAAGAATGGTATTCAGAGCCCTAAGTGAAGGGAGGATTGCATCTTTCATTAGAGTATCAAAAAAGAAAAGAAAAAAAAGGGAAGAGTAGGATAATTTTGTTGGCTGAAGTTAAGGGTGTTCTTTCTGATTATTTCTATTGTCTCTGTGGAGCAACAAATAAGCTCATCAGTTGAGGAGAGGTGGGAGTAAAAAAGGTGTAGAGTGACTCCTTTGAGAGTAGGAGAGTAGGAGAGAGGGCTGATTCTACACACAAAAAACACTTGCCAAAAACACGGCCAAGAGCCTAATAAGGTTGTGTGGTTTCACCATCAACTGGCTGAAGTGCTGGCTAAACTCTAAGATTTATGGACTGGGAGAAAATAGAAAAGTGAAGAGACTGGAAGCTCTTATGAGATGGAAGAATACTTGTTGAGAGAAAATACTCAGAGACCTGAAATAATGACACACATTTAATATTTAAAGTAGAGCAATTCCAGATGATGGTATGATTCAGGGCTTGACCACTGGAGTAGGTGGCTGAAGTTGGTAGTGACAAGGATCGTGGGAGTTGATAGGTCACCGAAGTGAGCAGAAAATTTCTGATGAATGCCCAAAGTGAAGGGTTTAAAAAGAAAATACACAGAAGGGGGATGTCATAAGGACATAAAAACCAACCTGAAAATTTTCCAATGGCCAAAGCTTTTTGAGCAACAAAAACAAAAAATAGTATTAGATTATACCACAAAAATAAAATAAATATCCACGAGTTTATACAGATATAAATGAGTGATTAAATAAATAGGGAAGAAGGGACAAATATTGCATATAGAATAATTTTAAATAATAAATGTAGAAATGTAGAAAACAGAAAATCATCACAGTGATCACATTAAGGAGAAACACAATACTTACATAGCCTCAAATTATATTCCCCAACGTATTTATTTATTACTGTGGTGTCCAAAATTTTTTCAGTATTCCTGCCTCCAGGAGGTGGAGCTTAATTCTCTTCCCTTAAGTGTGGGCTAGATTTAGTGACTCACCTTTAACCAAAAGAGTATGAAAGGGGAAAATAATAGTAAGTTTACAGTAGAGAAATCCATCAAGTACCACCTTAACCAATTGATAAAGATGTACATTATCAGCATGAAGTCATGATGACATCATGTATCCTCTTATGTGATGTGATGGTATTGGGGGCATTAGGAACAGGTACCAGGTGTTAGGCCAGTAGGGTCAGACCCAATATGGGTTCAGCAACCTTGGTACTTGAGTTCTGGCTAGGAAAGAATTCAGAGCCAAAACTCAAACTATAAGAGAACATTTATTTACAACATCACAGAGGTAGAAGTAATTCATGGAAGAAATGGGCTGAAGAAAAAAATTATAGTGGCAAAGGAAGGGCCCTTGGAGCTTAGAAGTGAGGAAGGTAAAGGTGATGTGCCTGGGGAAGAGGGCAGTGGGAAGAGAAAGGGGCAGGCGTGCTCCTGGGAAGGAGAGCGCACTGGGGTCCTCTATCCTAAGGGTTTTAAAGGTGGAGATTTTAGGGGAGGTCCCAGGGGAAGATCTTAACAGAATATTCACGAGCTTTCTAGATGTGTCCTTTCAGGGTCTAGGTCTCCACTGATTTGTCAACACCCAGACAAGGGGTTAATATTATATAATGCATCTGGTCCTGAGATCAGCAGTGGTGTCACTTGTCTGGTTTTGCTGCTTCTCTGGGCCTGGAACTGAAATACAACCGAGGCCTAGATATTCTCTCTAAGGAGGAAAGGTCAGGGGGTCCAAACCACCTGACCAGGGATATGCTAGGGGAGGAAAGGTCACCCTGGAGATGAAGTCCCCACCCCCCCGACAACTATCTTTTGCTAAGTATCAGGGCTTTCCGCTCTGCTGACCTCCTGTACCTGTCCCTTCATCCTTCCTCTGCTCATGTCCACAATGGGAAGGGCTCTTCACTTCTGTGGTAATCTCCCTCAAATCCATAACTGCAGTTTAATCATGAGAAACACCACACAAACACAAATTGAGGGACCTTCTACAAAACATCCAACCAGTAATCTTCAAAAGTGTCAAAGTCATGAAAAACAAGAAAGACTGAAACAAGGAGAAACAGATTGGAGTAGACTAAGGGGACATGACAACTAAATGCAATGTACTACTGGATTGGATCTTAGAGGGGAAAAAAACATTAGTGGAAAAACTGGTAAAGTCCAAATAAAATCTGTTGTTTAGTTAATTGTGTTGTACCAATGCTAATTTTCCAGTTTGGATAAATGTGCCAAGGTTAGATAAGAGGTAAACATCAGGGGAGCTGGCTGAAGGGTATATGGGAACTCTATATACTTTATTACAACAGTTTATAATTATGAATTCTTTCAAAATAAAAAATTTAAGAGAAAAGCTTGAATGAGTAAGAATGAGTAGCTAAGAGATTAGTATGTTATTAAAAGATAGCGGATGTAATGAGAGTCAGAGCTGGACAGCATGAGGATCAACAGAGAAGGAAGTTTTATAGAAAGGTGAAGAAGTCATTTGGCACAACATTGTAGAGTAAGGTTATCATCTCTGCCTTAGAACCTAACATTTATTTGACTTGATGCTGTCTGAAGGTCAAATAAGAATTAAAAAGTGTTCACTGCATTTGGTAATTATCTGATCCAACTATTCTGTGGACCACTGGTCCTGATTAGAAAAGCCATCATCCTTGAAATCTGTCAGCAGTATCATCAGCTCCATTCCATTATCCATGTCAGATCTAAGCTATTTCCCACTTCAGAGTTTGCAGCTCCCACAAACAGGCTTATAAATGATCTGAGGAAAGCTACAAGTGCTAAGCTGCTTTGCACAATAGAAATGACTGACATGTTTGGAACCTAGTGAATTATCAAGCTTCCTGCTCATCTTTCCAATTTTTCCCACCCCCTATCAAGAGGGAAGTTTTTCTACAAAGTACTCTAAACATCAGGTCAA
>NW_005360187.1:3841642-3845383 GCF_000412655.1 Myotis brandtii | reverse complement strand
GGAAAGGAATTTTTTTAAAAACTAAAGTTTGTTAAGTGGGTGTAAAGTGTTCAAACTCACAATAGATATTTTTACATAAATTATCTCAATTAGATCATTTAGAAAAAAGTCACTATAATAATTCAAAAAAAATAATAATGTATACCACTTTAAATTTAAGATTTAGGAAAAATGAGGGTCAAAAGAATGGGATGGAAAATTTTAAAGTACTGACAAGTGGACTCTTATATAATAGCTTTAAATATTGTTTAATTCAATCCATGCTTTATTTATTGTGGTTAAGTGCCAGCTCACAACCATGGCAGAATGAATCACAACTGCAAACAGAGAGCCATACAACGAAGGAGAATGGCAGAGGCACACAGAGTAGACAGCATTCATCACAACCAGGAAAACAACTCAACTCTGCATTAATATTCATCACAGAGTTTTTTAAAAAAGAAACTTTAACTTTACAAGTGTCTCACTGGATTGATCAGTCTGTCAAATACAATTAAAATTAAAGTGTTTGATGATACATAAGTGAAAGACAGATAGTAGATTAGATATACAGACTAACAGACAGATAGATATAAAATGATGATAAATGTGTTCTAGGTACCAAATCTGAAACTTTAGTGAATAATATTCATTACATTAAAAAAATGGAAAAAAAAACTTATTCTAAGACTGGCAATATTTGAGTGCTTAAATAAACAAGTAAAGAACAACCACAATAAAACAGCATTATACTTTTTTTAGTGTTTGACTTTTAAAAAGCTTAAAGTGCTTTATATCTAATGCCAGTTCCATTCCCAGAGAATTAAGTTGGAATCAGCATCATGAATAAGTAAACTAATCTGTTAAAAAGCAAAATTAATCGGGCCAAATCAAATCTTGGAAGAGTGTTCTATGCAGCATAGACACCAGTCTCAGATAGATTCTCTCATGGTAGTCTCAAGACAGCTCCCTCATATCATTCCTCATTCATATCCAGTAGAAAAGTGTGAGAGTTCTTGTCCCAGCTTTCCCACCCAACCAAAGATTCATGTGTCCTGTTGTTTCCAATGATCCAATGATCACATGACCTTCTCTGAACAAGTCATTATAACCAGAAAATGTGATACGCTAATTGGCTCAGACATAGGTACTACTCAAACCTAGATGGGTGTCAAAACAATACTACCTCATAAGCATAAAGAAAAATGGGAATACAGTTATCAGGAGAAGGGAAAGTAAGTATTGTGAATCTAAAATATTTCAACAACCTCCATTAGTAACCCTGTCAAGCACTGAGAGTTAGAGAACGTGGTTAATCTTTAAAGACTTCCACAAAAGGTGACCAGCCCCGTATCAGTATCACCCTCTTATCACAAAGGTAGGGAGTCTTTCTCAGCAGTGCCCACAAATCACTTTTAAGTAAAAGGAAGCTTGATTTGTTTGAAATGTTTTCACAGGATAAATTAATTAATCTGTGAAGAACTGTACTGACATGATTAATACATAAAGCACTAACTCCTATGATTTCAAAGAGGGTACCCATGGAAGTCAGAGCTGTGATCTTGAAAAGATTTGGCTGCTCATTAAAAAGCTATGAAATGCTTCCATTGTGGGCTTAAAGGGAAATAAAAAGAGAACTCATACAGAGATAAAGACTCCAGAAAAGTAATACAACAGAACACATTCAGTAACATTGTTTATATTAAAATAAACCTACTGGCTAATGTTTCCTGAGCTAGGTATGGAAGCCTAATGAATTCAGGAAGCCAACCAAAAGAACACATTCTGAAACTTAACAATGGCTAGAATGGCAAACATTCAGCAGGGGTTTTCTTCAAAGGGTAAACAGAAAACAGTGGGGCCAGAGGCTAATCATATGGTTGTGAAAAATGCTAGTTTCTTCTTAGGGCCTATTCAGAAAACAGGCACGTTTTTAACAATCATGCTAAATGTGTAGTGTTATAAATTAATGAGTTATCACAATAATATGCAGCAATCAAACAGTGATAGCTTATAATAGCAATGGGTTAAATTTCTTTCACTGTTTATGGAACTCTCTCTGAAATTCCTTATCTATTAGATCAACAATGGCATTATTCTTTTATTATATGTATTGAATGAATAGATGCATGCAAGCATGAATGAAGTGAATTAAGTAGTAATTGAACTTTGGAAGTTTTCACACAGAGTTAATTTTCTGTTATGAACTTGTGTGATCAAAAGTTGGAGTGTTTGCTTATTCCTGCAAAAAAGATTTTGCTATGTAAGCTAATTTCTGATTGCATTAGCACGCCATTTTTTAGTATGGTTATAATGCCTATGTCAGAGCCATACTAGCCTACACAGGGTTTTTGGACAAGTTAGAGAAGGTGTCCTTCAAGGATGGATGTAGCTCCTTGGCATATGACTTGGTGAAAAGGTGGAACTATGGTATAAAGATAAAAGGTGCCCCATTCTCTGGAATACTTGGGGAGGTGACAAGGGGCTGGGTTGAGTTTCCACCCCCATGTCCTCATCTTTGTTGAAAGCCTAAGTGGTACAACCCTGGCTCAATCTATAAAAATGCAGAATAATTATAAAGGAAGGAGCAAAAATCAGAAATTCTTGCTATTTTGTTTTGTGGAGTCATTTCTCAAAGGCCAGATTCTAATAAATTATATAATCAATAGTTTTAAAAAACACCTAATAGAATATATTTAAATGTTAAAAATTCAAATTTCCCTCAAAGTATTTTTCAACCTATTCTTTCTTATTGACAAGATTTTTCCTGAAGGCCAGGTGAAATCAAATCATTAAAAGGGTCGTACATGTACTGTACTATACATGGTCACAAAGACTTTCTAGTCTAATCTTATGAAAATGTTTCAAATTAAAATGTTAATGCTACCCCAAGGTTATTTTGTTTTACTTCTTCTTTTGCATCAGTGAAAGTTATTTTTATTTCTTTCTATGACTTCCCAATGGCTATTGTGATCAACTAAGTTCCCCCAATCTAATTCTAAGAGATGGGATATACTCAGAGCAGGGAAAATGGAGAAACAGTGATGGAGAATGGTAATGGAATCTATTTTATCCTGAAGCAATAACAAAATAAATTCAATTTGCACAAAAGGCTTCTGATTTGCAGCCAAAGGACTAAAAAGGTCCTTCTGTTTACTCTTCATTAGGAAGGTATACATGCCACATTCTTTTCTGTCTATTTATAGCCATGAAATGAGCCTGTCCCTCCCAGGTGTTAGGCTTTGCAAACTGAGAGTTGTTCTGCATGATGAAATAGAAATGTGCAGATCCAGTTTTGAATTTTAGCTTTTTAATAATAGTCCTTCTGGCAAATTACTGAGTCTCTTCATTTCATCAGCTGTATGATGGAGGTTGGGCTAAAGAGGTGATTATATTGATAATAACGGCCATCATTTATTGACAGAATACTATGTACAATGTACCTAGCACTGAAGTGAGCCCTTGCAGTTGCATTATCTAATCTAATTCTTAAAAGTCCCTAAAAGTTAATGATTTTACAGGAGAGAAGCTGAAGCTTGGATGGATCAAATAACCTACCAGAATCCTAGAGCTGTAGCTGTTGGAGCCAGGATAGAACTAAAGGTCTCAATTAAAAGGCCATCTGGAGAGCATTATGCTAAGCGAAATAAGCCAGTCAGAGAAAGATAAATATCACATGATCTCACTCATTTATGGAATATAATGAACAACATAAACTGAAGAACAAAAACAGATCCAGAGACAGAGAAGCATCGATCAGAC
>NW_005360187.1:3823027-3841583 GCF_000412655.1 Myotis brandtii | reverse complement strand
AGTGGGGGTGGGGGTGGGGGGACAATGGGGCGATAAGGACACATATGTAATACCTTAATCAATAAAAAAATAAAAAATAAAGAAAAGAAATATCTGAGAAGGGCAATAAAGCAAGGTATGCCTACAAAAAAAAGGCTATCTGGGATTGCTTCTTGCATATTTACAGGCTAACAAAAAGCTATCTACAAAGTGAATCTCAGACAAGAGCTATTTGCAGGTTTCCTTTTTTTCACATTTCTAAGTATTTTAACTTCAGAAGCATACACGGAGTTTTCCAAAATGCTAGTGAAAAAAATAACATGTCTGCTCTCTTAGTGAGCATGCTAAGGGTGGCTCTCTGTAGACTTGGGAGATTTAAATTTTAAAGCCAAATCCACTGCTGTTTCATATCATCAGGTATTTATGTCTCATAGTACAGATTCAGATTTCATTTTACACAACTCATATTTTTTTTAAGAATTGATATGATGCAAAGAAAATGCCACAGGCTATAAAGAAGAATTCGAAAAGAAGAATTCTAGAAACATTTTTAAAAATAGTTCCATCATGAAACAACTGGGTAGTTTCTGAAATGGCTGCTCTGGCTAAAAGAGGTCTTTCAAATTTTATCACATGACTTCAAAGACACATGGATATATGGTAAGTACTTATTTATACACCATTTACTTCACATAATGTATTGAGTACTTATTGTTCTGGACACTAACTAGAGATACAACCAAGATGGTCTTCATGAAACATGAAGAGACATAAAATAAACAAACAAATAAATATACAAAATAACCACAGATTGGGATAATTACTGCTACAAAAATAGAATGTTCTTCTAGGGAAAACTTAATGGAGGAGACAGTCCATTTTAGCTGGGATAGTTAGGAAAGGCTTTTTTGAAATTTAAAGAATGAGAAGAAGCCAAACATAAGAAAGAACCAGGCTTACAAAGGCCATGAGGTGGAAAAGTTTGGGAAGTTCTGGAAACTGTGGGTGGTTGGTGCATAAGAAATTGGGGGTTGAAATCCATAGCTAACATCACACTTAATGTTGAAATACTATTTTTTGTACCTATATGAAGTGGTGGATGTGAACTAAACTTATTGTACTGATCATTTTACAATATAGGAGTCACATTATTATTCTATATACCTATGCAGTGCTGTATGTTAATTATATCTCAATAAAACTGAGGGTAAACTTCCACTAAAAAAAAAAGGTAAAAAACTGAAAGCTTTCCCCTTAAAACCTGGAGCAAGACAAGGATATTGGTTCTTACCACTTATATCCAACATAGATTTTTAGGCAAGAAAAACACTAAATAGCATCCAGATTGAAAAAGTCAAGAAGTAAAGTGATCTCTATACGAAGATGACATAATCTTGTATATGAAAATCCTAAAGGTATCCACAAAAAATCATAAAAATCATCCCAAAACACCATTAGAGCTAATAAATGGGTACAGGAACGCTGCAGAATATAAAATCAACATGCAAAAATCAATTGTATTTCTATATACTTTCAATAAGCAATCTGAAAATAAAATTAATAAAATATTCATTTCTAAAAGCATCAAAATAAATAAGCTTTAGGAATAAATTTAACAAAAAAGTACAAAACTTGTATACGAAAGCCTAAAAAACATTATTGAAAAAATTAAAAATATATAAATAAAAGGGAAGATATCACATGTTACAAGACTTATTGGAAGACTTAATATTGTTAAGAATTTATGGACAGATACAAGGCAATTTCTATTAAAATCTTAGCTGCCATTTTTTGCAGAAATTGACAAATTGATCTCACAATTCTTATGGAAATTCAAGGGAACCAGAACACTCAAACAATCTGGAAAAAGAACAAAGTAGGAGGACTAACACTTTCCAATTTAAAAAGTTTCTACAATGACTAGTAATCAAGATAATGTAGTAATGACATAAGAATATACTTACAGATTAATGGAAAAGATTTGAGAGTCCAGAAATAAATCTATGTTTCTATGATCAACTGCTTTTAACAAGGGTGCTAAGACATTGAATGGGGAAATAGTCTTTTCAAGAAATGGTGCTGGGATAACTGGATATCCACATGCAAAAGAATGAAGTTGAACGTCTTCCTCATAACATATGCAAATATTAACTCTTAATGGATCAAACACCTAAATGTAAGAGCTAAAGAATAAAACTCTTAGAAGAAAATATAGGCTTAAATCTTCACAATCTTGTATTGGACAATCATTTTTGAGATATGATACCAAAAGCACAAGCCACAATGAATAGATAGATAGATAGATAGATAGATAGATAGATAGATAGATAGACAGATCTTTATCAAAATTATGAATATTCTTTCCTCAAGAAAGGAAAAAGACAATCCACAGAATGGGAGAAAATATTTGCAAATTTTATCTGGTAAGGAATTGTATCTAGAACATATAAAGAACTTTTAAGATTCATTAATAAAAAGACAATCCAATTGTTTAAATGGGCAAAGGTTCTGAATTGACATTTCTCCTAAGAAGATATGCAAATGGACCATAAGCACATGAAAATATGTTCAACAACATTAGCCATCAGAGAAATACAAATTAAAACCACAATAAGGAAGCATTTCCCACTAAAATGGCTATAATAAAAAAGACAGGTAGTGACAATGTTGGCAAGGATGTGGAGAAATTGGAACCCATATACAGATGGTTGGAATATAAAATGGTGCAGCTGATTTGGAAAACAATTTAGCAATTCCTTGAAAGATTAACTGTAGAATTGCCATCGGACCCAGTAATTCTAATCCTAGATATACATAGAAGAGAAATGAAAATACTACATATGTCCACACAAATAGTTGTACATGAATACTTTCAGCAGCATTATCCATAATAGCCAAAAAGTAGAGACAACTCAAATATCTAACAACTGGTGAATGGATTCATAACATGTGACACATCTACACAATGGAATTTTATTCAGCAATAAAGAGGAATGAAGTACTGAAATATGCTATAATATGGATAAATCTTGGAAACATTATGCTAAGTGAGAGAAGTCAGTCACAAAAATTATATATTGTGTCATTCAATTCCACTTATATAAAAGATCCAGAAGAGGCAAATCTGTGGAGATAGAAAGTTGATTAGTGATTTCTTAGGGCTGAGAGTGTTGGGGAAAATTGAAGGTGATTGCTAAAGGGTATAGAGTTTCCTTTTGGAGTGATGAAAATTTTCTAAAATTGGTTGTAGTGAAGGGTGCATAATTCTCTGAATATAATAAAGCCCATTGAATTGTATACTTTAGAGGACTGAATTGTATGAGATGTAAATTATAACTCAATATTGTAACCAGAAAAAATGCAGAGAGGAAAAAAGAGATGAGGGATAGAGAGGAAGTTGGAGATGTAGGCACATGTGAGAAGTTGGAGGGCTTTGTTGGCCAAATTATACAACTAGGATTTTGTACTAAGGGCAGAGAGAAGCCACAGAAGGAGTTTAAGGAGAGGGATGATATATGATTGACAGTTTTAAAAGTTCCTTCTGGCTGCTGTCTAGAGAATGGCTTGAAGGGGCAAAAGTGGAAGCAGGGAGAGCAGTAGACATTACAGCAGAAGCCCAGGTGAGACAGGACAGGTATTTGAATTAGGAGATATTGAAAGAAAGATGCAGAAAACAGATGGATTTGAGAGATATTTTAGAGCTAGAACATTCATAAATATGGGGTGTCCCCCCAAAAAGTATACACACACTTTGAATAATTATAAAGACAGTGTTTGTTAAAATACATTTCATTTTCAAAATTTTGCTATCAGCTGTTAAAATGTGTATACTTTTTGGAGGAACACTATATATATAGTGAGCAAGAGAGCAAGCATTTTGATGTCACACCATCAAACATCTAGTAAATATATATAATTTAAATGAAATAAAAAATTGTAAGTATTTTAAGAAAAAGTTGTTTTTGTTTAAAAATACAGTGTTTGATATTTAACTAGGAATCTGCAATGGACTAATTTGGTGGAACTTTCAATTGATTTGACTCTATTCTTTTAATAAAGGCAATTTCTATAAGGAATAATTATATTACTAAAATTTTATCAAGTTTTAAAAACTTGATATGGAATTAAAGTCACAAAATATAAAAAGTGTTTGTTAAATTATGAGTTCTAATTTGGTAACTCTAACTGTACATCATAGATGCTCACAGAATTTCAAGATTTGAAGGAGCTTAAAAGTCACTCATTTAGTCCAATGAACCTGCTATCCAATGATGAGATTTTTTTCTACAACATTCTTGACAAGCAGTCAGACAGATCTAATATCCTAACAGTGCTTAATATTTATTAATCAGGAGATACTGGAATTTTGACATCTCTGAAGATTTACTTTGGATAGTGAAAGTTTTAGTGGATACTTAAAATATAAGCATTTTTGAAGCTATTTTATATGTAAATACTATAAATAAATATTTAAATAAATTATAGTTATTTTTACAAATAATTTTGTCAAATGTTTCTTAATTCATTTTTATCTTTACATGTAAAGAAAGTAAATTATCTCAATGAAGTCAGAAATCCATTTTTTCTCTATTAGATGAACTGACCATCCATGAAAAGTTTATACTAGTATATGGCTACTAGCAAAAATTTACTACTGAATTTAGACCAAAATGACTGAATCAGGTATCTAGCAACTACAGCAACAACAGATTTATCTGGCAACGTTGAGGAATGAATTTTACCATGTAAATAAATTTTATAAATAACCTGCTGTTATAATCAATTCATGGAGATGTATCTTGGAACGTTTCTCACTAAAATCTCTCTAAATCTGTCTAAGGTGTTACAGACTTCACTAGCATAGCCAATAGGTAAACATAATTTAAGAGCTGTTGATGAATCAGGAACATCATTTTTAAAATTCCATATAATGATGCTAGTGAAGTAAATAAAAGTTAGTTTGCCAACCCATTAAATGTTTCCATGGACAAAAGGGTTGATGGACTTGAATGCCACAATAGGTGGCCTATGGAAGTGGACTCATTTCCTTTTAGAAGGCCTCATGGGAAAACTTTTTGTGCCCCAATTATTTCAAAACTCTTTGTCCTGACTTACTCCTTAGGTATACACTCCTCAGGTTCACTGCAAAACTATGCTATCTACAAAAAGGGCATCTTCCTTATACTAGGGGTTCCCCTTTGAGTCAGTCAGGGCTTTGAGTTGCAAGCAACAATAACTAACTTTAGCCAATTAATCCAAAGAAACAGTTCATTAAAGTGATATTCGGAGGCTCATAGAATTGCTAGGAGGACTAATGATTAGGACTAGGAGGACTAGGTTTAAACTAATTCCAGGATAAAGGACTTAAACCACTTTGTAAAACTGTCAAGATGAAAAATTGCCACTGATGCTTGCTGCCCTATAACTCACTCAGAAACCCCAATATTCCCATACTTTCCCGCCATAGCAGAGTCTTTTGTATTTCAATATCACAGCATCAAACATATAGTAAATATTCAGTATATTTTATTCACTCAATAAATATATATTGAACATTTATTATGCTTCTTGCATTGCATTAAAAAACCCTCTAGTATCCTTATGTATATGAAGAGATTCTACTTTTTTATCAATGTATGCTACAGTTAAAGCATAAAGTATTGTACTAAAACAAATGCTATAGGTTCTCACATTCCTTATGAACTAAAGAACTAAATTGAATTTGACAACAAGTAATCCAGCCTGAAATCAATGTATATCTGAACTGCATGCATTAGCTGTAGCTCAAAATTAATTGCCTAAGGGAGTGGGAAAAACTACAATGTGGATTACTACAAAGCCTAATTTAAACTAATGGCATAATCGTTGTAAGTACCCTACACCTGGTATGCACGAGTAGTTGCACTCAAATGGGAAAAGGTTGGTGCATTGCTACATTTTATGCTTGCCTGATTAATGCAAAACTGTTCTGGATAAAAATGAATGTACAAGTGTTGATAGAGACTCATTCATTTCTTTTCACCTTGAACTTGAGCTGTTAATTTCAAAGTTCTATTATTTTGCAAACAACAAAGGCTTAAGATCTTCATACATATAAATCACTCAGGTGCAAGTTAGAAAATTAAATGGATTCAGATATGAGCCACTTGGAGGTCTGTACAGAGAATGAGTACCTAGGTGAGAACCCCTGAGCACAGGAGCTCAGATAAAATTTGCTGCTGCTAAGGCAGAAAAAAAACAGTCATTATCCTGCCCCATTGGTGCCCTTGTCCTCTGGCTACAGGTTTCTGATCAACCATTCCTGATCTTGCTGTACAACATAGGGGGACACTTTTTCCCTTCTGTCTCAGGTCTAATAAAGCTTGGCACAACACTGTCTGGTTCATCATACTCTCAAGCTCAACGTGCAACAAACCTATAAGTTGAACCACATGAAATTAATGTTTTGTAGATCCAAAAGGACCAATTAGCAGTAATTTCATATGATTCAATCTAACATTTATATTTCAGATCCATTTGATTTAATCAATGCTACTATTTCATAAAATTTTTATTTTTGTGCCTGACACTGGGTCATCCACCTGTACTTTTCATAATGTGAAAAATGCGGCCCAGCCCTAACCGGTTTGGCTTAGCGGATAGAGCGTCAGCCTGCGGATTGAGAGGTCCCAGGTTCGATTCCGGTCAAGGGCATGTACCTTGGTTGTGGGCACATCCCCAGTAGGAGGTGTGCAGGAGGCAGCTGATCAATGTTTCTCTTTCATCGATGTTTCTAACTCTCTATCCCTCTCCCTTCCTCTCTATAAAAAATCAATAAAATATATTTTTAAAAAATGAGGCCCAGGAAAATTAAAGGAAGTGTCATGTGGTTAGGTCAAAACTAAGACTAGAACCAAAGTCTTCTGATGGCCAGTTCCACAAGCTCTCTACTAGTGTGATACTAGGATGCTTTTATGGTAGAACTCCTAATACTTTGTTTGACCAATATATTTTTGAATTTTTTGAATAATTAGCCAACATATTTAAAATGTGAGATTCACATAAAAATCTGGATTCCCAGCTTTTCTTTAAAAAGAGGATTGGGGTGAGGCAAAGGAGGTACTCCGCAGTCACAACATATGAAGGGGTGTCAAAAAAACCACAGTAATCAAGATAAATAATATTGTAATGCAATCTTTAAAAAGAATCAAAATTAATGCTAAAAGATCCATGATGAAGAAAGTAATCAAATGTGAAGTGAAGGCAGGCTGTTTTTTGTTTATTTATAGCCCTCTGTTATTGGGCAATGGGAATAGTCATTTCCAAGCAGTCCTCTGTTCTGGGTCACTTGCCCATCTAATCTTCCCACTAGGCAGATTTATGAGTTGACAATTATATTCAAACTAACTAAGCAGCATGAGGCTTTATATATAGTCAAGTTTTATACTATAGGTCTTCTAATACATTTTCCACTTAGTTCAAAATATAGGAAGCTATTTTGTTACACATGGAGATACACACTTTTCCTTTTGCCTCAGGCTCCAATATGGCTTTGCATGGTGGTGTCTGCAATAAACAGGTGGTGCCCAGTAACAACAGTCTTTGGTCAGAGATAGCCTCCATTCAACCCTCTTCACTAGGCCTCCTTTCTTTCCTCTGCTATCTATTAAAGGTTGGCAAGCCCCAGAATTCAAAGCTGAGCTCTTTTCTCTTCCCTAGGTAATCTCATCCAGGGATTAAAATTATGGATTTAAATGCCATCTATATGCCAGTAACCCTCAGATATGTATGTCCAATCATGTGATCTTTCCTCTGAGCTCCAGATTTAAATATACAACTGCTTACTATGATGATGAATAGTATCACAAATCTGACCCATTCGAAACAGAAAAACTTTTGATTTCCCCCACAAACTTGTTTCTCCTCCAGTCTTCTCCATCTCAGTGATACAGCCATCCTTCTAGTTCTTCAGATCAAACATTTACAGTCTGCTTTATCTTATTTCTCTATCCCATACCTTTAACTCATTAAAAAGCACTATTAACTCTTAAAAAAACACTCAAATCTACTCACCTTTCCCATTTCTATGGCTACTATCACAGTCCAAGATATCACACCATTTCTCTTCCTGACTGTTGCAAAAGCCTTTCGGTTGGTCTTTCTGCCTTAACTGTGCATCTAACTCCATCTCCAATGCATTTCCCACTTAATAGCCAAACTTACCTGTATAAAATATAAATCACACTATGTTACCACCCTGCTTAAAAACCTTAGTGTCTTTCTGCTACAATTAGACTAAAATGCATACTCCTTACTATGACCTATCCTATATAATAAAAGCCTAATATGCTGAGTGTCCATTCGTCCATTCAACCAATCATAGTGTAATGTGCTAATGATATGCTAAGGTTGCTCAACTGCTCGCTATGACATGCACTAACCACCAGGGGGCAGACGCTCTGACTGGTAGGTCAGCTTGCTGCTGGGGTCTGGCCGATCAGGACTGAGCAAGATGGGCTGGACATGCACTTGAGCCCTCCAGCAGTCCCTGCCCGGCTGGCCAACCTCCCACGTCCCTCCCCAGCCCACGGTGGGGTCCCCCGGCCTGGCCTGTGCCCTCTCGCAATCTGAGACTTCTCAGGGGATGTCGGAGAGCTGGTTTTGACCTGATCCCGCAGGTCAGGCCAAGGGACCCCATGGGTGCACGAATTCATGCACCAGGCCTCTAGTAAAATCCTATATAATGAGGAGGTAATATGCAAATTGACCATCACTCCAACACACAAGATGACCACCACAAGATGGCCAGCAGGGAGGGCAGTTGTGGACGATCAGGCCAGCAGGGGAGGGTAGTTGGGATGGACCAGGTCTGCAGGAGAGGGCAATTGGGGGTGACCAGGCCTACAGGAGAGGGCAGTTAGGGGTGACCAGGCTGGCAGGGGAGGGCAGTTAGGGGTGACCGGGCCAGCAGGGGAGGGCAGTTAGGAGGAACCAGGCCAGCAGGGGAGCAGTTAGGGGCAACCAGGCCTGCAGGGGAGGGCAGTTAGGGGTGACCAGGCCGGCAGGGGAGCTGTTAGGTGTCGATCAGGCTAGCAGGGGAGTGGTTAGGGGGTGATCAGGCTGGCAGGCAGAAGCAGTTAGGGGCAATCAGGCAAGCAGGCAGGCAAGCAGTTGGGAGCCAGCAACCCTAAATTGTGAGAGGGATGTCCCAGATTGGAGAGGGTGCAGGCTGGGCTAAGTGACACCCCCCCCACCCCATGCACGAACTTCGTGCACCAGGCCTCTAGTATATAATATGCATCATCACATTCCAAACACACTGGCTTCTATATTCTCAGAAACACTGCAGTCACAATCCCTCCTAGAGGTCTTTTATATTCTCTGGGCCTGAAATGCTCTTTCCACAGGTCTTACATGGCTGTTTTCTTCTCATCTTTCAGATATTAGCTCACCTATCACCTCTCCAGAAAGGCTTCTCTGACTGGACTGTCTACTAGATCCTTTGGCTTTTAGTCATATCGCCCCAATCCTGTGAAATTACCCTGTTTTTTTCCCTGTTTATTATATTCTTTCCTCGTGTGGAGTTCACTGATATATTCTTAGCATCTAGCTTAGTGCTAGGTAAGAACACGTGTTCAATAAATATTTGCTGAATGCATGCCTAGGTCCATGAATAAGTAAATGAGACCAAGCAGACCTTAATAGGAGTATTAGCTATTATAAACTATCTGATGAACCATCCAAATTAATTTTCTCTTGGGATGATGAATAGTATCACAATGCTTGTTTTTTTTGTGTGTTTGTTTGTTTTAATTTCTGTGAATGTCTTTGAGTTTATTTGCCTGTAACCCTGTTCTTATCCTCTTGTCATTTATCACATATTTTGAATTTTTAAAAAATTAAGGTATAATTGACAGAAAGCATATTAGTTTCAAGTATACTAGTACAACATAATAATTCAATATATGTACTAGTATACTTTAAGAAATAATCACCACACCCTGTCAGTGTGGCTTGGTTGGTTGAGCCTCATCCCATGTACCAGGAGGTCACCAGATAGATTCCCAGTCAGGGTACATGCAGGGGTTACCAGATGGATCCCCAGTAGGGGGCATGCAGGAGGCAGCTGATTGATGATATATATGAAATAATCACCACAAAAAGTTTTGTTAACATCTATCAGCTTATAGTTACAAAAACATCTGTTGTTTTCTTTTGTGATGAGAACTTTTAAGACCTACTCTTAACAACTTTTAAATATGAAATAGAGTATTATTAATCTTAGCACTACAATGCTTTGTTTAAAAAATATTTATCTGCATAAGCTTACTTCAGAGAAAAATATTTCATTTCAGAGAACACACAAATCCTAGCTATGGGGCAGTATCTGGATTCTGGAAAATGATCTTAGAGACAATTTAGAGTCAACAACAACCACATGAAACTATGTGCATTATAAAGGAATCCACAAAATGAAGACCTAAAGAGACAGAAAATGGTAGCAGCTCATGAAACTTTTGGAAGATAAAGATTCCCTTGTACATTTTTTTCTGTGACTTTCATTTTTTAATAAATTTAGACAACATCAGTCTCTGTGCATATTTAGGTTCCTAAATGACAGAGGCTCTAGTCACTATGAAATCTGGCTACAAAAGACAGAAATATCCCTGGCCTGTGTGCTCAGTGTATAAAGAGTGTCAGCCTGCGCACCAAAGGGTCACGGGTTCTGGGTGTGTGTGGGAGGCAACCAATCTATATGTCTTTCTCACATTGATGTTTCTCTCCTCCCCCCCAGCCCCCTTCTACTCTCTCTAAAAATTAATGGGGAAAATATCCTCCTATGAGGATTGGGGAAAAAAAAGACAGAAATAAAACATCAATAGAGAAATTATTTTTAGTCAGTTTGGTTTCATCTTATTGTTGTGATCCTTCTACTAGTAAATTGGCAGCAAAATCCAAGATACTACTTTCCATCGTTGTCTTCATCTTGTTGCTGTGTTTTGACATATCATGTGTTTTTAAAAAATCAGCCTTATTGATACATGTAAACGATATCATAAAATTCACCCATTTTAGGTGTAAAATTTAAATGATTATTATCAAATTTAACAAGTGGTGCAAACAGGCATACTGGTAAATCAGTTTAGAACATTTTGAGCTCCCTAGTAAGATCTCTCATACCTATTTACAGTTAATCCAGATTCCCCCTCCCAGACCCAGGCAATCATTAATCTATTTTCTATCTCTGTAAGTTTGCCTTTTCTGGACATATTATAAAAAGGAAATCATACAACATGTATTCACAAATGTACAATATGTGCTTTTTAAACTTTGCATTATGTTTCTGAGGTTTCCATGATATAGGACATGCAAATACATAGTATATTATTTTTATTGCTGAATAATATTCAATTATATGGATATATCATATTTTGTCTATGTATTAAATAATTAATGGACGTTTGAGTTGTTTCCAATTCTTGGCTATTATAAATAATGCTGCCATGAACACTCACATACAAGTTTTTGTGTGGATTTATGTTTTCATTTCCCTTAAGTAGATATCTAGGAGTGGATCTGCTGGTTTTATGATAATTTCATGTTTAACTTTTAAAAATCAACTTTCAAACTGTTTTTTTAAAGGGCTACAGCATGTTGTCTTCCCCCAAGCAACATAAAATGAGTGTCCCCATTTCTCTACATCCTCAGAAATATTTGTTATTATTTTACTTATTATAGCCATTCTAGTAGATACAAAACTATGGTATCTCATGCAGTTTTAATTTGCATTTCCTTAATGGCTATTGCATTTCCTCAATAGTAATTCCTATATATTCTTTAGTGAAATGTCTGTTCTTATCTATAGCTCATTTTGATTTTTTCTATTACTATTGAGTTTTAAGGGTTCTTAGTAAATTCTAGATGAAAGACCTTCATCAGATATGTTTACTCCCAGACTATTGCTTATATTTTCATTTTCTTAATGGCGACTTTGAAATGCAAAAGTTTTAAACTTTGCTGAAGTTCAATTTATCAATTTTTTTTCTTTTATGGGTTGTGCTTTTGGTATAGCTAAGAAATAGCTACGAAACCTTTGTCTAACCCAATGTCTCAAAGATTTTTTCTTTTATTTATTCTATGAGTTTTATTTTCTTAGCTTACATTTAAGACTATGATTTTTATGTACGGCATGAAATAAGAAAGTTCGTATTTTTGCATGTGGGTAGGTAATTGTTCCAATACCATTTGTTGAAAAGATTATACTTTTCACAATGAATTTCCTTGGCATATTGTAAAATATCAATCAACAATAAATGTAAAGATTTCTTTCTAGACTCTCAATTGTGTTCCATTTATCTATGTCTATCCTTATGCCATAACATAGCCTTGATAACCATATATTTATAGTAAATTCTGATATGGAAAAGTGAAAGTCCTCCAACTTGGTTTTTTCAAAATTGTTTTGGCTATTGTAGATGTTTTGCATTTCCATATAAATTTAGGGTAAGCTTTTCAATTTATGCAAAAAAATATCACACAGAATTTTGATAGGACTTGCATTGAATCTATATAGCTCAATTAGTGGAGAATTTCCATCATACTAATATTGAATCTTCCAATCTACAAACATGGAATGCCCCTTTATTTACTTAGGTCCTCTTTAATTGCTATCAACAAAGTTTCTAAATATTCAGTGTCTTATACTTCTTTTGTTAAACTTACTCCAAAAGTATTTTAACCATTTTGATGCTTTTTGAATAGAAAAATATTTTCTGTTTGCTGATTTGTCCCTGCATAGAAATACAACTGAATTTTTCAGCTCATATACACAATTTTGCAATTTTTTGTTTAATAGGTATGTAATTCATATATCATAAAATCTACCTTTTAAAATATATAATCCAGTGGTTTTCAGTAGATTCAAAGAATTGTGCAACCATCACCACTATCTAATTCCAGAATATTTTCATCTTCCAAAGGAAACCAGGTGCACATTAGCAGTCATTCCTCATTTCCCTTTATCCCCAGGCCCTGGTAATCAATAACCTAAATTTTGTCTCTACAGATTTGCATATCTTAGAAATCATATAATATGTGGTCTTTTGTGTCTGGCTTCTTTCACATAGTATAATATTTTTTAGGTTCATCGATGTGGTAGCATGTGTCAATAATTCTTTCCTTTTTATGACTGAACTAGAGGCCCAGTGCATGAAATTCGTGCACTGGGCGGGGTGGGGGGGGGGCGGGAGGCTGTCCCTCAGCCCAGCCTGCACCCTCTCCAATCTGGGACATCCCTCTCACAATCTGGAACTGCTGGCTCCCAACTGCTTCACCTGCCTGCTTGCCTGTTTGCCCCTAACCACTTCTGCCTGCCAGCCTGATCACCCCCTTAACCACTCCCCTGACAGCCTGATCGATGCCTAACTGTTCCCGTGCCAGCCCAATTGCCCCCAACTGCCCTCCCCTGCCGGCCTGATCTCGCCCCCAATGCCCTCCCCTGCTGGCCTGGTCTCGCCCCCAACGGCCCTCCCCTGCCAGCCTGATCTCGCCCCCAATGGCCCTCCCCAATGGCCTGATCTCGCCCCCAACTGCCCTCCCCCGCTGCCCTGGTTGCCCCTAACTGCCCTCTCCTGCTGGCCTGATCTTGCCCCAATGGCACTCCCCTGCTGGCCTGATTTCACCCTCAATGGCCCTCCCCTGCCGGCCTGATCGCCCCTAATGGCTTCTGCCTCGGCCCCCACTACCATGGCTTTGTCCAAAAGTAAGTCAGACGTCCGGAACATGGCCAGTCGACCTGGTCTAATTAGCACATTATCCTTTTATTAGTATAGATAGATTATACAGGATAGGATTGCTTAAATGGGGGGGGGGAAAAGCCTTTTTCAGCAGGAGGAGATGCTCTTGGCAGACAAAAACACATAATCCCTATATCTGGACTGATAGCCAGCCATATACACTATACTGCCAAAGCGGTCATTAAAAAATTGAACCATTTTCATACACCTTACATCAAACAGCTGTTGCCCTTAAAACCCCTCCTCAGCCCCCACCTTAGGTTCTGCCTTTGTAGTTCACCCAGATTAGGTTCTGATTGGTCAGTTTCTATGCCAGTCAGTGTCTCCAGGCCTATCTCTGGGCCTGATCAAAGAGGCGGGGCTGATTAATAGCCCCAGCGGAGGCCCTGAGAGAAACAGAGGCGCAGCTGCTGGGGAAGCCCAGAGATGGAGAGGCAACAGCTGATCAACAGCTGCCACAGAGGCTGTGGATCAGACCCTGCCTCTCTCTCTGTAGGCCTCTCTCCGGGCCTGATCCGCAGCATCCTCGGCAGTCAGTACTGGGTCGCTGCACCAGCACCGGCTGCAGTCAGTGCTGGGTCACCACAGCAACCCAGCACTGACTTCTGGTGTTTGGTCAAGCCTTTGGTCATTACAGACCCTGGCTCTTTATATATATAGATAATCTATTATGTAGATGTATCATATTTATCCTTTAACCAATTATTGGACATTTATTTACACTTTTTGGTTATAAGAATGATGCTGCTTTGAACACTCATGTACAAGTTTTTGTGTGGACATATTCTTTAATTTCTCTTGGGAGTATACCTAGGAGTGGTCCTATTTAATCTCTAGAGGAACTGACAAACTTTTTTTCAAAATTGCCATATTATTTTACATTTCCAGCAGCTATGTATGAAAGTTCCAATCTCTCTATGTCCTCACCAACATTTATCATTTTTATTATAGCCATCTCAGGGGGTGTGAAATAGTATATCACTATAGGTTTGATTTTTCTCTGATGGCTAATGAAGTTGAACTTATTTTCATATGTATATTGGCCATGTGCATATCTTATTTGAAGACATGTCTATCCTGATCTTTTGCTCCCTTTCAAATTGGGTTGTCTTTTATTATTAATTCATAATCATATTATATATATTCTTGACATAAGTACCTTATCATGTAAATGACTTGCAAATATTTTCCCCACTCTTTGGTCTTTTCATTTTCTTGATTATGTCCTTTGAAGCACTTTTTCCTTTTGGTTTGATGGTCTAATTATATACTTTTTTACTTTGTGGATGTGCTTTTAGTGATATGGCTAACTAACCATTGTTTAATCCAAGGTCATGATGACTTACACATATGATTTCTTCTTAAAATTTTGTATGTAGTTTTAGCTATTAAATTTAGGTCTTTGATCCATTGTAAGTTAATCTTTGAATGAACTACAAAAAAATAGTGTGAGATAAGGGTGCAACTTTATTCTTTTGCATGTGGATATCCAGTAGTCCCAGCACCATTTGTTTAAAAGTTTATTCTTCCCTATTGAGTGATCTTTGCACCATCATAATATCATGAGTCTTAAATAATAAAATACCAGGTTATGATATTATAATGGTAATACTATATCCATTTGTTTCTGATGGTTAAGTCTTTAAATAATCTTTTCATATTTAGAACAATACTTGAAAAGAATTTCAGAAGCAATTTCCATTTTAGATTATCTTAATATTCACCTTGATCCAGTTATAGTCCAGCCTAAGAAACTTCTGTGTCATTATTCTATTCATATTACCAAAGAAATTGATAGTAGATTTTTATAAATTAGGATATTTTCTTTATGTAAGAGAAACCTAAGTCTCTATGGCTTAAATAAAAATAAATTTTATTACTTCATTTAAGAAGAAGTCCAAAGATAGGGCAGCCCCCTAAGGTAGCTGATTCATTGGCACACTGAGGAAGGTAGACAGCATCCAGGAAAGGCATATTCTCCAGTACCCTCTTCAGATGGGCACACAATGCAATATACAGATGATGTATCATAGAACCATACACTTGAAACCTAAATAATTTTATTAACCAATGTCACCCCAATAAATTTAATAACAAACAAAAGAAATGCTACAAGACCAGGAAATAAACTTTTGTTGTTTTAAGCTTCTGTGAGTTTGTGACTGTTTTGTTATGGCAGCATACATGGCCTCAGCTGACAAAAAAGATGACTATTTTACTAGTATTTCTGCCCTTCTGAATCTTTAAATACATCTAAAGAGGCCATAATATACAAAGGAACACTTTGTTTCCTTAATTAGATTTAATTCCAAAGTCTAAAAAGTTAGGAAAAGACTTCTTTTAAAACAAGGCCTGGTACAACTCTTATCTGCCTATCTAAATCAATATAAATTACTACCATCTTTCCTACTTAAATATTAAATATTTGTAAGATTTTACCATCTGAATAAATGATGTCATTATTCCAATATTCAACTAGATAACTTGCAGTTCCCAATACACCTTTAAAATTTACATTATAATGCTCAAGCCCTGTATACTATACTTATTCATATTTGCATAAATATTCCTAAATTAAAATAATTTGTTATAGATAAAAGGCCAAAATGCATCCTTGGGGTTTCTTATATAGAAATGGTTTTTAATATCATACATTGAATACTTTTTATACACCAAAGAATCTTCTAAATTAGTGGTTCTGAACCTTCCTAATGCCGCGACCCTTTAATACAGTTCCTCATGTTGTGGTGACTTCCAATTTCATTGTTACAAATTGAACATAATTAAAGCAGAGTGATTAATCACAAAAACAATATGTAATTATATATGTGTTTTCCAATGGTCTTAGGTGACCCCTGTGAAAGGGTCGTTTGACCCCCAAACGGGTCACGACCCACAGGTTGAGAACCGCTGTTCTAAATTAAAGTCATTCAGTTCTCAGCATTATTTGAAGCAAAATGAAGAAACAGGTTACTTATAACAATCTACATTTTTTTAGTTGAATATTGCCACAAAAAGAAGTGGTTTGTTAGAACAGTAACAGCATATTTGTTGGTATGTTCTAACCTGAAACAGAAATTAAAATGTGTAAATTTTGTATTTTATTAGACTAACACTATTCGTGACAATACCTTGATGTTCTTATAAATTCAAAAGTTTACCTAAGATTATATGTTACAGTTTTAAAGAAAATCATAATTCCAAAATGAGTTCTATCTATATATATAAAAGGCTAACATGCAAAGTGTTCCCTCAGGAGTTCGACCGGGAGACCGGGAATTCAATCGCTCACTATGATGTGTGCTGACCATCAAGGGGCGGCGTGGAACATGGTGGGAGACCAGCGGCAGTGGCCGGGCGCTGAGGGAGCAAGGGAAGGAGGGAGCAGGGAGGCCGAGAGGCAGGGAATCTGATCATTCCTGATTGTTGGCCAGGCCTACGGATCCTACCTGTGCACCAATTTTGTGCTCTGGGCTTCAAGTTATTTATAAACAGATTGCTTATTGGCAAACTAAAGAACAATGTCCTAAACAAGTTAATAAACAGAAAACAAAGCTGCTAAAGTCCTTTTGCATGTTTAAATTTTAAAATATTTTTTATTAGAGCATTTATCCTTTTTAACAATTTTTCATTTACAGTTGACATACATTATTAGTTTCAGATGTACACCCCAGTGAATAAACATTACATTACTAAGTGATCATCCCGATAAATCTCACAGCCATCTGACACCATATGTAGTTATTAGAATATTATTGACTGTATTCCCTATGTTGTCCTTTACATCCCCATGACGATTCTGTAATGACCAATTTGTACTTCTTAATCCCTTCACGTTTGTCACCCATCTCCCAAACACTCTCCCATCTGGCAAATGTCAAAATGTACTCTGTATTTATGAGTTTGTTTCTGTTCTGCTTGTTTATTAATTTTGTTTTTTAGATTCAATTATTGCTAGATATGTATTTATTGCCATTTTATTGTTCATACACTTATCTTTTTTTAATTCTTAATGAAGAACCTTCAATGTTTCTTATGATACTGGCTTAGTTATGATGAACTCCTTTAGCTTTTCTTATCTGGGAAGCACTTTATCTATCCTTTCATTCTAAATGATAGCTTTGCTGGATAGAGTAATCTTGGTTGTAGGTCCTTGCTTTTCATCACTTTGAATATTTCTTGCCAATCCCTTCTAGCCTGCAAAGTTTCTGTTAAGAAATCAGCTGACAGTCTTATGGGAGCATCCTATAACAAACTGCTTTTTTCTTGCTGCTTTTAAGATTTTCTCTTTGTCTTTAACCTTTTGCATTTTAATTATCATGTATCTTGGTTTGGGCCTCTTTGAATTGATCTTGTCTGGGACTCTCTGCACTTCCTGAACTTGTATGTCTATTTCTTTCACCAAGTTAGGGGAGTTTTCTGTTACTAGGTGTACCAGTTAATAATGCAGGGTTTTTTCAATAGATAGTTATGCGATTTGATATGTGTGCTATTTTGTTGTATTGACAACAAGCTTCAAAACTTCATATGTCAAATTTTCTGAAGGTGTTAACATCATAGATATTTTTACACTTAAAAATGTTGAATTTCATGCCAAAAAAGAGCATTTGCAGGAAGTTTTAATTAATTACTTTATGTTGAAGAAAAGTGCTGCTGAATACTTCAGGAAGCTCCATCTGAAGATACTTGTGAACGCTGGTTTAAACACTTTAAAAGTGATGATTTTGATGTGAAAGACAAAGAACATCCAGGTCAACCAAAAAAGTTTGAAGACCAACAATTGCAAGCATTATTGGATGAAG
>NW_005360187.1:3818563-3822964 GCF_000412655.1 Myotis brandtii | reverse complement strand
CGATCATTTACAAGCAATGGGAAAGATTTTAAAGGAAGGAAAATTGGTGCCACATCAACTGAACAAAAGACAAATGGAAAACCAAAAAGTCCATCAGTAAAATGTTGCTTCAACGGCACGAAAGAAAGTCTTTTTTGCATCAAATTGTGACTGGCGGTGAAAAGTGGATTTATTTTGAGAATCCCAAATGTACAAAATCATGGGTTGATTCAAGTCAACCATCAACATCGACTGCATCGCCTAATCGCTTCGGAAAGAAGACAATGCTCTGTGTTTGGTGGGATCAGGAAGGTGTTGTGTATTATGAGCTTCTAAAACCAGGTGAAACCATTAATACTGATCGCTACCGACAACAAATAATCAATTTGAACCACGCTTTGATCGTGAAATGACCAGAATGTGCCAGAAGACACGGCAAAGTAATTTTGCTTCATGATGATGCACCATCACACACTTCAAAACCAGTTAAAGACACGTTAAAAGATCTTGCCTGAGAAGTATTAACCCACCGCTGTATTCACCAGATCTTACTCCTTCAGATTACCCCTTGTTCTGATCGATGATGGCACACGCACTTTCTGAGCTGCACTTCAAAATGTATGAAGAAGTGGAAAATTGGGTCTCTGAATGGTTTGCCTCAAAACAAGAAAAGTTCTATTGGGACAGTATCCACAAATTACTTGAAAGATGGGGGAAATGTGTAGCTAGCGATGGACATTACTTTGAATAAAGCACTTTTGATGTTTCTCTTGAAATTATGTTTTCTTTGATTACAAAATCTGCATTATTAACCAATACACCTAGTATTTCATTGAGCAGATTTTCAATTTCTTGCTCTCTTCTCTTTCTGGCACTACCATGATGTGAATGTTGGTAT
Source organism: Myotis brandtii (assembly GCF_000412655.1). Taxonomy (NCBI): domain Eukaryota; kingdom Metazoa; phylum Chordata; class Mammalia; order Chiroptera; family Vespertilionidae; genus Myotis; species Myotis brandtii. Next base: position 3,822,087 of record NW_005360187.1, on the reverse strand, counting down.
GTGTGAAGTTGTCCCAGAGGTTCCTTACATTATCCTCATTATTTTGGATTCTTTTTTTCTTTTTGCTGTACAAATTGGGTGTTTGTTGCTTCCTTATATTCCAAACCTCTGATGTGGTTCTCAGCTTCATCTATTCTACTGTTGATTCACTGTAAATTATTCACTTTAGTTAGTATATCCTTCATTTTTCACTGGTTCTTTTTTATGCTGTGAAGGTTCTAAGTTCATTGAGCATCCTTATAACTAGTGTTTTGAAGTCTGCATCTAGTAGTTTGCTTGTCCCCATTTTGCTTAGTTCTTTTTCTGGAGTTTTATTCTGTCCTTTCATTTGGGACATCTTTGTCTTGTTTTGTTTCTACGTAGTAGGTAGAGCTGCTACATCTCCCAGGCTTGGTAGAGTGGGCTAATGTTGTAGGCGTTCTATAGGGCCAGTGGCACAACCTCCCCGGTTTCCCAGGCTTGGCACTTGAGGTGTGCCAACCCCACCCACCCCATGTAGGCTGTATATACCCTCTTCTTGTAATTAAGCCCTGATTGCTGCTGGCATGTCAATAGTAGGGATTTACCTCCAGGCTGCTGAGCTGTAAAGACTGGCTGAGATTACCAACCACGGACCTCTGGCCACTGTGGAGGATCAGTTGTGCAGGGGTAAATCCCAGGAAGCAGGACTTACTTCAGCAGGGCTCTGGTACCCCCTGAATCTTCCCCTTGAGTGTGTTGCTTATGAAAGTAGGTAGGTAGTGATGCTTTGGCCATGGTCTAAAGCTGTCCACTGGGTGTGCTGACTCTGGGGCCTCCTGTGTTCAGCTGCCACCTGTGTTCTGTCCAGGGCCACCCAGCATGACTACAAAGTGATCTTCAGATGGTTGCTACTTGTGTTGGGCTTGGAGTTGCCCAGGTGAGGCCAAGCTGCAAACTAAGGCTGGCTGCTGCTAGTGCTGGGCCTGGGCCACTTAGCGAGATGTATGGGGCATACTGGGGCCAAATGCTGCTTATTTGAAAGACTTAAGGAGAACCTGAAGCATGAGCCAAGACTGGCCATTCATATGGAAGAGCCACTGGAAACGGCTCGAGAGCCCCCAAATGTTGGATGGGGTCGGGCACTGGGGAATCACTAGGGCAAGGTGAACAGTGTTAGCGAGGTTGATGGATCTCAGAGATATGGTGCCAGAGATATGCTGGCTCTGTGAGGGCAGGGCTCATCAAAGGAACAATGACCTCTGTCAGCACTTCGTTCTGGGAAAAAGCCACCAAGCCCTCCCCACCCCCTACCCCTGCTCTTGCCCTGATACTGGACAATTCAGTTCCTCCCCCTATATCTCTGGTGCTTTTTAAGCTGCTGCCCCAGTACTGGAGCTCAGAGGGAGTGAGTCTATGCACAGGCCCTTTAAGCGGAACTGCCTGGGACTCCAGCAGACCTCTATCTCCCTCAGCTTCAATTCCCACTGGTTTTTACAGCCAGAAGTTATGAGGACTTCTCCTTCTGGCACTGGAACCCTGGGCTCAGGAGCCTGGTGTGGGGCTGGGACCCCTTGCTCCTCAGGGGTGACCTCCACAGCTGAGGTATTCCTCTCAAATTTTATCCACTACACATGGGTGTTGGACTAGCCTGTTCTGAGTCTCTATCCCTCCTACCAGTCTCAGTGTAGCTTCTTATTTAATTGCCTAATTATAGGACTTCCATTCAGCCAGATTTCCGGTAGTTCAGAATGATTGTTGTTCTGTAGTTTAATTGTAATTTTGACATGGTTGTGAGAGGAAGGGAGTACTATATTCACCTACACTGCCATCTTGACTATAAATTCTCCACAATCTAATTTTAGAACATTTGTGTTACTCCCAAAAGAAACATCTTACCCATTTGCAGTCACTCCCTGTCCCCACTCCCAATCCCAGACAACCACCAATCTGTAGGAGTGTTCCCTTTTGATTCTTTATCCATCTTACATGCCATTTCTGCCCAAGCCTTTTCTTCTTACTTTACAATCTCTCTAGTTTTTCTCCTTCACTATTCTCAGTCCTTAATTACCATCCATATTTTGATAACTTCCAATTCTATATCTCTAACCAACTCTCCATACTGGGCTATAGAACCATTACACCCAGCTGCCTATTCAATAATTCCAATTGTATGTCCCACAAGCAACTGAAATTTAATCCATCTAAATTTAACTCATAATCTGCTCTTCCTCATTAACAGCCCCACCATTCACCCAGTTACCTGAGCCATAAACTGTGACTTGATCTTTCCCTTATCTCTCACATCCAACCAATCACCAAATGGGTCTTGTGAGCCAAGTCTTTGTCTTAGCAGCAATAAGAAATCAATGAAGGGCATTAGGCAGTAAAGGGACAAGAACAAGAATATGTCAGAAAGATTACTCTAACTCCATAATGGAGGGTAGAATGGAAGTAATCAAAGATAGGAAATTATTTTCACCTGAACTGAGGTAGAAACCATGGGGGAATGATACCTCAATGAATGTTACATGTCAAATATAAAAATAAACACATTGAGGAAGAGTGTTTTTTTTAAATGCAGTGTTAAATATACTAGAAATGACAAATATTTCTTCCCGCTATATCATACCTTTAGAAAATCTACTCCCTCACAGCTGTGTTTAGATCCTATAACTCTGTACTATCCCCTCTTTGCTCTACCCTCAGCTGATTGGATTACCTGTGGATACCTGACTTCAAAAAAACCTTACCATAGCCTGGGTCAAGCTGTTAAAGCCTTTTCTACTACCTGCATTGAAAGGGGATAGCCAACCAGTCTCTATTGGGTCCTTAAAGTAATCTGCTTATTCTGTTGAAACAAGAATGTTTACATTTGATAAGGAATTTTTGAGTACTATATACCCAAATAAAATCTCAGACAGAATATAATATCGGGATATATGAAACAATCATTGAAAACTTAGTCTTTTAATCAAACAAATTGATTTTTTAAAACCCTACAGAAATTTTAAAAATAGAGCAAAGTTTTGGAGGGGGGAATGATGTTCATTCACTACTAGGTGATTTACAATAGCAAAAATTTTAGATAGCAAAATTGGATTAACTAGATGGTTAATAATAGAAAATTGCTTAAGGATATATACAAAAAACACTAACAATGGTTATTTCTATATGGTGAAATTATAGTGATTTTATTTTCTTTTGCATTTTTCAAGTTTTCTAAACTAAGCGTTAAAAGCAAATTAAAAACAAATGTATGGCTTAAAAACAAATATAAAATGTTAATAGAAAACTTTACTCACAACTTTAACCAAGTAATTAATCTCAACATCAAAATAATAGGACAAACTCATATTATGAATCTCCAAAATGGATGCATTACATCACTTACGTGGTATTTTTGCCCTAAATGTTTAATTGGGTCAGGAGGAAACAATTAGACAAATCCATATTGAGGAATCTACACTAATAAAAGAGAAACATGGTAATTAGCGTACGACTGCTACCCTTCCCATTGGCTAATCAGGGAGATATGCAAATTAACTGTCAGCCAAGATGGCGGC
>NW_005360187.1:3799065-3817604 GCF_000412655.1 Myotis brandtii | reverse complement strand
GCCCTGCTCTGAGCCTGACCAGGGGCTGCACCTAGGGATTGGGCCTGCCCTCTGCCACCCGGGAGCAGGCCTAAGCCAGCAGGGCGTTATCTCCTGAGGGGTCCCAGACTGCGAGAGGGCACAGTCCGGGCTGAGGGACTCCCCCTTCCCCCCCCCGAGTGCACAAATTTTTGTGCACCGGGCCTCTAGTATTCTATAAAACAACTGGCCTGAATTCTCCTTTTTCTCTTTAAAAAGAAAAACCATGTACTGTCAAATACATGGTTGCTCTTACAGAACTTTGATGTATCTAGTATGGTCTGGCCGGGTGGCTCAATTAGTTGGAGTGTCATCCTGAACACCGGAAGGCTGTGGGTTCAATTCCCAGTCGGGGCACATACATGGGTTGTGGATTTGATCCCTGGTCAGGGCATGTATGGGCAACAACCGATTAATGTTTCTCTCTCTCTCCTTTCCTCTCTAAAAATCAATACATATCCTCGGATGAGGTTAAAAACAACCAACCAATTATTTTAGATTAAAGGAGATTAAAAGTTGTTATAACTGAATTTGAAATATGAACCTTGATTGTTCCTGTATAGAAAAATAAAATTAGCCCTAGCCAGTTTGGCTCAGTGGATAGAGCGTCGGACTGTGGACTGAAGGGTCCCAGGTCCGATTCCGGTCAAGGTCACATGCCTAGGTTTCGGGCTCAGTCCCCAGTGGGGGGCATGCAGGAGGCAGCCAATCAATGATTCCCTCTCATCATTGATGTTTCTATCTCTCTCTTCCTCTCCCTTCCTCTCTGAAATCAATAAAAATATATTTAAAAATTTTTAATTAAAAAAATAAAATTATTAGAACTATAACTGAATAGAGACTGTGTCAGAATATATTTTTGTTCAATAATAAATTTCTTGAGTATGGTAATGATAAGGAGGTATGGTATACATGTAGTATTATGGTATATAATGTTATGTAGGAAATTATCCTTGTTCTTAGGAGATATATGCTATCATGCCATATATTTAGCAGTAAAATGTCATGATGCCTGCATCTTAACTTTAAATAGTTCAACTAAAACAAACACACACACACACACACACAGTATTACTGCATACCAGTATTTCTCAACTATTTCTAAGGAGCCTTTTATAGACATTTATTTTACTAATTAGAGCCCCTCCTCCCACAAAACTTTAAAAATTGTGGTAAAAAATACATAACATAAAATTTGCCATCTTAAACATTAATACATAACTTAAAATTTGCCATCTTAAACATTTTTAAGTGTATGGTTCAGTATTGTTAAGATATTTACATTGTTGCACAATCTCCAGAAGAACTTTTTCATCTTATGAAACGGAAACTCTATATCCATTAAACAAAAACTTCCCATCTCTTCCTCCCCTACCTATTCTCTGTCAACTGCCATTTTATTTTTTTAATCTATGGTATTGACTGCTCTGGATACCTCATCTATGTGGAATCATACAGTATTTGTTGTTGTTTTTGTGTGTGCGTGTTTGGCTTATTTAACTTATCACAATGTCCTCACAGTTCATCCTTTTCTTTTTTTAGGATGCCATGCCAAGCAGAAAGCCTCTGAAAAATCCATCTATCACTAGACTGTTCTTCACAAATGATAGCATCTCCTCAGCTGTGCGTTTCACCTCTGTAGATAGGTGATTGCTCTTACAGATCTTCAGCTGTTCCTTGGCTTTCTTCATGTCCTCTACTTGTTGCCAGTCAACTCTGATGTACCCAGTTTGGTCTGCAAGTTGAAGGAGAAAAAAAGTCTTCCTCCGACAGCTGTTGCAGTCAACTTTCCAACCTTCTGGAATATGAAACCTGTGCACCATCCAGTGACACCTCCAATAACAGCTGGGTTGCCACGCTCTACTTTTCAGCTGAGGGTCCAGATTCCTGCCTAAACAGCTTGTGCCACCATGGCTGCTCTTTAACAAATTCTGCAAGGTCCAGTGACTCAAAATGTTCTGAAGTGGATGTAGACATTTCAGCGAGCTTGTCTCTTGATGACACATGCAGAAGCTAGGCACTGTAGGACAGGGAGTGGCGAGCTGTCTCCTAGCAATGTGGCTTCCACAGGTGGATCAGATATTTCCATTCCCAAGCCCCTAGGCCAGCCGTGGGCAAACTACGGCGGTCTATCCGTCGGTGGTCCTACGAGATGTTTCGAAATGAACGTGCAATCCGATTTGTTGTCATGGTCACACCTGAAGACCTTAAAGCCAATGCAGGTGAGTTATTTGCATTAAGAAAGCATCACTCTAGAGCAGCCGTGGGCAAGGATCCGGCCCTTTTGAAATGAATAAAACTAAAAAAAAAAAAGCCCGTACCCTTTTATGTAATGATGTTTACTTTGAATTTATATTAGTTCACACAAACACTCCATCCATGCTTTTGTTCCGGCCCTCCGGTCCAGTTTAAGAACCCATTGTGGTCCTCGAGTCAAAAAGTTTGCCCACCCCTGCCCTAGGCCCTAGGGTAAGAGGGTGGGCTGGGCTCACCGTGGTCTGTGGTCATCCTTGTTTCATCCATTTTGTAGAATGTGTCAGAATTTCCTTCCTTTTTAAAAATGAATACTATTTCATTGTTTGTATATACCACACTTTGTTTACTCATTCATCCATCCATGGACACTTAGGCTGCTTCCACCTTTTGGCTATTGTAAATAATGCTGCTAAGAACATGGCTGTACAAATATCTCTTTGAGACCCTCCTTTCAACTCTTTGGATATACTAGTATACCCCAAAGTGGTAATGGTATATTAATTTTTGTGCAACTGCTGTACTGTTTTTCATTCCTGCTGAACCATTTTACATTGCCACCAACAATGCACAAAAGTTTGAATTTCTCCACATCTTCACCAACACTTGTTATTTTCTCCTTTTGATAATAGCCATCTTAAAGGGTGTGAGATAATACTTCATTGAGATTTTGATTTGCATATCCCTGATGTCCAACTTTTTGTGTGCTTATTGGCCATTTGTAATTTTCTTTGGAGAAATGTCTATTCAAGTCCTTTGCTCATTTTTAAAATAAGGGTAATTGTTTTTGTTGCTGTTGTTGAGTTGTAGAAGTAGTCTGTATATTCTGAATACATATGTTATCAGATATGTGATTGGCAAATACATGGTGAGACAAAAGTAGGTTTATAGATTATGAATACATAAAACAAGAGTTTATTCTTTCATTATTTAAATGAATAATTATTTACTAATTATTTATTATTTTCCATACGAACAACTGTAAACCTACTTTTGCCCCACCCTATAATTTTCCCATTCCATATGTTGCCTTTTCACTCTGTTGATTGAGTCCTTTGATGCATAGAAATTTTAATAAATTTTGATCTAGTCTAATTTCTCTTCTTTTACTTTTGTTGCCTGTACTTTCTGTGTCATATCCAAGAAATCATTGTCAAATCCAATGTCATAGAGTTTTTCCTCTATGTTTTCATCATAAAGTTTTATAGTTTTAAGTTTATGTCTTGGTCTTAGATCCATTTTGAGTTAACTTTTTATGTAGTTTAATTTAAGGGACCAACTTTATTCTTTTGTATATGGGTACCCAGTTTTCTATAGCTTTCTTATCACAAATCAGCACAATCTTTAGGTTAGAGAAAGTTATGTAAGAAAATTTGCTTAGATCTTAATTAACATTTTTGACAAAAGAAAAGCATTTAAAAACAAATTGGTACTAAATATCAACTCACTTCATTAAATCTTTTCAAAGATGTTCGTTTTTCTAAAACTAAGTGGATGTGGTACAAAACTTATATTTGGGAAAATATTTATACCTAAATATTCAACTACTGGAACAGTTTTTTTCTGTTGAGAAAACCCTCAAGTAATAGCTGACTTGGGAAATTTCAAGTTTATGAATACATTTTGAAGAATTTGGTTATCTAAAATTACAGGCAGAAATAAGTCTCTGTAGAATCTCATAGACAAGAGAACAAAAGTAAATGAAGCATTCAAGAAGAAAATACACAAACAATATCAAAAACTTTCCCCATAACATACCTTCTTTAAAAAACAAACAAAAAAAGACATCACTATTCTCAAATCAGAAGTCAAATGGATGACTCAGATATCACTAATTTTTCTCAATTTAAAATAATAACTTTAATGGCTTAAAATTATTAAATAGGCATGGTTTTAAAATTATCCTATCAAGGTGACATTATTGCCATTTATAAAGTTATTCCATGATGTAAAAAAGGAATAAAATGATTCCCCAAGTATTAACCATTTTGATTACTGTATAGCAAAACAAATTTTGATCAAACCAACCTGTTTTTCTTCCTATTATGCTAAATGATTAGATTATAATCTGCAACCAAAACATAAATTACAATTATATTGTGGCGAACACTGTAGTTCAAAAGAATACTATTTTGTCAAATTTATATCATCTACTTGAATAACTACCTTGGCATACAAAGGCTCCACCTTTTAAAAATTGTTTCTAGTCTATTCCATTTTAAATACCATCCAATATCCTTTTATAATATTAGCACCCCACCAATTTACTTCCTTTGTAGAACAAAGACAAGCACTTTAAAGCTTGTAAAGTGACTAATTCTTAATGCTGTCAAATTAATTTAAGCAATTTAATGTAATTACTAAATGTACTGACTTCTTTAAAAATTGTAGTAATTAGAGTAACTGTTTTACTGCCGTTTATAATGTACATAAATAACTAGGCTTAAGCAAAGTTGTTTGGGTGGCTGACTCTTTTTGGGAGAGGATAGGGTACTGAATTCTAGTAGCCATTCTTGAAGTCATAACTTGCATTCATCCAAATCAGCAAAAGCATCTATATATATAAAAGCCTAAGTGACCGAACCACCCAACGACCAGTCACTATGATGCGCACTGACTGACAGGGGCAGACCCTCAACACAGGAGCTGCCCCCTGGTGGTCAGTGTGCTCCCACAGTGGGAGTGCTGCTCAGCTGACTGACCCGTCCTGGTGACCCACCAGCCCAGCTGCAGCCACTCACTCCCTCAGTAGTCCTGCAGGTCCAATCTCCAGTGAATGGGCCAGGCACCAATGGACTGTTGCAGCCGGCACAATCCTGGAAGTTGGCCTCAGGCACCGTGGCTGCTTCCCCTCCCTAGATGCTCAGCAAGGAAGAAATGATATAAAAGCAGCTGCCAGGTGGCTCCCGACAACTGGCGTGAATACCAGCAGGACAGAGCCAAATACCAGGCTGTCAAGGGCATCCCACTGCCCCCCTGGAGGGCTGATCACGTCCTGGCCCCCCTCAGCACCCTCTGGACAAGTGCCAGAGCAGGGCTCATGGCTGGCAAATGCCGTGAGCCTCTCTCCATCAGGACTGACTGGGCATGAGCCCACGGTAGGCGCAGCAAAGCCAGGATGAGCAGGAGCGGCAGGCAGGAGCGCCAGGTGGTGTTGGACTGCCGGTTTTGTCTCAATTCCCACAGGCCACACCAAGGGACCCCACCTGTGCGTGAATCCGTGCACCAGGCCTCTAGTTTGATATAATAACATTGGATCTCTTTCTTTTTTTTTTTTTGATTTATATCTCCCATTCCCCTTTCCCCCCCAAGAATAGTCAGTCCATTCCCTTTCTATGTCCCTGATTCATTATAATCACCAGTTCATTCTGTACATCAGATTATTTATTCACTTGATTCTTAGATTCACTTGTTGATAGATGCATGTTTGTTGTTCACAATTTGTATCTTTACCTTTTTCTTCTTCCTCTTCTTAAAGGATACCTTTCAGCATTTCGTATAATACTGGTTTAGTGGTGATGAACTCCTTTAGCTTTTCCTTATCTGTGAAGCTCTTTATCTGACCTTCAATTCTGAATGATAGCTTTGCTGGATAAAGTATTCTTGGTTGTAGGTTCTTGGTATTCAGCACTTTGAATATTTCTTGCCATTCCCTTCTGGCCTGCCAAGTTTCTGTTGAGAAATCAGCTGACAGTCGTATGGGTATTCCCTTGTAGGTAATTGAGTCTCTTTCTCTTGCTGCTTTTAAGATTCTCTCTTTGTCTTTTGCTCTTGGCATTTTAATTATGATGTGTCTTGGTGTGGTCCTCTTTGGATTCCTTTTGTTTGGGGTTCTCTGCGCTTCTTGGACCTGTAAGTCCATTTCTTTCACCAGGTGGGGGAAGTTTTCTGCCATTATTTCTTCAAATAGGTTTTCAATATCTTGCTGTCTCTCATCTTCTGGCACCCCTATTATTCTGATGTTGGTACGCTTGAAGCTGTCCCAGAGGCTCCTTACACTATCTTCGTATTTTCGGATTCTTTTTTCATTTTGCTTTTCCGGTTGGGTGTTTTTTGCTTCTTCGCATTTCAAATCTTTGGCTTGATTCTTGCGCTCCTCTGGTCTGCTATTGGGTGTAATATTCTTTATTTCCGACCGTGTATGCTTAATTTCTAGTTGTTTCTTTATCATAGCATCGAGGGTCTCATTAGTTTTCGTGAGGCTCTCCAGAAGTTTATTGCAAGCCCTCAAAATTGCGTTTTTTAGCTCTATATCCTCCATTTCTGTCATGTTTTTTTGTCTCCGCATTTTTTATGCTTTCTTGGTGCACCCCCTAGTGGTCTTTGTGCGCAGTCTTGTTCTAGTTGAGCCTTGATTGTTGTAGTTAATACTAGAGGGATTTGACCACCAGGCCGACTGGCTGTGTGAATCAGCTGTGTCTGCCGCGGAAAACTTCTGTCCTCTGGGGGGGTGCTAATCTAGCCTTTGCCTGAGGCGATCCGGCAAATGGCTCTGTGCAGGGCTTGGGCGGGGCGGGATCAACAGGGCAGGGCGGGCGGAGGGAGCCGTTATGGTGCCCTCAGTCCTGTTCCCAGAGGCTCTGCTTCTCAGAACCCCCGGAACCGCTGCAAACCTCGGAGGGAAAGCTGCCTTCCAACTGATGCCAGACACTCCCGCTTCTCCCGTTTGGGTCCGAGTCCCCAGCGATTCGCCCGTATCTGGAGCTCAGAGTCTGAGACTCCCCCCTGACCGAAAACGACAACCGCGCTCTCAGCCACCAGCCCGCTTTGCGCGCGCACCTCCGCACCTGAGTTTTTTCCACACTGCGCCTCCTCTGAGCCTCGGTGTGCTGTTATTTTTCCTTCTAGTTGAAGAGTCTCTCCTCAGCCAGCCTTCCTGTGGTTCTGGGTGATGTCCGTTCCGTCTTTTAGTTGTATTTTTGAAGTGGTTGTTTGCGGCAGCAGTCTCCGGTGTTTACCTATGCCGCCATCTTCGAGATTTCAACATTGGATCTCTTTCTATCTCTGGCTTTGAATTCATATTGTTAAAATAGTGCACATTCTTATTTTGCTGTATAGCCACCACTGTTAGTGTTAATGGTAGTTTTCACCATAGACAAAACAATTTTTATCTGAGCTGGGCAGCCTTTAGAATTGCCCATTGCCTAAATAGGCCCTTATCCCACACTCTTGAATAAAACTCCAACTATAAGTGCCCTAAACTTGTAAGGAATTATGAGAGTAGGGAATGACCTAACTCTTGGACAACTGGGCCTTAGACAATTATTTTTCTCAAAGAAATAAGTAGTTTAAAGTAAATGTTACTGGATCCTTCCTGCCTTTAATTGAATAAACAGGTGATTAAAATAAAAACACCTGAAAAATGAAACTTACTGCTATACTGTGATTAATCATTGCAACTCTGTAGTTTTTCTATCAATAAATTAAAGTGATTAATTCACCTTTTACATTAATGTATTTTCAATTGCTTTCTTCTTGTTTTCTCAACACCAAAGTCTATGGCTGTCTTTTAAGACTATATTCATCCTTCATCTTCTCCATCAATCATTCATTTAGTTACTATTTTGTTATAGCAAGTACAAGGTTGAACTGATATACCAAACACTATAGACCCGTGGTCGGCAAACCGCGGCTCACAAGCCACATGCGGCTCTTTGGCCCCTTGAGTGTGGCTCTTCCTAAGCCTTAGGAGTACCCTAATTAAGTTAATAACAAAGTACCTACCTATATAGTTTAAGTTTAAAAAATTTGGCTCTCAAAAGAAATTTCAATCATCGTACTGTTGATATTTGGCTCTGTTGACTAATGAGTTTGCCGACCACTGCTATAGACCAATAGAGATGGCCAACATTACAAATACATATAAAATTTCCATTATTATTTCAGTAATGCTAAGTATTAAGATGCTATGGAAACCTATAAATAGGGGGGCCTGATCAAGTCAGAGAGAGCAAAGAAGGCATCCTTGAGAAAGGGACCCTTGATCTAAACTCTATAGGACAAGTAGGTCTTAACCAAAGAAAGAAGGAAGCAAAAGTAATCCATGCAGAACAGCACAAAGGCTCTACAGTGAAAGCGAACATGTTAGACATGAGGAACTAAACGAAAATTCAATGTGACTGAAATGAAGGGGACTGAATAATGTACAAAGAAACTAGGGAAAGAGAGACAAGCTCTATAATCATGAAAAGGTTAGAAGCAAGAGACTAATATGATTGAATCTGTGTTCTATAAAGATGACTATGACTGCAATAGATTTGAAGAGGGCCGAAGTGGTGTGTGAATTAGGAGGCTATTAAACTAGTTCAGGGAAGAGAAATCATAGGTAAATCAGAATACAGGCATAGATTTCATTGTGCTTCACAAATATTGCATTTTTTACAAATTGAAGGCAAGATCCTCCATAAGCAAGTATCACTTTATTGTGGTGATCTGGAACCAAAACCACCATACCTCCAAGGGATGCCTGTATAAACTACAGTGGAGGAAAGGTAGATCGATTTTTAAAGTATTTAGATAAAATGAATAGGTTTGGGCGACGAATTGTGTACGGGAAGTGTATTAGTTAGCTATTGTTGTGTTAAAAAATTACCTTAAAACTTACCAGCTTACAATGAATATAATTTCTGTGGGTCAGAAATCAGGGTACAATTAGTTGAGTGCCTCTGACTCAGGCACTGATTATCATAAGACTGCAGTCAAGGTGTTGACCAGGGACACAGTCACTTCAAGGCACGGTTAGGAAAGGACTAATGTGGCTGTTGACAGGCCTCAAGTCCTCAAGGAACATTACTTCCATGCTACATGAACCTGTCCAGGGGGCTACTCTCAACACATCAACGTGCTTCCTTCAGAGTGAGGACAGAGAAGGGGAGGGAAATCAGATAAAGTGGGTGAAAGAAGGCAAGCAAGAAAATCAGTCTTAGAAATGACATCTCAGGACTCTTGCCATTTTGTATTCATTAGAAGTGTCACTAGGTCCAGTTCGCATACAGGGGAGATTACAGAGGCATGCAATCCAGAAGATGGAGCTCAATGGAGGCCTTTTTAGAAACTGCCCACCATACAGAGTGAGGAAGAGGAGACACTGTTGTATTAATAAGAATGGGAAGAATGGAAAAGGCCCAGGTTTGGAGAAGTTCTGTATTGGATGGTGAGTTTGAAAGGACAAGATGCCTTTAATTCAATCAACAAATTTGTTATAACATCCCTTCTATGTACCACACATTACTGTAGGAGATGAGATATAATGATGGACACAGAAAAAGTCCTTACCCTCATGGAATTTATCTTCTAATAGCAGAAGACAGATAATAAATAAGATTCAGATAATGATAAGGGGTAGAAAGAAAATAGCATAGGATAAAGTTGTAGGTTTTTCTTCAGCTATGGTGTCAAAATACCCATTTCAGAGACCCAAGTAGATTGTTAAAAGCCTTAAGTTGTTTCCTAGATTCCTCCTATACTCTCACTGTATTGTTTGCCTCTCTTACAGCATTTATCAAAAGCTGATTTCTATTATAGTGCAAGCCAATGTTTGGGTTAGGCCAAGAAATGACACATCCTCCTCCCACAACCTTCCCAATGATATCTACATCTATCCCCTGGGACAGGTGAATGTTTCCCTGTTTGAAAAAGTGTTTTTGCAGATGTGACTAAGTTAAAGATCCTGCAATAAGGAGATTGCCTTAAATTATCCAAGTGGGCCCTAAATGCCATCACAACTGTCCTTATAAAAGACACACAGAGGAGAAGACATACCCAGAAAACAAACAGGCAGTGTGACCACTGAGGCAGAGATTGGAGAGATGCAGCCACAGGTCAAGGAAGGCCAACAGCTACCAGACGCTGGAAGAGACAAAGAGCAAATTCTCCTCTAAAGCCCCCAAAAGAAGTGCCGCCCTGCTAACACCTTCATTTTGGACTTCTGGTCTCCAGAACTGTGAATTTCTGTTGTTTTAAGCCACCCACTTTGTGGAAATCTGTTACAACAATCACAAGAAACTAATACACCCTTCCAGTGTTATTTCCTATCACTGGATTCATGGCATTTATCTCAAGTTGTAATTACTTGTTTATCCACTTGTCATTGTGTCTCACCCTATTAATATGTAAGTTCCAAGAAGATGGGGGCCTCCTCTATGCCCCAGCTCTTAGCATCGTGTCTAGAATATATTGCATTCCTAAGGATTAGCTGTTAAATGAATAGATATCCCTCCATGAGATAACAAGTTTTATAAGACAGAAACTATGTGTATTAATCATAATTCCTTAAACCCCCAGCAACAGAGCCTTGCCAAAAACTGTTGTTGAACTAGGTCCGAGCTCTAGCAATCGGGAAGCCTGGATTCTGGACATTGTACCTCTATCTTGTCCGCATCTAGTATTCAAGGGAGTGTTCAAGTCAGTTTGTTCCTGGGCTGCTCTTCTTAGTTCTGCTAAGGAGCGAGTCCAGATAGCATTTTTGTACTCTGTTCATGACCCACAGTGCTTGGCACACGGTAGGGACAACACATATTTGAGACTCTTGGGTGAATTAGGATATCAGACTAAGCCATAACGTAGAGCCAACATTGCAGCCTCGAGTAAATTCCTAATCAACTCTGAACCTCAATCTTCTCAACTGGAAGATTGAGAACCTCAATCTTGGCGTCAAGGGGTGTGAACCTGGGAGCTACCTGGCCTGTAGTGACTCCGTGGGTGGTAGCTGATTTTGTTAATAACCCCAGGCCACTCACCTAACTCGACCTTGAGTACAGCCTCAGAAGTGAGTTCCACACTTACAACACTAACTCCACTACTTCCTGGCCCTGTGACCTTGGACAAGCTATTTTACCTTCGGACTAAAGGGTCCCAGGTTTGATTCCGGCCAAAGGCATGTACCTTGGTTGTGGGCACATCCCCAGTGGCAGGTGTGCAGGAGGCAGCTGAATCGATGTTTCTCTCTCATTGATGTTTCTAACTCTCTATCCCTCTCCCTTCCTCTCTGTAAAAAAAATCAATTAAATATATTTTTTTTAAAATTAAGACAAAACTGTGTACCAGTGATTCTTAATCAGGGGCAATGTTGCCTCCAGTGGACACCTGGACACATTTTGGTGTCATAACTTGAGGACGGCTCCTGGTATCTCGCAGGTAGAAGGTAAGGATTCTGCTAACCATCCTACAACACACAGGACAGCCCCACAATGAAGAGTTATCTGGCCAAATACGTCAGTAGCGTCAAGGATGGAAAACCATGCTGTACTCAAAGCTGTACCAGACTAATAGTACAATGTGGGTGGCAATATTTATAAGCCATACGATAAAAAAACAAAACTTAAAATCTCCAGTAGAAATTTTACAGTCATAAGATAAAAAATCCCAAGCAGAGTCTGAGCAAAGGTACTAAAGAAAAAGTAAAGATGACCAGTAAATATATAAAAATATATAAAAATATGATGCACTTATTAATTATCATATAATGCAAATAACCAAAATAAATTGTATTTTACTGATCAGATTACCAATGATTTCAACACATTTGTTGGCCCCAACCAGGTAGTTCAGTTGGTTAGAGCATCGTCCTGATATGCCAAGGTTGTGGGTTTGATTCCTGGTCAAGGCACCGACAAGACTCAACCAGTGGGGTGCAGGGCGGGGGGGCCCGAGGTGGAGCTGACCCGCGGCCGGGAAGACCCTGGCCGAACGGGGGGCCAACCACGAAGCCCTTCCCTGCTGCCGACTGTCAGCCGTCTGGAAGCCCTGAACTCCGTGCCCCCCAAGCCCTGGCCCCCCTGCGGGAATGTTCAAAAATGAGTATCAGGTAACCCCAAACTGTCTCCAACCTGTCGATACAGCTTTCTCCTCTGGGGCGAGGTAGCGCCGGTTGGGATGCGGGCAGAGTTTCCCCCAGCCTCCCATTATCCAGTCTTTTTTCGGGGTAAGAAGAAATTAATGGATGAGCGGTCTTGATCCAAAAAGAAAGCAACTAACGTCTGGACGCAGGATCTGACCCGGTACAGTCTGCAGCGCAGTGCTTCTCACGGTGTATGGAATCCGAGAGATTCTAATTAACATACAGATCTTAGCTCACAAGCCACATGCGGCTCTTTGGCCCCTTGAGTGTGGCTCTTCCTAAGCCTTAGGAGTACCCTAATTAAGTTAATAACAATGTACCTACCTATATAGTTTAAGTTTAAAAAACTTGGCTCTCAAAAGAAATTTCAATCATCGTACTGTTGATATTTGGCTCTGTTGACTAATGAGTTTGCCGACCACTGCTATAGACCAATAGAGATGGCCAACATTACAAATACATATAAAATTTCCATTATTATTTCAGTAATGCTAAGTATTAAGATGCTATGGAAACCTATAAATAGGGGGGCCTGATCAAGTCAGAGAGAGCAAAGAAGGCATCCTTGAGAAAGGGACCCTTGATCTAAACTCTATAGGACAAGTAGGTCTTAACCAAAGAAAGAAGGAAGCAAAAGTAATCCATGCAGAACAGCACAAAGGCTCTACAGTGAAAGCGAACATGTTAGACATGAGGAACTAAACGAAAATTCAATGTGACTGAAATGAAGGGGACTGAATAATGTACAAAGAAACTAGGGAAAGAGAGACAAGCTCTATAATCATGAAAAGGTTAGAAGCAAGAGACTAATATGATTGAATCTGTGTTCTATAAAGATGACTATGACTGCAATAGATTTGAAGAGGGCCGAAGTGGTGTGTGAATTAGGAGGCTATTAAACTAGTTCAGGGAAGAGAAATCATAGGTAAATCAGAATACAGGCATAGATTTCATTGTGCTTCACAAATATTGCATTTTTTACAAATTGAAGGCAAGATCCTCCATAAGCAAGTATCACTTTATTGTGGTGATCTGGAACCAAAACCACCATACCTCCAAGGGATGCCTGTATAAACTACAGTGGAGGAAAGGTAGATCGATTTTTAAAGTATTTAGATAAAATGAATAGGTTTGGGCGACGAATTGTGTACGGGAAGTGTATTAGTTAGCTATTGTTGTGTTAAAAAATTACCTTAAAACTTACCAGCTTACAATGAATATAATTTCTGTGGGTCAGAAATCAGGGTACAATTAGTTGAGTGCCTCTGACTCAGGCACTGATTATCATAAGACTGCAGTCAAGGTGTTGACCAGGGACACAGTCACTTCAAGGCACGGTTAGGAAAGGACTAATGTGGCTGTTGACAGGCCTCAAGTCCTCAAGGAACATTACTTCCATGCTACATGAACCTGTCCAGGGGGCTACTCTCAACACATCAACGTGCTTCCTTCAGAGTGAGGACAGAGAAGGGGAGGGAAATCAGATAAAGTGGGTGAAAGAAGGCAAGCAAGAAAATCAGTCTTAGAAATGACATCTCAGGACTCTTGCCATTTTGTATTCATTAGAAGTGTCACTAGGTCCAGTTCGCATACAGGGGAGATTACAGAGGCATGCAATCCAGAAGATGGAGCTCAATGGAGGCCTTTTTAGAAACTGCCCACCATACAGAGTAAGGAAGAGGAGACACTGTTGTATTAATAAGAATGGGAAGAATGGAAAAGGCCCAGGTCTGGAGAAGTTCTGTATTGGATGGTGAGTTTGAAAGGACACGGTGCCTTTAATTCAATCAACAAATTTGTTATAACATTCCTTCTATGTACCACACATTATTGTAGGAGACGAGATATAATGATGGACACAGAAACTAAGTCCTTACCCTCATGGAATTTATCTTCTAATAGCTGAAGACAGATAATAAATAAGATTCAGATCATGATAAGGGGTAGAAAGAAAATAGCATAGGATAAAGTTGTAGGTTTTTCTTCAGCTATGGTGTCAAAATACCCATTTCAGAGACCCAAGTAGATTGTTAAAAGCCTTAAGTTGTTTCCTAGATTCCTCCTATACTCTCACTGTATTGTTTGCCTCTCTTACAGCATTTATCAAAAGCTGATTTCTATTATAGTGCAAGCCAATGTTTGGGTTAGGCCAAGAAATGACACATCCTCCTCCCACAACCTTCCCAATGATATCTACATCTATCCCCTGGGACAGGTGAATGTTTCCCTGTTTGAAAAAGTGTTTTTGCAGATGTGACTAAGTTAAAGATCCTGCAATAAGGAGATTGCCTTAAATTATCCAAGTGGGCCCTAAATGCCATCACAACTGTCCTTATAAAAGACACACAGAGGAGAAGACATACCCAGAAAACAAACAGGCAGTGTGACCACTGAGGCAGAGATTGGAGAGATGCAGCCACAGGTCAAGGAAGGCCAACAGCTACCAGACGCTGGAAGAGACAAAGAGCAAATTCTCCTCTAAAGCCCCCAAAAGAAGTGCCGCCCTGCTAACACCTTCATTTTGGACTTCTGGTCTCCAGAACTGTGAATTTCTGTTGTTTTAAGCCACCCACTTTGTGGAAATCTGTTACAACAATCACAAGAAACTAATACACCCTTCCAGTGTTATTTCCTATCACTGGATTCATGGCATTTATCTCAAGTTGTAATTACTTGTTTATCCACTTGTCATTGTGTCTCACCCTATTAATATGTAAGTTCCAAGAAGATGGGGGCCTCCTCTATGCCCCAGCTCTTAGCATCGTGTCTAGAATATATTGCATTCCTAAGGATTAGCTGTTAAATGAATAGATATCCCTCCATGAGATAACAAGTTTTATAAGACAGAAACTATGTGTATTAATCATAATTCCTTAAACCCCCAGCAACAGAGCCTTGCCAAAAACTGTTGTTGAACTAGGTCCGAGCTCTAGCAATCGGGAAGCCTGGATTCTGGACATTGTACCTCTATCTTGTCCGCATCTAGTATTCAAGGGAGTGTTCAAGTCAGTTTGTTCCTGGGCTGCTCTTCTTAGTTCTGCTAAGGAGCGAGTCCAGATAGCATTTTTGTACTCTGTTCATGACCCACAGTGCTTGGCACACGGTAGGGACAACACATATTTGAGACTCTTGGGTGAATTAGGATATCAGACTAAGCCATAACGTAGAGCCAACATTGCAGCCTCGAGTAAATTCCTAATCAACTCTGAACCTCAATCTTCTCAACTGGAAGATTGAGAACCTCAATCTTGGCGTCAGGGGGTGTGAACCTGGGAGTTACCTGGCCTGTAGTGGCTCCGTGGGTGGTAGCTGATTTTGTTAATAATCCCAGGCCACTCACCTAACTCGACCTTGAGTACAGCCTCAGAAGTGAGTTCCACACTTACAACACTAACTCCACTACTTCCTGGCCCTGTGACCTTGGACAAACTATTTTACCTTCTGGGCACAGTTCCTTGGCCAAAACTGACAAGAACGTCTATCTTGTAAAAGCAGTTCTGACACAGAAACTAAATGAAGTAACCAAAGAGTGAAACTTAGAAAGCCTGGCTTAATAATGTAATTATTTTGAGGGGAAAAAACAAAAAACCCTTGGCTTTTTAACACGCGCTCATCTGGAATAAATACGCCCACTCCCCGGGGCCTTCTAAAACAATGGAAGGGGCTACCAAACCCTCTTATTGCCTCACGGAATCCCAAGTTTGGGAACCTTCGAACCAAAGGCCACGTGAGGGGGCTCCATGATTCCATGACTCTTTCCTTCAGCAACCTACCAGTTATCAGTGTTTACAACGAGGAGAGACAGAGCCGAGGGGACGGGTTTCCAGAAGAGCCTGGCTGAGTGTCAGCTTTTTCGCAGGCACAGGCCGTGACCTAAGAAGGGCGCACGTCACAGACCTGGCGGTCCACGAAGTCTCAGAGACTCCCTCAGTTGCCTGGGTAACGCTTACGTCACCACGTAGCCTCACGTGCCCGTTGGCTAGAAGCCCATACAGCGCAACGCGCAGGCGCCTGGTGAGAGCCAATGGGCGCGGCCGGAGCGTTGTCGCCGCTCTGCGCCCTCTGATCAGCTAGACTCTGCTTTTGTCCACCTAGTGGGGTCACAGAGGGCACATGCAGAGTAGCCATAGAGATGGAAGCTCTGCCTGGTGGCAAGGGTGAAGGTTCTCTTTGTGGAATTTACAGGGAGGGCTCTTACTTCACAGTGCTGACCTGGCTCCTGCTAGTGCCAAGTGCACAACATGGCAGCACAAGAGACCAACACTAAGCCCCCAATGCAGCACGATCCTGCAAAGGGACCAGCCAGCCACTCACTGGATCGTTGATTTATATTCTACCTGGATGGGCCAGTGATTCAACTTGGCTGGAATTGATACATATTCTGCTACAGATTTGCCCTTTTTGCCCACATTGACCAAAACCATTATCTGAAGGATCTGTATGGATCCTAAAAAGCATTGTCTCCGACCATGGGGCATGCCAGCATGTATATGTCTGTTGTAGACTAATGACTCCTTCCAAAATTATCCATATTGTAATCCTCAGAACTTGGAATATATTATCTTACTAGAGGCCCTGTGCACGAATTCGTGCATGGGTGGGGTCTGGCCCACCCGCCCCACTTGGGGCCAATTAGGCCTGGCTGGCCAGGGGGAGGGGCCATGGGTGGTTGGCCTACTGGCCCTGCCCCCTGGTCGAACTCCCAGTTGAGGGGACAATTTGCATATTAGCCTTTTATTATATAGGATTACATAGGATGTGGCAAAAGAGGCTTTGCAGGTGTAGTTAAGTTGAGGATCTTCAGATGGGGAGAGTATCCTGGATTATCCAGGTGGGACCAATATAATCACAAGAGTTCTTATAAGACGGTGGTTCTCAACCTTGGCTGCACATTAGAATCACCTGGGAATCTTTTTAAAATCCTGATTTCTGGGCCTCATCCTCCGGAAATTCTGTTTCTTTGTTACTAATGTTGTGGCCCTAACCCATAACAAAGAAACAGAATTTCCGGAGGATGAGGCCCAGAAATCAGGATTTTAAAAAGATTCCCAGGTGATTCTAATGTGCAGCCAAGGTTGAGAACCAGTGGCTTAGGGAGTACTTGTAAACACTGCAGGGTTCCTGACCCTCACCCCAGATCTAGTGGATCAGAATCTCTGTAGAGGGGGCCAATGAATTTACCTTTGTAACAACTGTTCTCTCCCTTCCTCCCCCCAGCCCTCCCCTCCAGCTCATGCTGATGCAAGTGGTGCAAAGATAACGGGAGAAACTGATTCTGGGTCTTCCTGTCACCCTGAGGATCCTGGAGCATCTCAATACCTGACCTGCTCTCCTCACTTCACTAGCATCTCCCTTCCTGCATTTCCTTCTCCCTGGTCTCCAGCCCTCCCCTCCCGACCCCTACCAAGGGTCACACTCTATTTACAATCTGTTTTCCATTCTAGTCCTACTGTGTGGTCCCAGTGCCAGAACAGTCCTCCACTGGTCTCCAACTCTTTGTTGCTTCTACCTTTTCAGCAAACACTACCTGCCTTCTTATGAGTGCCCCAAGAGCATTTTGCAGTTTTCTTCTATTCCAATCATTAGAACGATTTTAGAGAGTTTCGCTTAATATAGGTAAAATACATTGTGTTGTGTTTTGTTTTTAAAAAGCATACTACTGTGGGAAACTTGGATAACAGGAGAAAAAGAAATGGGGAGTGGCAGTTTTTTCTATCTCATCAAGGTATAAGGATTTTTCTTAAAATAAATAAGTAAAAGCTGCCTCATTTAAATTTCATAGTGAAATATGACCTGTCTCCAGAAGCTGTAGTAATTCTATCCACACACAGTTTGCACATAAAATGCCTAAGGAAGAAGAAATTAAATGTCTTAAGTGATTATGTGTTAAAACTCAAAACCAAAAATATATAATTGAGAAAGATTAAAAGCTGGAAATTCTTTACAAAAATCATATGCTGCTTATTATTCATACAGTCCATAAAAGAAAAACTATAGTCTTTATTTCATATTCTCAATTTCTTGTAATAAACTCCTCTTCAGAGATAATCATCTTGTTTAATTCCTCTCCTTTATATTTAAAGGACATGGAAATTCAGTAACGTGTGTGATGTTTTTACATAAGCATGTCCTTCCATGTTCTCAGGTGTACAGTAGGGAACACATAGCATATCTATAGGTAAGATTCTCTATTTTTTTTGTACAGATTAAGAAAAAAAATTTTATTTGTTGATTTTTTTTTTATAGAGAGAAGGGGAGAGAGTGAGAGAGAGAAACATCGACTCGTTGCTCAACCCATTCATGCATTCATTGGTTGATTCTTGTGTGTACCCTGATGAAGAATCGAACCCACAACCTTGACATATCTGCACAACACTCTAACCAGCTGAGCTCCTGGCCAGGGGCTTGTACAGATTTTATAAATCTCTAA
>NW_005360187.1:3784461-3798887 GCF_000412655.1 Myotis brandtii | reverse complement strand
ATCTACTTTTGCCCACCCGATGTAAAAAGATTTACAGAAATGCTCAAAATAAGAATCATTCTTTTCTTCACTCCCTCCCAAACTTTTTATCGACCAGACTAAATTATTAACATGCCCTTTTTTGAACAGTTTTTACTGGCACTGTTGAGCTTTGCTATGTGCAAGGTATTGTACTTGATGGTTTATATTTACTATCCTGTGTAATCCGACAATCCATTTTACAGATGAAGAATCAAGAAGTTAAGTAACTCCAAGGTCGGGTAGTTAATAAATGGCAAAGCTGATATTAGAGCTCAGGCCAGTATGACTAAAAAGATAATTATCAGAATTTATTAGTCTGGGTTGAATAGCATGTTCTGTAAGCATGAGCTATACATGTCAAATAAATGAACCTTACACTAAGATATCATAAGGTTGTATGGCACAATTCATTTAATATTTATCCTGCTTTAAAAATTTTCTTAAAATTTCTATTAATCAGAGGTGACTCAAATCA
Source organism: Myotis brandtii (assembly GCF_000412655.1). Lineage (NCBI taxonomy): Eukaryota > Metazoa > Chordata > Mammalia > Chiroptera > Vespertilionidae > Myotis > Myotis brandtii. The sequence continues at coordinate 3,798,391 of NW_005360187.1, read as the reverse complement.
GAGCTGCTGTTGCTAGATACAATCTAGGTATAAAGTTTTCTCCCAGATCTGCTTACCTGACAGAAGCCTGAACAGTGGTTGTAGGCCATGTGATGGGTAGTATCTTCTCCTTAGCATTGTCTTTCACTGTAATGTAAATACTTCATTTTTGTTTTCTAGGGAGGTGCATTTGTTGAAATATTTAGTGCTCAGGGAAAAAATCCTGGAGCAAAGTGGAAGATCCTTGGAAGTCCATCTGTGATTTGGAAAGTAAGTGTGAGAAATTAGAGCCACCTAAAACATGGAAAGAAATGAGAGTGACTGTTTATAACAAAAAGGGCTCAGTCAGATTTCAGAACTGCTTTTCCTATTCATGCACCCCAAAATCTTCTCATGACATTGTGGGCTGCAGTCCTCCCAGACAGCGCTCCTCACTTGTTTAAGAGTTAGGCATGCAGCTCACAGCCCTTCTCTGAACACCAAGTCCTGCTGTTTAAGTAACTTCAGTATCTGTGAGGAAAATCTCTCCAAACCCTTAGCTTCTCAGTTTCTTTTAATTTTTAACTTACTGATTGATTTTTAGAGAGAGAGACAGAGAAAGAAACATCAGTTTGTTGATCCACTTATTTATACATTCAACTGATTGATTCTTGTATGTGCCCTGACTGGGGATCAAACCTTGGTGTATGGGGATGACACTCTAACCAACTGAGCTTCCTGGCAAGGGCCTCATTTCCTTGATTCCTTCATTTCTAATGACCTATCCCACTCTACTTTGCTGTACATGCCCTCTGTCATGCCCAGTACCTCATCACCATAAACTGCAGACTCTGAAATTTACTAAGTGAGATATCACGACATCTCTTCCGGCCCCAATCTTCAGTTCTTAAAGCTGCTTGCCTAGTTATTCCCACTATATTTGTTCTTCAACCTAATTGAGACTTTTAGGACATCTACTTTCCCCAGTGTTTAGTTTTATTTGTGTATTTTCTCTGTCTTCACTTCCTTTTCTCTCTAGCCCAGAATCCATAGTCCATGATTTCAATCAAGGCCCGGTCAAGACCTTGAATGCCCTTGCTTCTTGTCCTTCCATCATGCCTGCCTAGGAAACACTGACCCTTTCTGAATTCCCAGTTATCTGTCTGCATCCGGCTTCTCGGTACCTTTGGAGAAAATATCTACAGCCTCTTAGATTGATGATGCTATAAATTTATCCTGAATATCCCAGAAAGTTCTCATAGTCTTTAAAATAATTTTCTCAATTTTCTTCAGGTTTCCAACCACCAACTCCCTATCCCCATCCCCAATCCACACCCAGATAGGTCCTCCTCACTCACTCACCAGGCCACACCCCATTTCACTGGAAAAACCAATGCCATCAGGTAGAAACTACCTCGGCTTGCTGCCTCTAGATCTAAAAACCTATATCCATCCCTATCTTCTTTTTCTCTTCTCTCCTGTATACTGGAGAGGAAAATGCCTTTCTAAGGACTCAGTTCTATGCGTAACTTTTTAAAACTATTAATTGAGTGCTGACTGTTTACCAAGCATAGCATCAAGTACATTACATACGTAATCTGTACAATAGCCTTGTGAGATAGTTATATTTATGCTCCTTTTATAGACTGAGGCATGGAGAGGGTAAGCGACTTGCTCACAATTATACAGCTCTTACTATGAATGAGAGATAAATGATGCTGTGAAGGTATATACCAGGGAAATTAGGAAAGCCTTCCCAAGGAAATGCCATTTGATCTCTAAGAGCTAACTAGGCACTGGGTAGGGCTGGTGGAAAGCAGAGTATTTCAGGCAAAGGGAAAAGCATGCACGAAGTCCTGTGTCAGAAGAGAGCTTAGAATTTTTAGGAAACTGCAAGAAAGCTACGAAGGCTAGGATGCAGACAGGAGAGAGGACAAGATAGGAGATGGGGTTGGAAAAACTGGGCAGGGATCAGACTACGCAAGGACTTACGGACCACTTTGAAGATTTTGGTAAACTGGTGAAAGGTTTTACGTGTTTGTTCAACTTGTGGAATAAATAATACACTAGATGTATGTATATTCATTTCAAATACACAGGAGAAAGACAAGTATCACATGATCTCATTCATATGTGGAATCTAATGAACAAAATAAACTGATGAACAAAATAGATCCAGAGACATAGAAGCATGGAACAGACTGATGAATCTCAGAGGGAAGGCAGTGGTGGGTGGGAAGAGATCAAATAAAGGACTTGTATGCATATATACATAACCCATGGACCCAGGCAGTAGGGTGGTGAAGGCCTGGAGTGGGGGCTGGGGTGGGTTAGAAGGGGTCAATGGGGGGGACAAAGGAGGAAGATGTGTAATAATTTCAACATAAAGATTTATTTTAAAAATAAAATTAAAAATAAAGATTAAAAAAAAGCATGCACGAAGTCCTGTGTCAAAAGAGAGCTTAGAATTTTTAGGAAACTGCAAGAAAGCTATGAAGGCTAGGATGCAGACAGGAGAGAGGACAAGGTAGAAGATGGGGTTGGAAAAACTGGGCAGGGATCAGACTACGCAAGGACTTACGGACCACTTTGAAGATTTTGGTAAACTGGTGAAAGGTTTTACGTGTTTGTTCAACTTGTGGAATAAATAATACACTAGATGTATGTATATTCATTTCAAATACACAGGAGAAAGACAAGTATCACATGATCTCATTCATATGTGGAATCTAATGAACAAAATAAACTGATGAACAAAATAGATCCAGAGACACAGAAGCATGGAACAGACTGATGCATCTCAGAGGAAAGGCAGTGGTGGGTGGGAAGAGATCAAATAAAGAACTTGTATGCATATATACATAACCCATGGACCCAGACAGTAGGGTGGTGAAGGCCTGGAATGGGGGCCAGGGTGGGTTAGAAGGGGTCAATGGGGGGACAAAGGAGGAATATGTGTAATAATTTCAACATAAAGATTTATTTAAAAAATAAAATAAAAAATAAAGATTAAAAAACCCCACAAATACATAGGAGATGCTATTGTGATAGGCATAATATAAATTTATTAAAATGTTACTTAATTCTTAGCAGCTATTAGACACAATGCATTTCTTAATACAAAATGGGAGAGTGGGAGGATCTGTGAATTATTTTAATGTGAAAAAGATCTTTTATACTCAAAAGATTGGGAATTTGGTTTATAAAAATATAACCATTTACATTACCACTTTGATTCATGTTTGTTTGTTTGTTTTCTGTTTCTTCAACCTTAGTTTTTTAGGTCACTTTAATTAACTGTAGCACTTTAGTTTGTACTGATGTTAAGTAAATGATATGGAACTTCAAGTTGGAGCACTAGTTTTTCTTAAAAGGCAATGATTAATTCTGTATGAGCCATGGCCAAAGACCAAAGACCTTTCAGACTGGATGCAGCAAAGGTTAGATGATTTATTATACTGTAACAGAAGTGATGTCAGCTTGTGCTGCTAGACAGAAACACACAGATTAAAGGAGAGGAAGAGAAATAAACTCTGGAAACTCAAAATTAGTTACTTGAGAATCCCTAAGCTTGGAGAACTTTTTATCGTTTGGAGGAAGAGTGTCTACTTGATATAATAGAGAATTTGCCAAGTGGCTTAGTGTGGCTTCTGTATTCTAGTTCCCAGCAAGTCTTAGGGCGAGAGTATCAAGGCCTAAGTCTACTTTTAAGTCATTTGAATCTGGGACTTGTTTCTTGTGAGTTTTTAGCTCTAATTTTATAATAGAAGCCAAACAAAATACTAGTACTTTTCAATTACCACTGTTTTCATTTTTGTTCTATAGGAGTTTGATAAAGAAGTGAAAAGTTTTGTGTTTGTCCTGGAAGGCAGCAGTCAGACAAACAAAATTCAGTTACCAAAGGAGAATAAGCAAATCCGTAAGTAAGATTTTTAATCTTGAAACTTAACATTTGATGCTTGAAATTATGCCTTTAAGTCTCATACACATACATTAGTTTGACTTTTACTGGCACCTGTTGACATGAACCTGATAAGATTTTTTTTTTAATTTAGAAAGTAACCTTATGCCAGGTTTTTTTTGTTGGCACCTGTTGACATGAACCTGATAAGATTTTTTTTTTTAAATTTAGAAAGTAACCTTATGCCAGGTTTTTTTTTTTTTTTGTTTTTTAATATTCTGCTTCACTGTTTACTAGAAATCTACCAGTATTTTTAAGATTTAAAGAGTTACTTAATGACCATTAGTTGTAATAGTAATGGTATTTATTGAGCATTTACTGTGTGCCTGACTTCCTAAGCATTTCACATTTAACTCTTTTAATCCTCACTGTAGCTCTTTTATAGATAAGCACACTGAGGTTGGTTCCTTATCAAGAAATCAGGTAGTTAAGACTAAGCTATGAAATAAACTCAGGAGTTCCTAAATTATAGGAAATTAATTTGTTAGAAAACAATTATGTAAAATACAATAGAAGGCGCTATTTAGTGACATATCAACTCATATACCTTTAAAAATATTAATATCTAATAAATATAGATATTAGCATGTGCTTTAACAAAAGCCCAAGGAGTATATTTCAATTCTTTCTTACTTTGGAAATTAGAGTCAGCATTCTAAAGCAGAAGAAACCCTAAGAGATCACCTACATTTAGGATCAGAAGCCGTTATTGGCAAAACTGGGGTTAAAATTTGAGGCTCTGCCACCAAATTAGGCTTTGAGTAAACTGATGTGATTTAAGAAATAGAATTTTTCAAAATGATTATTCAGATTTTCATCAACTTTGTCCTATGTTTTAACCATAGATTTTAGGTAATTTAGTAAATATAAGTAGCCAGTTACTTTTTACATTCATCATTTCTTTCTTCGTTCATTCATTAAAAACATTTATTGAATACTACTGTGTACCAGATACTATGAAAAGACTGTTCTTGGTACCTGATTTTTCTCATTTTAATTCAGTTTTCTAAATTTTCATATACTCTGTGCTTTATCTACCATTTCAAGCTACTACATGCATATTTTAGAGTTCTGAGACATAAGCCAAGCCATAGAAGTTATAGATGGAAGATGGTTAACTTTAAAATGGTTTGCCAGTGTTTCTTTCTAAAATAAAATAAAAAGCAGAAACTCAAAGAGAAGGAATAATCATTGTTAAAATAATTTTTATTAATTTACTACAATTTTACAAATCATGATTTCCTCACAGTTCCTTTTTTTTTTTTTTTTTAGTATATTTTTATTGATTTCAAAGAGGAAGGGAGAGGGAGAGAAACATCAATGATGATGAGAGAGAATCATTGATCGGCTGCCTCCTGCATGCCCCCTACTGGAGATCGAGCCTGCAACCCAGGTATGTGCCCTTGACTGGAATTGAATCTGGGAACCTTCAGTCCGTAGGGCTACGCTCTATCCACTGAGCCAAATCGGCCAGGGCCAGTTCCTTTTCTTTTAATAGAGTATTTTTCATTCTTACAAAAATTTATACATATACATGAGATAAACTAAGATGAGCCAGGGAAATGTGTCTGAAACTTGGTTATTCTTACAGGAGACATGTTTCATCTTTTTTTAAGGATATTGTCTTTGTGAGAGAGATATATTTGATTTGCAGAAACATAACTTAACGTAATCCAGTGTTCTTTTGTTGTTTTTTTCTTATTGTTGGCCTGTACTTCCATGTGATGCCCTCAGCATCAATGTACATAATCATGTTATTGACAAAATCAAACCACTCCTTGTAACCTTTCTCAGTTGGCTCTGAAAAATTTCTCCTCTACCAAAGGTTCAGTGTCTAAAGACAAGCTCCCTTTCCTACTTTTTTTTTTTTTTTTAGTTTTTTCTTAATCCCTCTACCACCTCCCTTTTCCTACTTTTATCTAAAAAAAATTTTTAGGAATTTTTAACTTGTTATAATTGCTTTTTAAATGGAAAGATGATAGTTTTAATTGGAAGAAACGGAAGAATCTTTTAATGTGTTTTTTGTACAATGCCCTGTAATTAAAAATTAATCTGGCTCTTCTGTAGGATGTGCAACACTGTAACAAATGAAACAGTTTATACAGTCTGTAAGATTAATTATTTGTAATTTTTGTACTAATGCCTTTAAGATTATTTGTAATTTTTGATAACAGCTTTATAGTTATTTTTGCTTCTATAAAATGACCTTCTGTGTGAAGTTGTTATGGTTAAATTTAAATTAAATGTTATGCCTTGAATAGAGAATTGGCTTTCAATTACCATTTCTAAATTTAGTTCAGTTACCATTATATATTTCTATTTTAAGAGTAAATATTCACTTTATTTATACAGATTTGAAATTAGATACCCCATTTTGTGTTTTCTACTATATTAGGTGCTTCTGAAGAAAGTTTAATAATGAAATTAAGTATGTTTAACTTTTCATTTTAAATAGTACTATTTCTGAATTACACTTGAGTATCTCTCAATATGTCAGAGTGTTTTTTGGTTTTGTTTTATTTATTTTTACTTAGCATCTTATCAAATGAAGTGATATTAATTATTAGATTGTACACTTCTCCAGTGTAGGAATCTTGCATCATCTATTTTATACCCCTGCCTAATGTATTGTATATAGTTGGTGTTTAATAAGTTTGTTAAATTTGTCACATAAACAAACTATAACAATTTAGGTTATAATTTCTAAATGTAACCAGCTTCCCTTGATAAGGAGACTTGAGTAAATCATTAGCCAGATAAGTCAGTAAGTCCACGCTGCTCTTCACCCTGGTACTTGTTATATAGACTAGAGGCCTGATGCATGAAATTTGTGCATGGATAGGGTCCCTAGGCCTGGCCAGTGATCAGGCCAATTTTGGGGGCAACTAGGGTGATCGGGGAGGGCCCCTCCCCCACTGGCACCCGCCTTGGACGGCCTGGCGCCGCCCGCTCGCTGGCCCCACCCCCCGCCACTGCCGCCAAGCTCCTCCCTCTGGTCATCTCCCTCTGCAGGACGACCGGTGGGGTGATTGGGGGGCCCTCCCTGGCACCTGCCTTGGCTGACCTGAGGCCTGCGGGCTGGGGGCTGGGGGCAGCTCCTGCATTGAACGTCTGCCCACTGGTGGTCAGTGTGCATCATAACGACCGGTCCTTTCACTGGTCGTTTCACCGGTCGTTCTGCCATTTGGTGGATTTGCATATTAGGATTTTATTATATAGGATGCCCCTATGGGACTGGGACTTTCTGTGTGAGGCTCAGCTTTGAAACCATTTTTTCTCTGCCTGTGGTGTCCCAGCCCAGTGCCATGTCTGGGGACCAGCATCCCTGAAGCCCTGTGTTAATCCAAGTTTCAGCTGCTCTGGAGGGTGAAGTTATCTTTATGAGGTGCTCCCCAAACCTCCCCCTGCCCGCACTTTGATGTTCTTTTTAAAATAAATCTCATTATAAATTCCTCTGTTTAAAACCTTTCAATGGCACTGACCTTACCACTCTACTGATAGTGCTCTTGTCAGAGTCACTAGTGATCTCTATTCCTGAATCCGTCGGCCAGTTATCAGCCCTCATTTTGCTTATCATCTCAGCAGCATTTGACCAGGTTGACACCCTCCTCCTTGATATATGTTCTTCATTCATCTTCCAGGATGCCCACTGCTAGTTTTCTTCCTGATTCTCTGGTCTTCTCTCTTAGTTTCCTTTCATGGTTCTTCCTCTTCTCCCTAACCCAACTTAATGTTGCAGTGCGCCTGTGTCTAGTCCCTGACCCTCTGTTTACATTTACTCCCTTGTTTATACCATGTCTGTCTTATTCAAGCTTGGATTTCCAGCTCAGACTTCTCTCTCAAACTTCCAACTTGTATTTTCAGTTGCTTACTTGACATTTCCACTTGGACAAGCTTTTCCCTAGAAATTCCTCCTCCTCCTCTTGCACACAACCCCATCTCAGTTGTTAGTAACTTGTCTTTTCAGTTGTTCAAACAAAAACTCTTAAATTAGCCTGGTATTTTTTTTCTCTTCATTCAGTCCATTAGGAAGATCTTATTGGTTCTCTGTTTAAGTTAGAGTCATTCTCTGACTGCTTCTTGCCACCCTCTAATGCTACCACCCTGGTCCAAGCCACCATTATCTCATGCTTGGAATACTGCAGTAGACTTCTAATTGGCCTCCCTGTTTCTGACTTGCCTTCTGTTGTCAATTTAGTGGCTAGAGCTATACTTGTCAATGTAAGGCACTCCCCTGCTAAAATGTCCCATCTCTCTCAGAGTAAAAACCAAAGATCTATAGGGCCCTGCAGGATTGGTGCCCTCTTAACTCCCTGACCCTGTCTCCTATAATTCTTTCCCTAGTTCACTCTGCTGCAACTATACAGGTCTCCTTGCTGTTTTCAAACATAGCCTGGTACCTTATCACCCTAGCACCTGTGCTCAAGCTGTATCCTCTGCCTAGAGCAGTGATGGCGAACGTTTTGAGCTCAGTGTGTCAGCATTTTTTTAAAAATATATATTTTATTGATTTTTTACAGATAGGAAGGAAGAGGGATAGAGAATTAGAAACATCGATGAGAGAGAAACATCGACCAGCTGCCTCCTGCACACTCCCTACTGGGGGTAAAAAGAGTAAAAACAGAGGAGAGGACAGCACCGTGATGGCGAACCTTTTGAGCTCGGCGTGTCAGCATTTTGCAAAACCCTAACTTAACTCTGGTGCCGTGTCACATATAGAAATTTTTTGATATTTGCAACCATAGTAAAACAAAGACTTATATTTTTTATATTTATTTTATATATTTAAATGCCATTTAACAAAGAAAAATCAACCAAAAAAATGAGTTTGCGTGTCACCTCTGACACGTGTGTCATAGGTTCGCCATCACTGGCCTAGAGCTTCATTTTCCCAGACTCCCCTTCTTCAGGCCTTAACCCTGACCTGTGCTTTGGATCCTTCCTGCACTTTTGATAGTTTTTACCATGCTCGGCTTCTTCCAATAGTTCTTACCACCATTTAACATGCTATTTATTTATTTATTTATTTATTTTTCTCACCATTACCAGAAAGTAACTGCCACCAGCACAGAAATTTAGTCTATTTTGTTCACCTGAAACAGTGTCTGGCACCATAGTAGACATCTAGTAACTTTGTTGAATAAATTAGTGAATATATGAGTAGCTTCCCATTGATTTTAGGATGACCTATACCAGTGATGGCGAACCATTTGAGCTCGGCGTGTCAGCATTTTGAAAAACCCTAACTTAACTCTGGTGCTGTGTCACATATAGAAATTTTTTGATATTTTCAACCATAGTAAAGCAAAGACTTATATTTTTGATATTTACTTTATATATTCAAATGCCATTTAACAAAGAAAAATCAACCAAAAAAATGAGTTCGCGTGTCATAGGTTCGCCATCACTGACCTAAACCCTTCACATGGCCTTCAAGGCCCTGAATGATTGAGTTCCTAGCTATTTGCCAGGCTTATCTCCTGCTGCTTTTCACCTGCTGACTTTCCTATCTGCCTGTTAGGCCTTTAAATACACCTTTTTCATCACATGATAGAATATTCCCTTTCCCTGTAAAATGTGTTCCTAGCTGAATTCCAATGTCATTTCTTCAAGAAAATCTTCATTCATCGTCCCTTTCCCTCTAAGAACCCATGATTATATGCTTTCACAGCACCCTGACCTTCTCCTTCATGGAACTAGACAATAAATTCTAAGGGGTCAGAGACCTTGTCTATCTTACTCACTACAAAAACTTCAGCACTGTCTTAGACATAGTAGGCGTTCAATCTTTATTGAATAGATCTAATTTAAGCCATATAAATAAGCCTATAATTTATAACTCTAAATTATTGATCCAGTTTTACACATGAAAAGTAAAAGGGCCCAGACAGGTTTTCTCATTTGCCCAAGGGATGTGGAATAACCCGTAATGAAGGCATAACTGTTTCCTGTCATCTGTATTGAAGTGGAGAGGTACAGGTCAGTGCTGTTTATGCCAGGGCTGTGATTGGAACCAGTGAATGGTTTCAGCATGACTTACCAGGTCACTCCTAAAGGATGACTAGTCCCAACTCCTTGTATATGAGGTGTACAGCTGTCATTTTCTATAAGGAAACAACTGGAACACCAGTGTTTAAACATCTAATGGTATTTTACCAGTTAAATTTGTTTCTAAAATATTCAAAAGAAAAAAGGACCTGACCTCTTAAAAATAGAGGTAGTTTGTCTCAGGCAAGAATAGATTATAAAACTGTAGAAAACTGCATATTTCAATAAAAACTACATTTTTATGAATTTTATGTGCATAATGGGCATTTTTTGACTAAGCAGTTCCACATTCAGCATTACTTATAGTAATTTTAACTATAATGTAGACATGAAGAGTCCATTTGAATTTACTAGGCTACTAGAAAAAAAATATTACTATAGAATTTATATAGCTATTCTAACACACAGGATCAGTGTATGTCAAACGTTATTAAAGTACTTTTTTCTTTGTTCGATCATCACCATATCGTATTGTCATACTTCTTTTAATCTTAGAAGTGGAGACTTTTGGAAACTAGGGCTTCTCTATATGTGAGAAAGTTGCATTATAAAGGTTTCTTTTTTTGAGGGCAAGTGTCTTTCATATCTAAAAATGTTCATACAAAAATGCCCTGTATGTGTAGCTCTTTGTGTTTGAAAAGAACAGTGCTGATTCAGTGAGATTTGTGACATATATTAGGGACCTTTTGAAAAGACTGCATTTCATTTATCCTGGTGCTCCCTCAGCTCTATTTACAGAGACCTTGGGCAGTAGAAAAATACCCAAGGGCCAATCAGTGGAAGCTGCAAGAGAGAGATTGATTAACAATGAGTTGTTAATTAATGAGTTGTTGATTAACAATAAGTTGGCCTCATTTTGGTATCTTATTTTGGTTTTGTAGTCCAGGACCCTAGTTGCCTTACTGGCTTTTCCCATAAATATGGTAGAATCTGGTTCCTGATGAATTTTCTAAGGTCAGAGCATGTAATTCCCTATTTTTATTATATTGCTTACTCTACAAATAGGTCTCTGGTCAGTTTATAAGCTTTGCGTTTTTGTTGTTTGTTTGTTTTAATCCTCACCTGAGGATATGTTTTTATTTTTAGAGAGAGAGGAAGGGGGAGAGAGAGAAAGAGAAAGATCAATGTGAGAGAGAAGCATCGATCAGTTGCCTCCCGGATGGGCCCTGCCTGGGAATTGAACCCTCAACCTTTTGGTGTACAGGGTGATGCTCTAACCAACTGAGTCACCTGGCCACTTAGTGTTTTAAGCAAAAGTTATCCTGTTTGTTTGATTTAAAAATACTGGGCATATTTAGTTTTTAGAAACTAAATTTCAGGTTGTTCAGAAATGTTGTTAAACAGTTTACCTAGAATTATAACCCAGAATGTCTTTATATAGACTATATAAACATGTATTATTACTTTAAAATACTTAAATTTGTTAAGCCTACTAAGTTAGAATAAATAGAAAATAACATGCATTTTAGACCAGTTGCCTTCTTTTATCCATGCATTAGCCAGTACTGTGAGAGTTGTAAGAAAGGTCAGATAAATCAAAACATTTCCATATTCTACCCAAAGTCCCATATCAGGAAAAAAGTTCCTAAAAGTTATGTTTTGAAAAGTAGTGATACTAAAACATCCATTAAGGGTATCATAATTGAGAGATTAAGCAGAAGTTCAAAGCCTAAGAGGGAAGGAATTAAGTGAATGAATCTGAAGAGGTAATCTGAAATTAATTGATTTTGAAGCAGTTATAGGCTTCACCTATCAAAAGTGCCAAGGGATTGGTATTTCTCCAAATATTTTTTTAATAAAGATGAAGCCGGTGGTGGGGAATAAAAGTTATCAGTTCTTAATTTATGAGCATTAGATTAATTAAAAGTGTGTTAAATTAACAAAAGGTATTATAAATGAAAATATGTTTCTCCATCCATCTCAATGTGGACACTATGTTTAAAACCATATAAACTAGATATGGCTCATCAAACCTTCAGTAAGAATTGCTTTTCTTGGTCTATTTTTTTTTATTAAGTTGTTTAGTACACTTAAAACTATCAGTGAATAAAAATAATTGCTCCAAGCCTTTATGGCTGCCTTGATGGGAATCTATAGTTCAGTTTTATATGTCTCTATTGAATGCAGTTTTATGTGTACATTCTCTCCTAAACTATTAAAAATAGTAAATAAAAAATTATTTTTTAAATTTTCATAAAAATTTTACCAAACCTACAGATGGGACTTTAAAAGACAACATTTGTTGTTAGAGTTTGATTTGATTTTTCATCAATGTTTTGCTTTAATAATGATGTTGTAATGCATGGGCACTGCTATTGCAGTTCTTTATATTACTGAAATACTAAAAGCTTAAGCTTGTTGGTGGCCTTCAATTGTGTTTGTTTATATGCACATATAAATGGTTTGGACATGTGAATGTATCTTTTCCCCCTCTCATTCTAGTTGGACTGATCCAGAGGTTTCTTGTACTTCAGATTTACATACCCCTGGGACAAGACTTCTCCACTGAATTGCTGTAAGATATACAGAACTTCTTTCAATGTTTTATACGTTTGAGACATTTGATCAATTAAAGCAATACGAAGTCATTAATTACAAGTGGCAGTTTTTGCATTAAAGAGCAGTGACTTATCAAGTTGACATAAAGTAATTAAACTAATTTAATCATATTTCTTAGATATCACTGTAGTCTGGCATTTCCCTGAGGGAAGGAAGCAAATTTAATCTGTTTTAAGAAAATATCAAAGGATTATGAATTTGGTAAGAAACAACCTATAACTTGAAGAAATAAATAACCCAAAATTTTGAAATTTTGGTTCAAATGGGGGTCAGCAATGTTATGTTTTATGCTGTCTGCTATTTAAAACTATGTTTGGTTTAAATTTGACTGAAATACCTTGTTTTAATGTTGCTCAGTTTAGAAATGTTGGTCCTTTCTGTTTATATATAGATGGTTTGGAATGTATTCATTTCAAATGACCTTTCTATAATCAGATTATTTAGCAAAAATGAGAATATACAACTGTTACTCAGTTGTGCTATCTGTTGTCTGAGATTCTTCAAGAATGAAGATATTTGATTTGTACACTCATATAGAATTGAATATTATTTAAGATTTAATTAATACAAGGTGGGGCAAAATAGGTTTACAGTTCATATGGAAAATAATACAATAATAAATAATACTATAAGAATAAACTCTGTTTCATGTACTCACAGCTATAAATCTACTTTTGCTACTTGCTATAAATTTATATATTTTCATTATAGCATTGCATTTAAAGTATGCTATTTTCTAAATTTTTTCTTTTGCAATTAATAGCTGTCCAAAGTCTAAGCCTAGGCTTTATTTTTCCCTGATGGAATAAGTGGCTTTTCCTAATAATGAAGGTAATTTTGTACTAGAAACACTGGTACAAACTAAGAGAAAGGAAGAGCTTCCTTAATAAAATGCAGATAACATAAATTTGAGGTTATTCTTTTCTCTTTATGTGAATTAGAATATTAACAATTTTTGTAGATGTTGCTAAAATATGAATTTTAGCTAATAATATGCAATCTTGTTTTCTTGAGTGGTAAAGGATAGATGGAACAATTTGTACCTTTGTTTTGTTCAACTTCAAACCTCAGTGAGTGTGTAAGGTTTTCTATTATCATTTGTCTTTGTTACTAAGATTCTTTAAAATAGTTCTTACAGTGATAGGACCAAAACATTATTTGATGCTCTTAAGAATCCTTTTCTGGTCCTATAGAAAGAACATTTTTAAGACTCTAAAGACATACTACTTGTACAGAGAGTACCATAGAAAGCTTTATTTTTAGTGTAGGGGAAATGGCTTCCTACCAAATGGAAGAAGGCAAATTATAAATATTTTTAATATATTTTTATTGTTTTCAGAGAGGAAGGGAGGGACAGAGAGAGATAGAAACATCAGTGATGAGAGAGAATCATTGATAGCTGCC